>NC_134584.1:39255415-39583915 GCF_037038515.1 Microtus pennsylvanicus | reverse complement strand
TTCTCACCCCCACTGCAGTCAAGACTAAACATGTCCAGCAAGCCCAGCCCAGGACCCTTGCACGTGCCTGTTTCTCTGCCTGGGATGTTCTTCCCTCTGTGTCTTCGCCATCTGTGCCTTGGTCCCTCAACTGTCTGTCCCTTTTGTGGAGGATTTCCTGAGTGGCTGTGAGAAATGTCATTCCCAGTCTCCATCACTTTCTGGTCCCCTGCTCACTCTTTCCTCACGTCTCACATCCTGATGTGTATATTTATCATATCAAAATGTCAGCCTCAGGGGGCAGGGAGTTTGGTTTCTTCCTGTGAATGTTCCAGTATCTAAAGCTGCTCGGTCAATAATAGTGAACACTCACTGCATATAAGTGGAATACATGACTGAATGATTAGGATGGGAGACAGGACATGTTATACACACATACTTAAATCTACATTAAGTGGATATTTTCACATATTTAGTCATCTCTATATGTAGTTTCTTCAGGGCTGTTTCTTGGGAAATGTCTGTTTTGCTTTGCTTCTGGCTATGAGCCTTTTCTGTGACACTTCAGCACTGGGGTGCCTGTCTTGGCCCTACCCATAAGTGATGACAAAACACTCTAGAGGCATTGACTTGGATGTAAGGGTGGGTATGGGGGTCTGTGGAGGCTCTTCCTGAGGGACTTGTCAGTGACAGCCTGCCCTTCCTGAGAGGGCTGTGTTTATATTTATTGAGTGTGGATGATTGAGCAGGGTCTGGTAGAAACAGTAGTTCTTGAGATAGGAAGATGGAACGGAAGTAATCAAAATAATTGTTATTTGTGGGTCCAAAGTTCCTAGTTGCCCAGTGAGAGGCGAGTCAGAGGCACCCTGGGAAGGGAAGCCCCTTCAGTCAGGACATGTGGTCCAGCAGCTTCCTGCCAGATGGTGGTTGTCTCCAGTGACACTCCGGGTCCTTTGTTTTTTGTCTCTATATCTTTCTTTAAAACACACTGTAGAGATAAGAGTTGCTTTTGACTAATGTCAGAAAGTCACAGAATGGGAGACCGTGGAAATGTTGCCAGCAGCCAGAAAGCCCCAGTGTGTAATCTCATCAGAGGACGCACTATGAGTCAGTGGGCCACCCGGGCCCAATGTGGAGGCCCCTCAGAACACCTGACAGGAACCGCGCCTCTGTGAAACGTGAAAAGAAGCTCCCACCCAATTATGAAGAGGCTGCTAAAAGGAAAGGGAAGGTTTGCACAGCTAACACAACACAGGGCCTGCCAAAATCACTCTGCCCTAATGCTTCCCTGAAAAGCCAGTGACTCGTGACTTGCTTGATGCTTCCCACCCCTCCTGCCACACACTGCCGTTCCACTCAGGTCCTCTGCCCACAGCACCCACTTTCTGTATTTCTCTGGAAGGGTATTCCCCAGGACTTGACATCTCAGGAATTCTGTCCAGAGCACAATGATCCACACTCCGGACGGCCACAAATGTCATATCACGTATCTCTCTCTCGGCCACACTTAGCAGCTGCTGGCCCGTAAAGGAGGAGGCTGCTCAGGGCTCTGAGAATTGCTCAGTATGAAGCTGATTTAAGAGTGAGAAACAGACAAGCCCCATCTGATGCCTTTACCCCAGAGAGCACTCCACATCCTTCCTAGGGCAGGAAGAGCAGGTGACTGGGACACCGAACACTTGGCAAGCTCATGCCTTTCCTGCCCTGGCATACTTTGCCAGGGGCTTTCATGAACAGACAATGACCTTTGCAAAACACAATGACCTTTGCAGATATGGCCAAACCCTGGCAACCCCTCTGCAAGCTCAGATCCAAACAGAGCTCCTTTTGCTTTTCCCGACAGAACTGAACCATCAGGAAGAAAGACTTCTAAAAACAGTCTGTGAAGACTTTGGCCAAGTTTTAGAGCTCCTGCCCTGACCCGTGATGGCAGCATGGGAAACAGTGAAAGGGGATCAAATTGCAGCTTGTATCCCTAACAGGTGCCCTGGTGGAGGTGCTGCGTGCAAGCCTGTGTCTTGAGACAGCAGGGCATTTTGTGTGTGTGTGTATGCGTGTGTGTGTATGCCAGGGGCACCGCTCTGGGTTCTCTGGTCTGATATATCACATTAAGACCTAAGGATTTGTATTGAGGTCGTTAATCCATCTGGACTTGAGTTTTGTGCATGGGGTTAGCAAGAAACCTTGCACTAGAGAAATTCCCAGGAGTCCACAAGGATGACCCCAGCTAAGAATAGAGGAGAGGGTGCCCGAACTGGCCTTGCCCTGTAGTCAGATTGATGAATATCTTAAATGTTACCATAGAACCTTCATCCAGCGACTGATGGAAACAGAGGCAGAGACTCACAGCAGAGCACTGGACTGAGCTCCCAAAGTCCAGCTGAAGAGTGGGAAGAGTGAGAATATAGACAAAGAGGTCAAGACCAAAAAGGGTTCATCAAATGAAACAGTTTACCTGAGTTAATAGGAGCTCATCAGTTCGAGCAGGACAGGGAAGGAACCAGCATAGGTCCAAACTAGTCCCTCTGAGTGTGGTTGACAGTTGCACGGCTGGGGCAGACTGAGGGGCCACTGGCAGTGGCACCAGGATTTATCCCTACTGCATGTACTGGCTTTTTGGGGACCTATTCTCTTTGGGTGGATACCTTGCTCAGCCTAGCTATAGTTGGGAGGGCCTTGGACCTTCCCCAAAGAATGTGCCTTATCTTCTCCAAGGAGTGGATGGGGGATGTGGTGGTGGGGGTAGGTGGAGGGGATGGGAGGCGGGGAAGGAGTGGGAACTGAGATTGGTATGTAAAATGAAAAACGATAGTTTGTTTTCTTTTTTAAAATAATAAAAGAAAAGAAATTGAAAAAAAAAAGACCCAAGGATTTGGGGATGAGAGACAGGAAAGGACCATTATATGATGTAAAAACTTTCTTTGTCCCTCAAAGTTGCTTCTGCCGCACCCACTGAACTCTGGTGTGTAGAAGTCATTGCCTGTCTTGCCTACCTCACTTTAAAGGAACTTGTGGCTTCAAGCAGTTCCAGGCATAGTTCCCCCCTGCAGAATATCGTTCGTGGGAAGGTTGGGACTCAGACCAACACAGTCTGACCCCTACTTTGGCTACTCACCAGGAGCAGCCCTGACAATGGCTTCCTGTCTGAAAACTTTACTTCCTTGATGTTGGAGAGAGAGAGAGAGAGAGAGAGAGAGAGAGAGAGAGAGAGAGAGAGAGAGAGAGAGAGAGGAAGAAGAAGAAGAAGAAGAAGAAGAAGAAGAAGAAGAAGAAGAAGAAGAAGAAGAAGAAGAAGAAGAAGAAGAGAAGGAGGAGGAGGAGGAAGAGGAAGAAGAAGAAGAAGAAGAAGAAGAAGAAGAAGAAGAAGAAGAAGAAGAAGAAGAAGAAGAAGAAGAAGAAGAAGAAGAAGAAGAAGAAGAGAAGAAGAAGAAGTAGTTGTTGCCACACAGGGTGATAATGCTGCTTCCCTCAAGAGCCATAGACTAGCTAACAAAATACAGAACAAAACAAAAACATGAAACAGTGCTAAATATGGAAAGCATCACTGCTTCACTTCCACTGTTGGTCAGTGGAGTCCAAGAAACTCTCCAAACAGTATAGGCTGCTGTTGTTGCCTTCGGTTGCCTCCCAAAATGTGAAGGTAAGACCTATGGTTGAAGACTTTCTACATTTTATATTTTTGGTTGTGAGCCTAACCTTTAACAACTGAGCCATCTCTCCAGCCTGACATTTTAAAAACAGGACTTGAAGGGGTCAATCAGGAACTCACCTGGGAGCCTCCTCCATGAACACTAGCTTCCATATAACATCCAAAGATGCTGTGTAAGCTACCAAAGGAGAAAGGTGATAAATGGGCCTGCCCAGCTTTAAGGCCTACAAACCACATCACTGGCCAGCCCAGCAAGAACCCCCCAAAATGTAATAATAGTGGCACTTTTTTCCCGAGTAACCAATAGCTGTCTAATTGGACTTAAGGCCTGCTCAGAAGGATGGAATTCGTGCCTGGTGCTGCAAACCTAGCCAAACACCCAGGGCTGGAGAGGTCACTGATGCCAGACAGAACCTACTATTGCCATTTTTGATAATCAATACAATTTTACTCTGGTTTCTCTTCAGATCGTATAAATCTTTCGCCTTTTACCAAATACTTCTGCTAAGAGCCACAGGTAAGCGTAGTTCCCAGGCCTCATCAGAGAAACTTCTCTTTATAAGAGATGGAAATTGTCAGAGAGAGCTACAACTGCTCAAAATTCAGAGGCTAAGTTTCTCTGGGCTATCCAGCTCTAGTGGGTACATTTACAATGCAAGTGCTATACCTAAGGCTCAGGGAACATCGTGAAAGAGGAGAAGGAGCAATTGTGAGAGGCAGAAGGCAGGTTCTCTGCTGCTAGATAGTATCCTCTAGACCTGACAGGGGAGCTACAGCCATGGTTGCCTAACCAAGATCTGCACAGGCCTGGAAGCCCAACTAGTAGCTAAAGAAAAACAGGAAATTATATACATGATGCACGGCTGTCTACATTTGATTGAGAAGATCAAGTGAATCTGAAGCAGCAGCAGAGGGCCCAGTGATCCGGGACTCTAGACTCCTCAGCTGTCTTCCCAACTCTAAAGCCGAGCCATCTGCCCTTACTTCATTCCTTCACCCTCCAGGCTGACACTGGTACTGGGGACAGCGTGAATCGGAGGCCTGACAACTTTATTTCACTCCTGTGCTTTCAATACCAAGGATGTTAGTAAAGACATTCTTCACCCTTTAGAATTGAAAGGAGAGCCTACAGAGAAATGTGATCCTGATTGTAGTGTTAGGCACTTTGCTTTTCCTGGGCAAATAAATGGTTTATTTCCAACAGATACACATGGGAAAGGAAGTTGCTCCTTTCTCTCTGCTGCTAACCCGAAAATTAGAGCCAATTTTGACTTTTATTCCACAGTGATTTTGTAAGGCTGTATTTTGCACACAAGCCTGACGTGCCTAGGTCCAGCTTACTTTCCGCTTTAATTTCCAATTTCAATGCACTTTTCTTTCCCTAATAGTTAAAGCATTTTAAAATGTAAATAATTTCTAATAATATGTTTCTAGTCAGAATTCAAAAGGCTTCTATTCTTGCCTGTACACTATGTGGCTCCTCTCCCCCGGGATAGCGACTATTAGCAGAATGCACCTCTCTCTCTCTCTCTCTCTTTCTCTCTCTCTCTCTCTCTCTCTCTCTCTCTCTCTCTCTCTCTCTCTTTCTCAGTGTTCTCTGAGAATGTAAATGTTTCTGTCTGTGGATATGTGAGCTAGCTTTACATATGACAGTATGCAATGCATATTTGGAAGAAGGTTGTGGACGCTCTGGAATTGGGCCAAATATGTGACAATATTCCCATCCCTGTTTCTTTGATGCCCATTAAAATTCATTTTTTTTCCTTTGAATGGTTACCTGATAAAGAGTTCATCTGCTCTAGTCAGTTTCCCTCAAAAAGACTGAACTAATATAAAATCAAAACATGCCTCTCCTTTCTCCTTGCCTGGTGGATCCCAGTACCTGTCTCAGAAGCACTGTGGGCTTCCTCACGCTGCATAGCCTGCATCGCAGACCCTCCACCCCACTATTTTCTCCACTTCTCTCGGGCTCAGGGGCCTGGGTATTTTTGTTTGGTTTGGTTTTGTGCCTGCAGGCTTCTACCTTTGGAGAACCAGAGCCTCTTTCTCTACAGATGTAGATGGAGCTCCAGGAGGGTCTGGATTCCTTCCCCCACCCTGTTCTTCCATAGCCAGAGCCTAGCATCTAGGTCTGTGCCCAGGCTGCCTAAAACCCTACTCTTGTTTGTTTCTTCTGCTCGGCCCCATTTTCCTGGCTCTTTCCCAGGTTCTCTGAGCACACGTTTTTAATGTCACAAATTGACCACAAATGAATCCTCATTTCCGGGTCTACCTCTCAGGAATGGAATAGGACAGCAGATATTCAAACACCAGCCCTCTTGCGGGATGCTGTTGGAAAGGGTAACTCAGCTCTCATTTCAGAACCTGCTCTCAGGTCTAGGTCTCAGGAATTGCAAAGCCAGTGTCATCTCATCTCCCTCCCTCCTTGCTTTTTACCTTAAAGTTTTTGTTACTATATCATATACACAGGCCCAGCAGTTCTGTTTTTTACATTCTGCTGGGTAAACAACATCCACATTGTTCTAGCTGTTTTCTCCTCAGTGGATTGGGTGAAATGTTCAAAATACCCAGTAATTCCTTCCCTGGCCTTTCTGCCCTTGGTTAATAATTTTTTCCTACAGCTTCCTGGAATAAAAGCTGTGGCTGCGCTCTTGCGTGTTCGCGAGTGCTCATGTGTCTCTTCAGGTGGGGTGTGAGGTTCTTGACTCAAATTTGTTTGTTTACTCTTAAGGACATTGCTGGCAATGCTTTACTATTTGCTAGCAGGATTGATTTCTTCTTTTCTATTTTCTTTTGTATCTGACTTGGATAAAGCAGGAACTCTTTTTTTTTAACATAAAAGTTATTTGATACATCTATTTTTCTAGCAACAAGATGAGCTTTAAACTTGTAGATTTAAATGACTCCAATGTTTTGCCAAGAAAATATGGCTCTGATACATAACTAATCATTGTATGTGGTGTGTGTGTGTAGGTACATTAGAGGGATTCTTCTCCAATTGTCTTCAACCTTAATTTCTGAAACAGGTCTTTCACCTAGCTTAGAGCTGACTGGCCACAAGTCCCAGGGATCTTTTCTCTTCACCTCTCCAGTTCCAGGATAACAGAAACATACCATAACACCTGGACTTGACATGGGCTCTGGGGATCGAACCTGGGTCCTCATGTTTTCCCCGCAAACACTTCAGCCACGGAGCCGTCTCTCCAGCTCCATACACCTGACAGATCATTTTTATTTTCTGAAATGTCACAGTCTTGGTAGTGGCTGATAAAGCTGCTCCAGAAAAGACTGGTTTGGTCTAGCTCTGTAGGGAAAGGCTGACCTTCTCGCCAGGACCCTTTTACCCTGGGGTCACCCCCAGTAAAGGCAGGAAGAACCTTCGAACTATAGCACTCAACTTCATTATACGGGTCTCCTCCTTTTAAGATGTCAGTTTTTATATTTTGTCATCTATCTCTTCTACAGTTATCGTTTTCTTCTCTAAATCTTTTCGGGTTGTTTTGCTATTGTCTGGCCAGTTCCACTATTTGCCTCATTTCTCTCACCATGACCCCCAGGCCTTTCCTCGTATTTCTGTGAAAGAATGGTTTGCTAGCCACAACATCCAATGGGAACCTCGTGTTCCTAAGGCTATAAATCTATTTTTTACCTCCTTCTTCCCCCAGTTCTGTCAGCTCTTGTTTCATGGACTGTCATCTCGGTATATTTCCCTCAGCAGTCGACCCTGAATTAGAGATTTAGGAGCAACCCTGGCCGTTTTTTTCTTCTGAAGAGCAGCGTCATCCCTGCTCTCTCTCAGTACCCAGGGAGCTCTCTCATAGCTAAACTTGCTGATGGTGTTGGATGTAATTATTTACTTGTCATCCTGGGGCAGCTGGCTTTTTAAAAATGTAGTTATTATCGTTACCATCTTCACTCTGCCGTGTAAAGGCTGCTTGTCTTGATCAGACAGCGCATTCTGAGACTCGGTTGCCTTGTCGGTACAGCAGATACAGTGTTACTTTGACTGCTATGATTGGGTGAATTAAGGATCCTAGGGCTTTGACAGAGTCTGATATGCAGAAAGGATTTGGCAAATCTCTGATGTTTTCCACCATTTTTTACTTGTCTGTTGGGGATGTCGGCAGTTATGTTAGAAAACAGACTTAGCCCTCCTCTGGTTTGCTTTCTGTTGTTGGGATAACCAACAGGACCAAAAGCAACTTTTGGAGTAAAAGGGTTTCTTGTGTCTTATGTCTCCATCTTATGTCTCAGGTCAAACTCCATCACTGAGGGAAATCAGGACAGGAACTCAAGGCGGGAACCTGGAGACAGGAGCGGAACCAGAGACCACAGAGGAAGGCTGCTTACTGGATTCCTCCTCTCACTTGCTCAGTTTGTATTCATATGCTACTCAGGATGAACTCAAGGGTGCTTCTTCTTACAGTGTTGTGGGCTCTTTCATATTAATCATCAATGAAGACATTAATGATTTAATTCCCACAAGCTGATGAGGTGGAGGCAGTTCCTCAGCTGAGGTTCCCTCAGCCCAGGTGTAGTGGTTTGGATGAGAAATGTCCTCCATGGCCTCTGGCATTTAAACAGTTGGTCCCCAGGGAGTGGCACTGTTTGGGGGAGGTTTAGGTTTAGGTGGTGCAGCCTTGCAGGAGGAAGTACGTCACTGGGGGCTGCCTGTGAGATGAAAATCCCCTCATACTTCCCGTTTGCTCTTTCTACTTCATGTTTGCAGTTCAAGGTGTGAGCTCTCAGCTTCCTGTTCCTGCTGCCTTCGGCTTGTTGCCGTGTATCCCACACTCTCATCCCTCTGCAGCCAGAAGGCGAAACAAAACAAAAAACAAACAAATGAACAAACAACAAAGCACTATTCCTTGAGTTGCCTTTGGCCACCATGTTCTACCACATGGACAGAAAAGCAGCTAATCTACCAGGTGACCTACTTTGTAACAACATGACCAAATCTAAACAGCATGGCACTCTTGTGATGATGCACCCCAAGGTCCAAGCCAACTCCACTCTTAGTAAGATTCTGCCTCAAAAAAAACACAAAAATCATGATCTTTTGTATTTCTTTAATTACTATGTTTTTCAATTATCTCCTGTTTGCAGAGGTTTCTGTCCCATCCAGTCCCGCAGCTATTCAGTCTCAAAGAAACACACAGAGGCCTACTTTAATTATAAATGACTTGGCCTATTAGCTTGGGCTTTTTGTTAACTATCTTTGTATCTTAAATTAACCCAAAATTTTTGTCTATATTAGCTACATGGAATTTTACCTTTTATCAGTGAGTCATTCTCATCTTGTGTCCTCTGTGTCTGGGTGACAACTGCAGACTGAGACTTTCCTCTTCCCCAAAATTCTCCTATTCTGGTTGCCCTGCCTATACTTCCTGCCTGGCTATTGGCCAATCAGCATTTTATTAAACCAATACAAGTGACAAATCTTTACAGGGAACAAGATCATTGTCCCACAGTAATCTCCCTGAGCATCCATTACAGTAAATATTAGGAAATGTGTGCTCTGTGTGTGTGTGTGTGTGTGTGTGTGTGAGAGAGAGAGAGAGAGAGAACTGTGTGTGAGAGATATAGCTCTGTATATGTGTGTATGAGTAAGTGAGAGAGAGGAGAACACAATTGTGCCATAGCACACAGGGGAGGGATGTCAGAAGAGCCTTTGGAAGTCTGTTGTCTCGAGCCGTGTGGACCCAGCTCAGCCATCAGTCTTCACAGTAGGCTCCTTTGCTGCTGAGCCATCTCGATAGCACCAGTCTAATAATTTAGTTAAATTAATCATGCCAGTTTTGCTCCCTGTAATTTCTCAGCGATGCTGCAAGGTATATTGTATCACTGTACCTTTTACCTTTTAGTTTTTTAAAGATTAAAATTTATAATTACGTCATTTTCCCTTTTTCTTCCTCCAACCCTTCCACGAACCACCCTCCCTGTTTTCTCTTAATTTCACGGCCTTTGACCTCTTTTTATTTTTTAACTTTTTCTTCTTTTCTTTAATTGTTGTTACACACACACACACGGCCCAGTCCTTATTATACACACACACACACATACACTGCATAAATAATTTCATGAGTATACAGAGTATGATCATTTTGTATCCACAGGTTAAGTACTCCAGTGGGGTGGAGTGGGGGTTCACTCTCTGCTAAATAAAGCCTTACGATGTACTCAGACAATGCTTCCGCCTGGGATGGGGTCTCCAGCAAGACTTCCCTCTGCTTGTGTGTCTCTTTCAGGTGATCTAGTAAAAGCGACCAAGCTCTAGATCACGTAGAACCCCCGGATCTCTCAGAATATAGATCTGAGGGTAAATGCTGTTCTTGGAGAAGATGGAGGAGATGGAGGAGTTTCTATTAAAAGAAACTGTCCGTGCCAGGCCATTTATCAAACCGTTTTTCCACTTGAAAAATGGCAAGCATTGTCCGACTGTGCTGTTCAGGAAATTCCTATAAATAACCAATGGTATAAAATCATGTTAGGAAGGAACACACTCGTTTAACTCGCTGTTTAACTTGTGCAGACAAAACTGTCCTAGCGATGAGTTCTCAACTCTGGCAGTTTTCTGGTGTACGCAGCCACACAAAGCCAGTCTGAAAAGCACTGCCTCTAAGAATTGTACCGTTTGTGCATCTCCAGACTAAACAAAAAGTTCCAGCTGAGGCCAAAGTAGGAGATTTTTCTAACCCTCCCCGTCCTGTACTCCACTTTCCTATCAGAGGACCAAATTTATAGCAGAGGGCAGGAATGTTGGGTCAATAGCTATGCTGGGTTTCTGCTCACCCTGTGCCTCTTGGCTGTGGGCACCATGCAGGGTTTCGGCCATACTACGGCACAGGTTTTTTCGGAATCCAGACGACGAGTGTTTCCTCTAGATTGTGATAGATTCTTTCCACCAAAAATATTTTTCTAGGCAAGTAGTCTCATGATTTATTAGCTTCAAGGACCTCCAATGTCAAATGGAGATAAATTATAGTTGGAAGAAAATAAATAGAGGTTTGTGAAAAGATGTGGACCATAGCCCTTTGGGGAAAGGTCACTTGGAAGTGTTGAGAGGATCCTGTGGCAAAGGCAGGGTTAGTACCATGTGAATCAAGCCCCCAGCTTTTCCTACATCACAATTCTATTTCTCTCTTGTGAACTGTGCACTGGCCACACAGGGATACTTACTGCTCCCAAATCTGAAGCCTATTGTCAGCTCTGCGTCAGCCGAGTCTCACAATCAACCCTAGTGCTTGCCCTTTAAGTGACACAAGGAACCAATGAAGCTCTCTTCGCGTCAGGTGTCTTGGCAATACCGAATTGGTATTGTTTCCTGGTGGAGATTTGGAAGTACTGGTGCCATTTGCAAAGCCAAGGACTCCTGCCGCTGAGCCAGTTCCTGGAGTTGGCCTTGATGTCCCCCCCTCCACTCACCAGCTGCTTTGGTTGGACATGGATTCAGATTTTCTACCCAGACTTCTTGGCCGTGCCTCTTCCGTATCAGAATGTAACTGGGCCACCAAGGTTTCTGGCTTTGTCTCCAGTAGGCTACTCCAGGAATCTCTGGAGAAAGGATGCTTCTCTAGTTGCTTTCCTCCGGCTGTCTTCCTGATTCCCATGCTATGTTTTCCAAGTGCCTTCTTCTAGTCTTGCTTCCCCTGTTCCTAGTCTTCTCTTGGGAACACCCATACACTCAGGGATGCTAAGAAGCCTTACACATGAAGGCAAGGTTCCTGCTGTTGAGATGCTCAATACACAGAAAACAGAGTCATAACAGTCACATGGGCACCTGCTCCTTGGCCCTAAGTCTGCTGGTCACCATGTCCTGCCAAACTTTCAGAGCATCTGAGGTCTCTAGCTTGACCGTTACTTTTCCTCACTCTCTGTGTTCTGTCTTGAAGAAGCAAGATTGCATCCATTACTTCAGTGTCTACGGGTACCCCAAGGCTCCCTTTCCATTACTTCAGTGTCTACGGGTACCCCAAGGCTCCCTTTCCACTCTAGTCCATCTCTGGTCCACTGAACAGAAACTCGTGCAGAGCTGGCACTAAAGGGAGATGCATCTATGGCCACAAGAATAAAGGTGTAGTGAAGAGGAAATGGCCTGTCCACTGGCTTCATGTATATTTCTGGTGGCATAGCTGGAGGATTTCACATGCTCTCACACTTAGGGACCACAGCATAATGAGCTGTGGGAGCCTAATGTTCAGACTTCATGGTTTTTCAACATATTTGCCAAGAGAGTTTCCTTCTTCCTTACACCTCACAGGTGAATGTTGGAGCTCTTGGGAAGAGCAATGCTCTTCTTTATTAACATAAAAATACAAATAGCTTTTATTTTTAATCAGATGTTCTCATTCTTAATCCCAGCACTTGAGAGGCAGAGGAAGAAGGATCTCTGTGAGTTCCAGGCCAGCCAGGGCTATTACACAGAAAAATCCTGTTTCAGAAAACAAAACAAAATAACAAGAACAACAGAAGAAGAAGAAGAAGAAGAAGAAGAAGAGGAAGAAGAGGAGGAAGAAGAAGAGCTTATTCAAGGAGAGACAGCAGGACACACAGCATAAGTGTGCACACACTCGAGTTTAACTGGGGCAACAGCACGCAAGAATGAGCTGTGTTCTCTTGGTTTTACTTCGCAGGAAAGATCTTATTATTGAAGATGGCTCCTTCCCCTTTCAATAGGCTGCTTGGGGGTGGGGTGCTTGCCACTGACCTTTATAGTTTAAACTTGAGAAGTTCACATTTATTCGTTTAAGAGTTCATCAAAAAAGTTTTTAGGTGTGTTCATGCATGGGCTGGTTTCCTGAGTCTTAGATATTAAAATTGTCTAACTAAAAAAAGTCACAAATAAATACTTTTGTAAAGTTCTCAGGATTTCTCGGTGCAATGTTGTGAATGGTGAGGCAAGAGAAGACGTTGGAATCCTTGGGAGTTGAGAGAGGATTGTGGACAGGGGACAGAAACACTGTCATTCCGCTCTGTCGGTTGGGATCTCCCCCTGAGTAGATTGAGTCCTCTGAACAGCCTGAGATCTTAAAGCTGATTTGTCAGCCTCCTGTCTACCAAGATGACCCTCCTCTTCCTCAACCCCCCACTGTCAAGCAAGCCCTGAGAAAAAAACGGCAGGGGTTAAACAGGAGTGGGGATCTCCCAGTCCCCCGCCCACTCTCCCATGAGCATATGAGGAAACTGCTCCTGAATTTCTGGTTGAGCCGGGTGTTAGGGTGGATGAGAAGAGAGTGGGAGCTGTCTTTCTTCCTGCATTCCCAGGGAGTCCAGATTGCCTGTCCCAGGCCAATCTGTGGTTCCACAAATCTGTCTATACTCCTTGAAGGTATGTTGTAGTATTCACAAGCAGCTCTTGGATAAGCGAATTTCCCAGCCATTCTCAACAGAAAAGGCTGCACGGATATGCTTCTCCCAATAGGACATAATAGGATGCCAAAAGTTGTTTTTATCTTTTTCTATTTTTCTGTTTTGGAGGATTTGAGGATTAATATTGACCATCAAGTTCTTGGTATTGAGAATCACCTGAAATACAAGCTCTCTGAACCCACCTTTGTGGGGTCATCAGGGCTGTGCTAATTGAAGCCGGAAGATCTCTGTGGGTGACACACTACTCCTTAGTCTGAGTTCCTGGACTGAAAAAAAAAAAAAGGAGAAAAGAAGCATTCGCTCTCTCTGTTTCCTGACTGAGAATGCAGTGTGACCAGTGGCTCCAAACTCTGGCTGCCACTCCAAGATTGCACCCTAAATTGTGAGCCAAAGTAACCCTTCCTCCATTGAGTTGCTTTTGTGGGATATTTTGTCACAATAACGAAACAAGTTACTAAGACAAGGAAGGCAGTGGAAGTGGGGCTGGGATTCTCTCCAATCAGAATAGAGCATCTTCAATGCGATTTTTGTATCCTTCAATATTTATCGAGGTTTGCTTTTATATTGTATATTAAAAATGTTTATTCAAAGACAAAAATTTATGTCATTATTCAGACATCACTTAGTTCAAAACTTAAAACACATCACCAGAGGAAATTAAGTCAAGATTCTCTCTAGCCAAGAGCCCTTCTTTCTCCAGCCCAAGGTAACCATGCTCTTCCTTCTATATCCATAGACTAGTTCTACCTATTCCTGAAAGTCAGCTAGAATTCTAACATATTCATTTGTAGATATGGAGACATATCTAATTTCATGCTATTGGAGGCCAGTGAATTCATTTCTTTTCATTTCTCTGTAGTATTCTACACATGAAAGATGAACTTGTTGCCCATTCTCCTGTTAATAGACATTTGGGAGCATTTTAATACTTTGCTGCTATTGTGAATAAATTTCCCATGGGTGTTCTTCATAAAGAACTCTCTCATGGGAATGTGTATTTATTGCTCGTGATTATAACTTAGTAGTGGAATTGCTAAGCCATGAGATAGGTGATGTTTGACTTTAGTAGAAACCATCCAATATTTTCCCAAAGCAATTGTGACATTACTTTTTCAACCAGTAACATGAGGGTCCAGTTCCTCTGCAACTCTTTTCCAACACTTGTTCTTGTTGGTTTTCTTCCTCACCATTCCAAGGGCACACCATGGTACCTGTGGGCCTTTAATGATGGGCATTTAAGTGGTGACTAACGTGCTGAGTATTTTCCTTGTGGATTCTCTCTCTCTCTCTCTCTCTCTCTCTCTCTCTCTCTCTCTCTCTCTCTCTCTCTCTCTTCTCTCCTCCTCCTCCTCCTCCTCCTCCTTCTCCTCCTCTTCTTCTTCTTCTTCCTCCTCTTTCTTCTTCTTCCTTCTTCCTTTTTCTTCCTCCTTCTTCCTCCTTCTTCTTCCTCCTCCTTCTTTTTTTTCTTTTTGGTGAAGTACTTGATATCCAGGTGATGGCTCTGTTTGTGGAGATTTAGGAAGTGTAGCTTTTTTGGAGGAAGTTCAGGACAGAAGACAGGTGTGAGAATAAATGATTTGGACTTGCATTTTGCACTTTCCTCTCCAGATGTCACACCAGCTGCCACACTGGCTACCACACCTGCTGCCACACCAGTTGCCACACCTGCTGCCACACCAGCTGCCACACCTGCTGCCACACCTGCTACAACACCTGCTGCCACACCAGTGGCCACACCTGCTACCACACTGGCTGCCACACTGGCTGCCACACCTGCTGCCACACGAGTGGCCACACCTGCTGCCACACCTGCTACCACACTGGCTGCCACACCGGCTGCCACACCTGCTGTCACACTGGCTGCCACACCGGCTGCCACACCTGCTACAACACCTGCTGCCACACCAGTGGCCACACCTGCTACCACACTGGCTGCCACACCTGCTGCCACACCTGCTGCCACACCGGCTGCCAGCTGCCATGCTTCCCTGTCATTATAGGCTCTGATCCTCTGAAGCCATAAGCCAAAACAAACTTTCTTTCATAAGTTGCCTTGGTCATGGTGTTTTATCATAGCAATCGAAAAGTAACTCGTTTTAAAGTCAGATTGATTATGTTTTTATTGTTGATTTAAGAAATATATCCCATTTTTAGTCCTTTGTTAGATAAACATATTTTAAAACTATTGCTCATATTTTTACTTAATAGCTTTTGATATTCAAAAACTTGATTTTGTGAGAGTTATTATATACCAATGTTTCTTTCTAAATCAACATTTTGGTGCATAAGAAGTTTTTGCTTATCTCCAATTAGAGAAGATGTTTTCATATTTTCTCTTAGAAGCTGAGTAATTTTTCATACTGATTTTTGTGTCTGTCTTTGCTGACATACTGTGGAACCAAGGCCTATCTAGGCTCACTGTGTTTCACTTGGCTATCCAGCTGGCCTCCTTGAATCTTGACAGAGTTCTTACTCTCCACGGGTTTGTTGCTCAGGGCCACCATGGAGTTCAGTTTTCTGTGATCCAGTGGCATAGATTCCGTGGCTGCTCCGGCTGCAGACCACATAAGAACAGGCGCAGACCACGCTCTTGGTGCCTAGTTCTGAAGGTGTATAGGTGGGGTCACAGAAGCTTCTACAGAGTCACGTGAAAGGCCAAGAATTAGGCTACTAGGGTGGAACTGTACAAAAAAGAAGACTTAGTGGGCCTGCAGGAGCAGAGCTACAGCTGGAATCATATAATGGCAGAACAGACAGAGTTTACAGGAGCTAAAGACAGCAACAACAGCCCAGACAGCTACAGCTGACATGTGGGCAGGACCAGCAAAGCCACAGGGCGGAGCTGCCTGGGAGCCTTGGGGCCCAACTCCTATCTGTAGATTTACAGTCTTTCTGCTGAATTCCAGTCTTGCTTTAGGCCCATTCCTCCTTTCTAGTACCCATTTTTCCCATAGAAACCCTTGTCCCGGTGTGGCATCCTGGAAGTAAATAATGTGTAAAAATGTTTACATTTTATTTTACTCTCTTATATCTGGACAGAATTTGTCTTCAGTCTCAGACTGAACTTTGGATTTTTGAGTGATGTTGGAGAAAGTTAAGATTTGGGGGCCACTGGGGGTGAAAGAACAAATGTTGTGGAAAATTCATGGCATAGGTTTCAGGGACAGAATGCTATAGTCTGAATGAGTCTCCCAAAAGTCACACTGGCAACTTGGTCCTGCATTTGACAATGTTGAAAGGCGCCGAAGACTTTAAAAAATGAAGAGAGATCATTGAGACCTCTGCCAATGGTCTCTGTATTTCTCACGAGACCTACAGCTCATTCCTTCAAGAGAGCAAACCCAGTCCCTCCCTTCTCTCTGGCCTCCTGTAGTACTGTGTGGCCTCCCACAGTGATGCCATGCACTGCTGTGTTATACAGCTAAGGCGGACCACTCTAGAGCTCAGGCAGCATCCACACTGTGCTCTGGGACGTACAAAACTGCCAACTGAATTCACCTCCTTTCTTCGCATGTCACCTCGATTTAGCTGTTTTGTTACGGTAATGGAAAACAATCCAATATACCCTGGGAAAGCTGAATCGCTTTCTAAAATAAAGTAACAGAAAATCTCTTGGGCGCTATGAGAAGCAAAGGAAACCTGAAATATCTCACATAGTAAACCCTGAAAAATGAGACAATCCCATGGGGGCAGGTAAGAGCCAGAAGACAGGAAGAGGCAGGCCTGACTTGGATGGACCCTGAATATTGGGCTGGCTGTCTTTGCTTTCGGCAGTGTGTGACCCCAAGAGCCTGGGCGGTGTCCAACGCCTTTAAAAGTTGGGTAAGGCCGAGTTGGGTTATATTTGGAAATAAGTGAGAAACCCTCACTATTTTGTAATATAAGTGTCAAAGAAGATTTTTTTAGTACCCGCTCTTTCACTTATGGTGGGATCTGCCATGAAGTTCCCATCACTGGGTCAATACAGACAATAATTCAAATAAAATGACCCAGTAGTTCAGTTGGACACTTAGCTGTCTGTCTGGGTGTTCAATATTTACAAAACCCGTTCAGGATAATGTCTCAGGAGTTAGTATCACCCTGGAAAAGCATGGTACCCAAGCTCCCTAATGCTGCAACCCTTTAATCCAGTTCCTCACGCTGTGGTGACCCCAACCACACAATCATGTTCATTGCTACTTCATTGCTGTAAGTTTGCTACTGTTATAAACCATAATGCAAATATCTGACAGGCAGGATATCTGATGTGTGACCCCTCTGGAAAGGCTGTTTGACCCCAAGGGGTCTCGACCCACAGGTTGAGAACCACTGTAATAGAGAGTTGATTAAATGCCCTACCTCCTACCTCCGTGTGTTAACTTCTACATATCGACTCTTCCCACTGTGTGTGGGTTCAGCCTGATGGGTTATATGTAAAGAAGAACATATGTAAAAGAAATACAGTGTGATATAAAAGCCTGCAATCTCCACTGTGCTCGCATGTTCCAGCATCCTGTTGACCTCCCATGCTAACTGTGATGAGGCAGGTATCCTGAAGGAAACTACCAGGTAGAGAGGCCTTGGCCCCGCAGCTCGTGGGAACCGAATCTTGCCAGTAGCTGCTTGAACAATCTGGGAGGCTGCACGTTTCTGACCTATAGAAACTAGAGTAATTACACAACAGATAATTAAGACACTTAGGCCTAGCCCTCCCGAGTGTCAGGCTCTGGGTTAGGGGCTGTACATGGGATCTCTCTGTGGTTTCCACAAGGATCCTTTGAAGAAAGATAACACGGTTATTTTAGAGATGGGGAAACTGGAGCTGAGAGTAATTTGCTAAAGTCACAGACCGAGTAAGTGTTTCAACTCCATGCACTCCACCTGAGAGAGGGGATGTGTGGGTAATAAGTTTTTTCACTCTTGTTGATCAGTCTCTCTAGCCCTGAACACATTTTCCACAGAATTGGCTGGGGTTTTGTTGTTGTTTGTTTTTAAAGGAAATTGCACGGTTCTTTAGATTAAAGTTAACAGCAGGCCTGAGCCCGTGGCCTCCTCAGAGAAAGAAGGTTTGTAACTTGTGTGACATACACACTCCCCTCTTCTATTCCAAGCTAATAATGGAGGAAGTGGACATCCCTAGGGAAGGATTAGGGCTGTGGGGGAGGACTCATGAAGCTTTTTATTTCGGCTTTTATGGCAGGCCATCTTCTTGTGATGAGAAGAACAAATCAAACTGTCCCAGGAAGAATATTATATTGGAACAGACTAGAAGCTGTCTCAGTGGACCCTATCAAAGAAAAAAATGGAGATCATACTTCAAATGTCACAGCTTAAAATGACTGTTATAAAAACAGGTTTATTGCTTTCTTTATTAAAATGTTACTTTAAAAATACCTTCTGTCTTCCTTAATGTAAATATAATGACATTACAATTGCATGCTTGGTATACTAAAAGCATCATAAAATATGGGAAATTGAACTACCAATTCCCTCTGCAAGTATTAATGAGGCTGATACAATTACTATCTTGTATATGTTTGGCAGTTCATTAGAGCTATCTCTTCATGTAGACAATGATGTCTACATCACCGTTTTTAGTGTTTACTTCATATACGTTCCATAATTTCTGCATTTTCCTCTATATGGATATGCCTGTGGGCCCGCAAGATGGCTCATTGGGTAAAAGATATTTTCCTTGAAAGTCTGGCAACCTGAGATTGATTCCTGGAGTCCACCTAAGATGGAGGCAAGAATGAACTATACAGAGCTATCTTTTTATCTCCGTGTGTGCACATGGCACATAGCCCAAACATTACACACATCTGCACGTGTGCATGCATGCACGCGTGCGCACACACACACACACACACACACACACACGAGCACACACATACATAGACAGACACACACATAATAATAAATAAATTAATTAAAAAATTAGGATCTTTTCAAATTTATGTAATAAATAACCGTGAAGAAGTAGCTACGTAGAGACACCTTGTACAGTTGTCTTATGACTTCTTTAGGGTAAATTCCTAGATGTGGATTTTCCTAAGTGGGTCACAGAGTTTACATATTTTAAATTGTTATAGGTGTTGCCAAATTGCCTTCCAGAAAGGTTGTACCAAAATTAATTCCCACCACCAGCTTACGAGAGTGCCCGCTTCCTACACCCTCGCCAATAATGGGTGTGTGTCAGTGCCCTTTGAAGCCTTCGCCCATCTGATAAGTGGCCGGCGTCTTGTTTGTGTTTGCTCTCCCTTCATTACCGGGGAAATGAAGGCAGCTGTGTCTCCGCACACATTCTGCTCCATGCTGTTATCCACTGGGTTTTGCTTGTAAATTTTATTAAGATTCCATGAGTTGTGAGGTTTAACACTTTTCCCCCACGCCGTCCAATTTTTCTGACGTTTGCCCGTCTCCTCCTGCGGGTTCAGCATTTGCTCTTTTGGCATTTAGAGCTGTCACTTTGCCGCATCTTCGTGGGTACACTTTCTTCGTGATTGACCCCCCCCATCCCCATTGCCACCAAGATTAGACAGTTTCCATGAGGAAACATTTTAAGTCACTGGGAACCAACATTTAGAGGTAATTTTTGGAAAATAAAGCATGAAATATAACAAGTTATTGAAAAAGACTGGGTTTTCTCAGGCTCCATGCTTCTCTCAGAGACGTCTTTCATTTTCCATAGCTCCCTTGAAAGGCATTGAAGAAAACGCCTCGATAATTTTCGTACTTGTGGGCTAGCATAGTCACATTCGTATTGTGCTCAATTATTTCTGTGGCGAATTCGGTTATTGTCTTTGTTTCTATTGCTGTGATAAAAAGCAAAACAAGGAAACAAACAAACAAAACATGACCCAAAGCAACGCGTGGAGGAAAAGGTTGTATTTCAGTTTCTAACTCAGGTCACACTCCATCACTGAGGGCAGCCAGGGCTGGACCTGAAGCAGAGGCCAGGGAGGGCTGTTGCTCACGGGCTTGCTCCTCTTGGCTTGCTCAGTAGACGTCCCTGAAAGACCCTCAGAGAGGACCTTTCCTCTCTGATGAAGACCCCAGAACCAGGACACTCCGAGACCAGGCCACAGGATGCAATTAGCAAGAGGTTTATTGAGTAAACACAGGTACCTGCGGGCAGCAAGTCTTTCGGAGGACTTGCGCACCTGCCAACTGGAGGGCGGGCTTTTTATAGGGAAGAGCAAAAAGCAAGTTTACAGAAGCAAAAGCGTGGTTATCGATCGACCGGAATGAGGCGGGGGCATGAATGGTTTCCTCTCTCAGCATGGATGCCTGGCAACAGTCATCCTGTTCCTATCTTATAACTAACCTGCTTTGTTGACATCCTATCTTATTGACATCTTGCCTTGCAGTCTTCCTATCTCTATCTCCTGTTCTCTCAGGCACCTGGGATGTTCTTACGGGAGCAGGCTGGCTGCTGATCCGGAGATTTGTTTAAAACAAACAGGACGTTCCCCCGGGAGCATGCTAGCTGCGGGTTTTGAGGAGGGGGTCTGTAGGGTCTTTCAGTCCCAAGACCACAGGGCCGTGAATGGCACCACTTGTATTGGGCTGGGCCCTTCCATACCAATCACTAATCAAGACAACACCCCATAGACTCACCCACAGGCCAATCTTATGGAAGTGTCTCCTCAATTAAGATTTCCTCCTATCAGGTGAATGTAGCATGTGTCAAGTTGAAAAAAAAAACCAAAACAAAACAAATCAGGACAGATACAGTCTTGCTACTAACAATAAAATCAACATACTGTTTGTTGCACTATAAATCTAAGAAACACGGAAATTAATATTCATATCATGTTCCCTATAAACAAAATGATTTAATACACGATTTCATTTAAATGAAACAACACCAACAGTGCAAATTAATTATTATTGTTTTCCTTTAATCGATAAGAAGATAGGTTGGAAGTGGTGAGGTGGCTTTTTGATATCACACAAACATTGCCTGAGTCAGGATTTAAACTGGTGCCTTCTTACTAAAATCCGCTCTTTCTCCCAGCCACCCCTCCCTGCAAAATGGAAGGTCAGAGCGTTATTACCTTGTTGGAATTGGTCTTATTCAAGGTGCTAATTTGATCCTAACTTCAAAAGGGGTCACCGTTTGTCAGGCAGAAATTGTCTTCTGAGTTAAGATCGGAAGCAGCTCCCTTAACTAACATTTTACTCGGTGGAAACACACATCCTTTAGAGAGAGACTGCCCACCGTCTCACCCCTGACTGCCTCCACTTTCTCTATGCCTAGCTCCTGAGCGACAGTCCCTTTCACCCCCCTCACCTCGGGGGAGCAGAACTTGCCCCTTTCACCAGTTCCCTCTAAGCAGGAACAGAACAGGCACCAGGAGGCAGTTTCAGGCTGGCAGAGTCTCAGGGGCCAACATCAGTCCGACCAAACACAGTGGAACCAGATTGAACTTTGCTGAGTCCCCAACCCTCCACTCCCCATTCCCATACCCCCACTTCCCCAACCCCCACTCCCTCACCCCACCCTCTACTCTCCAACCCTTCACCCCCCCCCCACATGTGCTCCTGGGAATGTCTCTCCCATGCCGACTTGCCTCTTCCTTTCCCAGAGGTGGCCTACTCACTGATGAAGGCACTGGGGGTATACATGTTCCCTTTGGAGTGACTGACTTATTTCCACTCCCACAGGGGTGCGGTGCCCTCCCAACCTCGACAAGCAAGATGAGCAGGTCTGGATTATTTATTCTGTTCTCCGTCACCTGTCTAGACTTCAGGCCAGTGTGGTGTGTGGCAACAGAAACACTCTGGCCTGTGCAGAGGAGGTCCTGTTTAAACCAGCTCCCGAAGGCTGACGAGAGTCTCCTCTGGAATCCAACATCCAGACTGTCACTTTGTGTAGAAGAATCAGCACATTCCAGGAATGGAGAAACGATGCTGTTGAGGACGGGTGATTCATGGTGACAGGAGCCCCGGGTGCATCCAGAGAGAGCAGCTATGGAAGTGGGGAGGAGAGACAAGTTCTCTGAGATATCTGCAGCCCACCAGGGCACAAATATGACGGACCCACGTGTCTTTCCCCATCCTAACTACAGCAACTGGATGAACGTTCCTGGTCTTGCTCTGGCTGCATGGTCTTCATGACTCTTCCTGTTCCTTGCTGGCTGTCTCATCTCCCATTAGACTTTTACTTCTCTGTCTTTTTCTCCGATGAGCACAAAGTTTTGCTATAGAAACCACACCTTGACCTTTCTCAGGTGGGTTCCCACGCCCCTAGAATGAAACACAGAGTCATTATCAGAGTTCTCTGTGTCAGGTGCCTGCCAGCCTCTGGGTTTTCACCTGTTATTGCCCACCACATGCTGCCCATGCAGACCCAGGTCTCCTTGCCAACCATGCTTCCATCCCCATCTCCTAGTCTTTGTATTTGCGATTTCTGCCGCCTGGACCGCTCTCCTATGTCCATGTGACCTGTTCATATTATTAGGTGTGGTCTCTTCTGCCCATTCCTAAAGGGCCATTTGCCACGATCTGTGCGACTTTGCTCTCGACATGACTCCATGATGCGTGATGAAGAGATGGCAGTAAAGCTGAAACCAGGTGGGCTGTGCGTTTGGACGGAGAAACACCAGCAGCGGCCCAGAAACTCAATGCATTTACTACGAGCTGCACAAACCAGGAGAGAGGTTAGTTATCACAGTGTAGGGCCTCTGTAGGGGAGCAGTCTCAGGCTGCGGTCATCTGGAACCAGGAGAATGCAGTCAGTACTTTCTGTGCTCACTGTCAACGTTCACACTTAGACCAGGAGAAGGCCTTGGCATGGATAGGCCCAGACCCATGGGGCTGAGGCATTGGCATTCCTGACTTGGGCACGCATACTCACTCAAGACTTTATCTTGCTCCACAGACTTTCCATCCTTCTTTGGCTTACCTCAGGTTTCTGCATGCTGCCCACCATGGCCTGATATTAAATTATGTGTTTATTTACTTGTCTTTTGTCTTTCTGCCTCATCAGTAGGCAGCTCCTATGAAGAAAGTGAGGTTTTGTTTTGTTTTTCTTTTTTTTTTTGCCTTGCCCATTGCCATATCCCGAGCATTCAGGAGATGCCTGACACGTAGCACATGCTCACTATACATGGTCTGAGTAAAAGGATGAATAAAAGAATAGATAGATTGCTTTAAGAAAAGGGCTGCTGGCTCGGCAGTGGTGGTGCACGCCTTTAATCCCAGTACTTGGGAGGCAGAGGCAGGCGGATCTCTGTGAGTTTGAGGTGCGTATTATCTTGTCAGTCAGGCACAGGATCTGAGTGAGAAGTGAGTGTAGACGGGCATTTCTCTCCCACCTGCCAGTTCACAAATTATCACACAGAGACTTCTAATAATTATAAATGCTCAGTGGATAGCTCAGGGTTATTACTAGCTAGCTCTTACACTTAAATTAACCCATATTTCTTAGCTGCTTAGCCACGTGACTTGGTACCTTTTCTCAGTACGGCATTCTCATCTTGCTTCTCTGTGTCTGGCTTGCAACTCCTCTGACTCTGTCCTTTCTCATCCCATCATTCCTAGCTTGGTTTTCCCACCTAACTGTATCCTGTTTGGCTATTGGCCAGTCAGCTTCTCTATTAAACCAATCACAGCAGCAGATATTCACACAATGTAAAGGACTATTCCACAGCAAGTGAGTGCCACGCCCACTCAGTCCAGGCCGATGTCATGGTAAATAGAGACAGGGAAGTAATGTAGGTTTAGCTCTGCAGCCCTTGTTTTCTTGATCACACTTTTCATCTGCCAGAGTTCCCTGAGCCATGAGGCCTGGCTGCTCTTCAGTGGTAGCAAAACTCCCAGGAGTCTCTCTGTTACTGGTATTTCTGTGCAAATGCTTTGTGCATCCCTTGCCAGCTCTCTGTGGTCAGTTCTGTTTACAAACTCCCTCCCCCCCAGATGTTTATAGTGATGAGCCTGGGGCACTCAGGGTTAGTCAGGCTCCATCAGCCGTGCGGATTAGACTCAAGCATGGGTGAGGCTGGTTGGGGAGCGCGGGGTTGGGTCACAGGAGATAATGCATCCTTTCTCCTCCCCCGAGATGCAATCCCAGTTGTTTCTCACAGTGTGTTTTCATTGCACAGTCGATGCAAGAGCTCCAGCTAGTGTGAGAACCGAATTTGCATGAGAAAAAAAAAGAGAGAAAAAAAACACAGTCATGGCACAGTTTCTGCATGGCTCCCAGGCTATGTTCTTAGCATTGAGAAAACCCAAACGTCTAAACAGCTGACCTCGTGGTATGTCAGTAGGTTTGCACAATTCCCAAGGGACATTTAGTCATATGCATCCCACAGGGGAGATCGAGTAAATTCTGAGCAGCACTTAGGGCTTGACTTCCTTCTACACCCTCCCTAAACCATTGATCAGCTACTGGAACCGTCCCTCCTGGAAACAGCTCAGTTCTTAGTAGCACCTGGAAGCTACTTTTGACTGTCATGGGTCCCTTTGCTTTTGTATATTCTAGGACGTTTGGAAACCCTGCTGAATTCTTCACCGTCTTGCATCAAGTCTTTTTCCGCTGGAAAACGTTAGTGAGAATTGCCTGGCTATTTGTTGGCAGAGAGCAACCAGTGCTCATCAGTTGGGGTGGAATTCCCTGGTGATCGTTTGCCTCCCAATCATGCAATAGTCCCACATTGCCCATCACGTGTTGCAATTTTTTGGCTACATTCAGCCCGTAGGCTTTTCTGGGGGTTATTGCTTATAAAGATGTATTTAGAAATTGTTTATAGAGTTACTTTTTAGTGGAAAGTCATGCAATGAGTTCTAATTGTCACTCTTCCAAAACTCCAAAGGATCCCACTAGATCCAGGTTCTTCTCTGAATGTATAATTGTTTTTAGGTTCTTTGCAAAGTGTGTAGACCCTAGAGATGGGGTGAGCTCTTAAAGTACATACTCTCTACTTCTTAACCTAGAGAAACCTTGGGTCTTACCTAACAGACCATATAAAATATCTTCCACGGTATTCTGTCTGTGTTATCCAACAAGGCTGCCATAGACCACGTGTGGCTGGGTATGTTTAGCTCTCACTAAAATCAAATACAATTACAACAAAAATGGAGCTCTATTGGAGGTCTTACTACACTTTAGTCTCAGTAGCCATGGGTACAGATTTAGAGCATAGTCCTCAGGAAGTTCTACAGGATAGAGCTGATGTATATAAAATCCCTGAAGCCCGAAGAGCCAGAATGACAGTACCAAAGTCACACAGCTAGTTAAGACTCGTGTTTTCTGTGCCAAGACACTTTCCACTGGCAATGAAGACACTTATAGCTTCATCCTACCCATAGAATCCTGGTTTCTGTACATCTATCTGTCTTAGCCATTGTGTCTGGACCCTAACTTGAATGGCTCCAGACTACGCACCTGAGGTCTGCTTTACTGACGGGAAATCTGCTTTATCTTTCCATTTCGTAGTCTTTTCTTTGAGGAATCAGTGGGTCATTTGATCACCCATACAGAGAGGCAGCAATGCACCAGCCATTTTTTCTAAGTGATTTACATTCAACAGGGGACTGTAAGAAACAGGGTGGTTGCATGATGTGTTCCAGGTAGTTGTGGGAGTGGGATTTGAACTCATGGTGTCTGTGTGCGGGCAGAGCTCTTCTCTGCTACACTACACAATGCTTACCAAAAATTTGCCTTGCCAAGAACATGGTTTCCTTTTTATTATTTTAATTTTTGTGTGATGTGTGTATCCATATATACATGTATGGTACACGCATATATGCACATGCCTGTGGATGCACAGAGGTCACGAGAGGATGCCAGGTGTCCTGCTCTATCCCTTCCCATCTTATTCCCATGAGATGTGATTGCTCACCGAATCCGGAGTTCACCATTTCTGCTAGGCTGATTGGCCGGTCAGTGAGCTCCCGGGATCCTCTTGTCTCTGCCTCACAGTTCAGAGTCACAGACACAGGAGGCCATGTCCAGCCTTTCTGTGGATGATGGAGATTCAAACTCAGGTCTCCATGCTTGTACAACAAGCTCTCTTAACCATCTCCCAGCCTGAGAACATGAGTCATTACAGAAATAACTAGACTGGGAATAGAAGAGGCTAAAAGTCTATCTCAGTGTGTGATTTACATATAGTTTTAGAAGTTATAACCATGTAAATACCTATCAATTTATTTACTTTCTGCATCTCTAAGCCCCTACCTCTTCCTAAACCCTAAAGCAACGCCCTCTAACGATCATGCCCTGCACACAGTTGACGACTGTTCCCAGGCAGGCCTTCTGCTAGGCTTCCTCCTTCCTGGGCCTCAGTCCATCCGGATGAGCTCTGAGGAACCCTCTGTTGACCGCTCAGGGCTGCAGGTGGATGGAGGAGGAGGATGAAGGATCAGAACTGTCACTTGGTGCTCTGGTGACCAATCCGAGCACCCAGCAGGAGTTTCTTAGTTAGGGCCCAGCATTAAGAACGCCCCAGACTAGAAAGATTTCTACCCAGATTTGCAAGTGTGAAGACACACATTTCTGGAGTGCAGAGAGGTTGGGTCGTCGGTTTCCTGGTTTGGCTGCGGTTCTCACTTCTTCAGAATATCCTTGCCCACACTTGCCAGTAAGACACATTGGCAGCAGCGCCGTTTAAACATGCTGCGGCTGGCACTGTGCAGGCAGCAACAGAGAGGGTTTTAGTCTCTTAAAGCCACCTCGCTGTGGGTGCGGAGTCCCTCCCAAGATTTCAAGTCGGTGAATGAATAATGGGCCGAGCTGCAATTACCTCTGCTAATCGGTCCAATCAGAACCGTATTGTGATCAAGTTAAGAGCCGTCTATGGTGATTTTTAAAAATTCCTCTTCCTTTGACTTTGATATTTGAATTTGGATTTCTTATGCTTAACATCTTCTTCACTAAATGTTAGCACTTCAGTTACGGTTACTGGTGTTCTGGGTTCCGGGTAAGTGGGATTCAGTAGCTGAGGGAACTTCCTCCCTGAACTCTCTCCTCCTAGGAATGTTGTGAGATCATACTTATTTCTCTTCCTTTTTCCCTTTCTCTTATAGGCGAGAAAGTAATTCTACAAAGTAACTCTGGGCGGATCTATTAACCAACTTCCCCTTAAAACATCCTCTGCCCAATTGGCATCCACCATGCCCTCTGCAGAGGATTCTGTTTCCTACTGCCGTCGGTCACTCATTCCCTGCTAAGGGTTTTTGCATGCCATACTTCCGCATGAGTTTTCATGAATGGACTGCTTACTTCTCCAGTCACGATTATGTTAGATAAGGGAGTCCTAGATTTTCTTTTTCCTTTTCCTTTCTTATTCCAACTTCCATTTGCTAGGTCAGGAAGAACTCTTTCAGGCCCAGATGACGCTCACCTAAGAAGATCCTAGAAGCCGAGTCAGGCACCCCCTCCCCTGCCCCCACTTTAAGCAGTCTGGAGGTCAGGCTCTAGGAAGCTGGTGTAGGCATCACTATAAATAGACAGAGGGTGGAAACGGAGAATGAGTAAGAAGGATGGTAGATTAAGAACCCAGTGCTAATACAATAGAGTATCGGAGGCAAGTCAAGGCAAGTGGTTTCAAACTTAGCCTCGAGCAGAGTGTTAGAGTTAGCACGCCCTTTGCAAACTGCCTCAGCTGTTGCCATTCAGCTGCTGGTCAGGGGACCCCCATCTTGCCTGTAGGATAGCCTCAAAAGTAAAGCTCATGGCTTGGGAGCTTTATCTACAGTTTGTCGATTTAAGATGTCAAATGTCCCATGAGAAGGAGCTGGAGAGATGGCTCAGTGGTTAGGAGCACTTGCTGCTCTTGTGATGGACTGGAGTTTGATCCCAAGCATTCACATCAAACAACACACGGCTGCCTGTTCTAGCTTGAAGGCAGTCATTCTCAACATGTGGGTCATGACCCTTTGGGAGTCCCATATCAGATATCTTGTATATCAGATATTTATATTACAATTCATAACAGTAGCAAAATTACAGGTGTGAAGTAGCAACACAATAATATGGTTGGGGGGTTCACCACAACATAAGAATCTGCATTAAAGGTTGAGAAGCAGTGCTAGAGGGAATCCAGCGCCCTCTCCTGGACCCCACGGACACCTGCACTCATGTGCACATAACCTCTACACAGACTATGCATTTACATATATATTTTTAGTTCTTTACTTTAAAAAAATTGTTCCACAGTAGGAGCACAATGTCAGTGCTCTGGATGTGAAGGGTGGGAGAGTCTTCAAGTTCACAGAGAACATTCTTTCCAGGTAATGAAATATGAGGTTGGTAAGAGGGTGATGCAAGAGTTAAAGGAAACCCAATATTGGTTCCTCATTCCTGTTCATGTTTTAGGTTAATCCACCAGGAAGCCCTTATATAACAGAATTTATCCTAGAGAGAAGATCCGCTGGACAGTGATAAGTCTCTTCCTTCACTCCAGGCAGACAGATGCTCGCCTGGTACAGTAGATAGAGCCTGACCTTCATTCCTCAGTACAGGGAAGGAAAAAGGAAAAAGAGTTTGAGTGAAGATCCGCAGGTGTCCCCGGGTCACAGGAAGAAGTTCCCCGCAGGAAGCTCGAAAGCAGGGCTGAAGGAATCTTCTCAGGTATAGTCTTTATCTGCTTGCTTCAGAAGACAGGGGAGGCACTCACGAGCTGAACCTCGGCGACCCTCTCTAGAATGGAATATGCCCTGGAAGGATTGGAGATACAAATTATGAGTGACCACCTCAGTCCCTTAATTTTAACTCCTCGCCGTTCTGAAATAGAGGTGTGTGCCAGAAAAATCACGATTGCTTTTAACTAAGGATCAACACAACATGTAATGTCGGGAAGCCCCCAGTACAAATGCGTGATCTCATATCAAATTCCTCAGGAGCCACCAGCAAACCTACAAGGCAGCCTCCTCTGTATTCCTCTAGCTGGCTTAAGTGAGCTTCATTATTACCAGCTGATAATAATAATAATCCTTGGATATTTGGGCGTGGGTTCCCGCCAATATCTGAATTCTACTTTGCGGCTTCTATCAGAGTTTCCTGAGCATGAGAAAGCTGGGTGAAAGATGTTTTATTCCATCTGTTTATTTACTTATTACTTGTCCGTTGCGCATGTGTGGCTGTGTGCGTGCTACAGCATGCGCATGAAGCTGGGGAACCGTGGGCCAACTTGCGGGAGTTTTCTCCTTCCCATCCCATGGTTTCTGGAGGTTGGTCTCAAGGCATCAGGCTTGCCAGCAAGTGCCTGTGCCCGCTGAGAGAGTGACTCTGCCTGGGTTAGATTTTATTGGTGATTATTTCACACCAGGGGTCCAGTCTCAAACAATATTCTTGCTTTACTCGTGCTCATAAAAAATAAAATAAAAAGGCACACGTAAAGTCAGTAATTAATTTTTACAGTAAAAGTAGGAAAAGAACTATTATTTTTGTTTTATTAACAGTTCCTCATTGTTATGGGGGTTGTTGGGTTTTACTGGACAGAAAGAAAATGAAAAATTTGCCTTGGGCCTGCCCATTAAAATATAATTATTTAAAAAGAAAACCCTACTCTCCGAACGATCCTTATTCTCTGCTCAGCTCTGCTACCTGCCATCTTGTTTGGCAAACTGTGCGTACCGCCTGTGCCTAATTTCACGTTCACACTTCAGGGAGGCGTGTGGGAACTGCTGCTGTCATGTTTTGCCTTCCAGGCCTTGATGGGGCAAAGGAATTCTTTTGGGGGGAGAGAGCCCCAGAGGAAAGTACCTGTCTCCCCAGAGAGTGGAAAGCAGACCCGCAGGCGGCAATGACTCACAGCAGAAATGGGCAGTCTTAGCTCCAGTGAGAGCGGAAGGTGCTCGGAGGGCGTGATGACACAGCGCTGGTAGAGAATGTTGAGGGAAGCCAGCTGAAGCAGGTGAAGGCAGAAGGGATGGGGCTGGAGCTGTGGCACTCTGGGAGAATCCTAGATTTCTCTCACCGGGAGGGATGCTCAGGGGGAGGCTGCTTTAGGAGTGCAGTGCAGGAGCAATGTGTTCACTGGGGGTTTTTCATCCCTTACGCTTCCTCCTGTAGCTCTGCATCTTATGGACCAGTGGGGCAGAGCCCTTGTGGAGAAATCACTGCCTAAAGGTACAGAGGAGTCAGATGTAGCGCTCTATGCCTATTCCTGACACTCAGGATGTTGAGGCAGGAGGATCGTTGCAAGTTCGATGCTAGCCAGGGCTACCTAGCAAGTTCTGTGCCCGTCAGAACTACACACTAAGGTCCTGTCTCAAAACATAGAAGTTAAAAGCCAAGAAGGAGGCTACTTTTAGCTCCGGGGTTTGGTGACATTTTGAGACCTGTCGTGTCATCAGAAACTCCACCAAGTCCTTCCAAGTTTTTCACGCGACTTTTCCAATGACATGATTTTAACCAAACACGAGACTAGAACTAACTGGACTGTTTGGAAGTGATTGCCTGCATTATGTCCAGAGTTTATCTGGAGACTGGGTCGTTCAGGCAGCATGGCTGCTGAGTAACCAACCACTCAGCATCCTGCGAAATGGAACAGAGGCTGTGTCTGCCCAGAGGCTGCTGGGTGAGCTCAGACCACCCAGACGCTTAGGCTCACAGAGAATGAAAATATTTAGGGCAGATTTTGACACAGTAAACCATGTTCAAGAATCACAATCTTATGTTTATTCTGACCAAAGATCCCCTCCTTTTCCCCATTCGTCCCCTCCTTTTGCTGTCATGAAAATGACAAAATTTGGCTTAGCTTGAGACCAAGGCTAGTTCTTTAGAATCTTTGACTTTGAAGCAGAACTTAAGTCAAACAATTTTAATTTCCACTTAATATAAACACCATGTTTTGACTCTGCTTGGGCCATATCTTTCCTCCTTTTGAAGTCTTTATAGATTAACTCTCACTAGCATGAAACGTGAACATTAACAGCATCTCAGAACACTGTGTCCTACTGCAGTTCAGATATAAGCTGTCTGTCTCCACCACATAGACTTGCTTTGCTCTTCCTGTAATGCCAGCTTCTGAGGGGACTGGGGTGTTTCCCGCCTTTTATCTTGCCATATTATTCACTTCCCCCATCTTCAATGTTGTCCTCACTGGCCTGATATTCACTATGTAGCCCAGGCTAGCAATGAACTCCCCTCCCTCGCCTCAGCTTTTTGAGTGCTGGGCTTATAGACAGGCACCACCAAAGCTGATTCCAAAAATTCTGCTAATGAGAAAGGAGGGAGAAGTGAGGAAAGACAGACGGTCACTGTGATGCTTTGGGTTGCTCCTCACTCTTGCCACTCCGTGTGCCCTCTAGAATGCAGTCACACTGCCCCAAGACTCCTGCCTTCCAAGTGAGACGCTGCTGGGATCCAAGGGCTCAGGGTTTTGACATGAGGACAAGGTTTGCTAGATGGCCTTTAGCCCTGACCTACAGGCCAAACCGTCATGATATGAGTGTATATGAGGAGCACCCTGCTTGATGATGTTATCTATAACTTTCAGTGGATTCCAAAAATTAAACACACATATTCTTTCACCCTTCCATGCAGTTAACCTATTCAATAGGCTCAGTCCCGAATCAAAAAGAAGTGACAGTTTTGGTTCAGTCTTGTGGACTTTCTACCCTCGAGTTCACTGTGTTCTTTAACTGCTTATGTTAAAATTATGTTTCATTTATTCTTATAAATTATGGTATAAAAAGAGGGTAGCTAGAAAACATTGAAATGTATAGACAATAAAGATCATAGGGGAGTTAAGCTTCCGGCGCGAAGGTCACGGACAAGATGGTGCCCCCAGTTCAGGTCTCTCCGCTCATCAAGCTTGGCCAATACTCAGCCCTGGTCCTCTGCATGGCCTATGGTGCCAAGCGCTATAGTTACCTAAAGCCCCGGGCAGAGGAGGAGAGGAGGGTGGCAGCGGAGGAGAAGAAGAGACTAGATGAGCTGAAACAGATTGAAAGAGAATGGGCAGAAGCTCAAGATGAGAGCATACTCAAGTGAAGCGCCAGTGAGCTTGCCTTTCTTAAGTGGCTGAGAATGAATAAAAGCTTTGTCGTGCAAAACAAAACAAAAAAAAAAGATCAAAGGGAAGTAGCAAAGATAAATAATGTTTACACTGTAAAGTATTTTCTTAAAGTCTTTTTATATGTCCATACAATGTTTGGACATATCACACACACACACAGACACACAGACACACACACACACAAATAACAAAGCAAAACAACAACAAACAGGTTTTGCATCCTAAATTTTTCTGTTGTTTTGTCCTAATCAGTTCAAACTCTCCTTAGAAATCTCATAAATACCAGGGACAGCGATGGCGCTGAGTGTGTTCCATCATTTATTCCCATTACCCCATCAGGGGGCACTGGGCTTATTTATAAAGTTGAAATGACCATAAACAACAAATTAATGCTGCCTCGACTGACTTTGTACTTAAAACCTTGCCTATATTTTGCTGAAATTCCTGAGATAGGGTTTTCAAAAGCAGAATTAACAAGTCGGTGTGTCTGAATTTTTGAGAACTTGATACATAATCTGATTGTTGGCCACTACAGGTGTTTATGCTGTTATTAACTGGGCCGTATTCTCAGACTACTGGCCTAATGACACATTTAACTGTGGAGTTTCATAAGCAAGAACTCTGTCAGGAGTCTTTCTGGAGGGAATACACTTGGATCCCATTAGTGAGCAACTTGATTAATTACTCCATCTGTTTTTCCTCATCCATCGTACTGAATTTTGAAGGGAAGAGTTTCTCATGTGGATGGATAGGTTTATTAAATACCTGGGTTTATAAGACCAAGGACTCAGTGAAACTTGTTGTCATCTGAGACATTGTAAACATGTTTGATTCTCCTTCTCCAAGGTTGTAGAAGCACACCTAAATTAAATGGTTAAAAAAATGTCTTCCTTTGTTAGTTTGGTCCTTAAATGTTACCAGAGCCTCATGTGTTGAAGTTCTTGTCTTCAGTACAGCAGTATTGAGAGGGGGACCTCTGGGAGAAACTGGATCCTGACACTTTGCCCTGGTGGAGAAATTAACCCACCCCTGGATTCTCAGTGAGATTGGGAGGATTAGAGACTTCAGATGCTCACTAGAGGTAGAGGGTCACTGGAGTTGGCCTTTGGAAGGGTGTGTTTTGTTTCTGACCACCTGCTTCTTCATGATTGCCATGACGAAGTGAGCTGCTTTTTCTGATGTACACTTCTGCCACAGTGGACTAATTGTATAATTGCATAGATTCAAAGACACTGGGCTAAGTGACCACAGCCAAAGTCAACTAAATCCTGAGCAGAGACAAACCTCTTCTTTCTTAAACTTATTTTCTAAGGTATTTTGTCACAGTAAGGGAAAGCTAAAATACCAGGTAACATTTCACTTTGAGACCCTTGTGTAGGCAGAAATCTCTGTCCCACAAGCAGCTCCCAAATAAACACACTGAGGCTTATATTAATTGCAAATACTTGGCCAATAGCTCAGGCTTATTACTAGCTAACTCTTAATCTAAGTTAACCCATATTTCTTATGTATACTTTGATATGTGGCTTGGTATGTTTTCTCAGTACAGCATGTCCATTCTGTATCTCTTTGTTTCTGCTGGTGAATCCAGACTCCACCTTTCTTCCTCCCAGAATTCTCAGTTTGGCTCTCCCGCATAACCCTATCCTGTTCAACTATTGGCCAGTCAGCTTCTTTATTAACCAATGAAACTAATACATAGTCATAGTGTACAGAAGGATTATTTCACATTATTCCACCCTTGGAAGAACAGGTTGGACACCAAGCTATGCCTTTTATTTAATACTGTTATGACCTGATGAAATCTTGAAACTGCCCCTGAGGGGTTGAAAAGAGAAGATTTTTCACTCCTACGTTTTTGCCAGCATAGTTAAGTTTATCAAAGACAAAAGAGTCCTTTCAACCACTGTCACTGAGGCTCCACCCCAGTGTCTTTCAGGAAATGTCCCATGTCTGTATGTATCTATAAGATGGGGCAGGTGAACTGGCTCTGAACACTAGATTCCTTTCAATGACCATATATTCTGGGTGGTTGACTGCTTGCCTGAAGAGATGTTTCTGGAAGGTTCAAGTTTGAGATTTAAAGTGTTATTTGAGAGAGGACACAGCAACAGAAGCCTGGAACATTTTTGGTTTAACTAGTATTTTGACTACCGAGAGCAATTGCATCTAGGTTTAGAGCTAAGACCAAGTGCTCAAACATGTACATGTTACTGCCATGTATAGGTGGAGGTGGAGGAAAGCCCTACAAATAGTTAAACAAACAACACAAAGCACTGCTTGACCAGCGGTGGCTTAAATAGGACCGCAAACTCCACATTTATTTCTCTCCATGGTAGAAAGTCAACTGGGAATATTTTCAGAGTGTTCAGAAGTTCAGCATCAATATCACTGGAGTTCCTGGACAAAATTCAGTCTTTGATGCCCCAAATTGCAGCCAGAGAAAAGGACCCAGAGATAACATAGCAAAAGAACAGGCTATAGCCCTACTAAGTTCAGACTCCGTGCACAGGCAGCTTTTCTTGGGAGCTTGGGAGATCTAGTGTGAATAGACTTCAGGCTATGACAGTTTTTACATCTGTGAATCTACTGCCTCTGAGGTGTAACAGGGGAAAACTGCTACATTCAAAATAAGACAAGAAGAGCATAGCGTGGGGCTGGGGATATGGCTCAGTAGGTAAAAGTACTTGCTGCACCACTGTGAGGACTCGAGTTCAAATCCCCAGAACCAACATAAGACTGGACTTGGTAGCACTGGTCTGAAATCCCAGTGCTCCTAAGGCAAGAGATAGGAGTATCCCTGGAAGCTTGCCGACAAGTTAGCCTGCTGCCCACAGTGGCAAACACACAGAGACAAACGAGGTGGAAGGGGAGGACCCAAACCTGAGGCTGTTCTCTGAGCTTCGCCCTTGTGCACACATACACATAAGTGCACACATCATACACACACACACACACACACACACATAAAATTTTAAAAAGGTGGGAAAGAAACAACATTCTCTGAAACAGGGTTTCTTAAACTTTTCCACTCACAATCCCCTTTCACTCAATACATTTTTATTCAGTCCTGGCTATTTAGGTATCTAAATCAAACATTTACTGAAAACAAACCATAAAGAAAGTTGCTTTACAACAAGTCTTTGACATGCTTGTAATTTTGCCATTTATTAAAGATGAAAGCGAATTTGGCTGCTAGTAAGATGGATGGATTTCCTTGGTTGTTTTTTGAATATTTATTTTAAATTATTCTTGTGTATGTGTCTATACATGCATATCAGTGTGTAGGTGTCTGTGGAGGCCAGAGCAGAACACGAAATCCCCTGGAGCCGGAGTCATAAGAGGTTGGAAGCCTCACCAAGTGGATGCTGGGAGGTGAACTCCGGACCTCCAAAAGAGCAGAAAGCCCTTTTAACCACTGACCCATCCATCTCTCTTGCTTGGTTCTTTTGACACAAAGACTTAAAATTTTCACATGAATCTTTAATGTTTTATAACATCTTTTGTAACATCTTCAACATTTTTCAGAAATGATCAATATATTGGGTTTTATGATGATCAATTCTGAGAATGTCACTTTGCACAATATGAAGTACAAAATGGCAGTTTATTTTAGGTTTAGGTTATTTCAAAAATCATTAGAAATTCTGTCTTAATCGCACACCTGTTTTCTTTTTCTTGAGAGAGGCTCTTATGATGTAGCCTCCCTTCCCCCCTGGCCCGGAACTTGTTATGTAGACTAGGCTGGGCTTGAACTCACCTGCCTCTACCTCTCAAGTGCTAGGATTAAAGGTGTATACATCACCATGCCTGGCCCAACATTTTTTTTAAAAAATGAAATTCAAGTCAGCAACTCAATCAGCAAGTCTTTACGCCAAAACTCCAACTCAGTAAGATGCAAATAAACACTCGTTCAATATTTACACGTCAAAGACTAGTAATGAAGAAATGCTGCAAGTCTTATTTATTCTGTCTCTACAGGAGCAGGAACCTTTGCACGTACTGTCAGTGTCTGGGCGGCACAGCACATGGCGGTCTGGAGTCTGAGCCAGGTTTCTGGTCACTGTTCACTGGCACCGTGTGTATGTCGTGTGTTCGAAACCAAGGCTACCGTGAAGTCATGCGGTACAAACAGCTGCCAGAAACACCTTGGAGTCATGCATTTGGTTCTGAATTGTTTCTTTTCATATTCAGAAACATTTGACTGTGGCCAAATTTTACGTGACTCCTAAATTCAGTTCGGGGACCCAGGGGGGTCATGACCCACAGTTTTATACAGACAGCACTATATATACTTAGTGGATTTCGAAAGAGTACGTGAAGTTAGGAGAGAAAGGTGAGGGAGCTGAGACGAGTCAGAGGGGAGGGAGTGGGGAATTTGAAAACAGGTTCATTGCGTGTATGAAATTCTTAAGCAACAGCATTCTCAAAAAGAAGCTGCGCTGTAGAGAGGAAAGACAGTGATCGTATGTGTAGAGCTTGTTCTGTGAGAATGACATTTTTTACCATCAACCCTATGCTCTCTCCCTTCCTCCCGTCACATTCTTCTATGCATGGTCTTTGTCCCTTTGAGGGACAGAACACCAACTCGGTGAGACTCAGAATTTGATCCCCCAACTAGACGCCAAAGGCTTCCCACAGAGTGAGTACTAAGTATTGCAGTACCCTGAGGCAGGAGGATACAAGAAGGGTTATTTCTCATGGCTTAGGTTAAAAACCACAATGAAACTGCTGATCAAAGGTGAATATAGGTAAAAATACCTATCAGAAGGAAAAGAAAACTCTGTAATTTAAAGTTTGGTCTCAAATTCAAAATAATGTGTCTTATAACAATTGTCCTGTGGCTATGGCAATCCCACTAGCTGATAGAGCTTCTCCTCAACCCAGATGGCAGGAGAATATAACATAAAAGAAGCGCCCTCCTTACCATTTCAGTGGAAAGGGACTAGGTGGGCTGCCGCCAACCCTAGGTGTTCATGGCCACTGTGCAAGTCAGCCTTGCGCTAGCATTCTGAGTGGACTCCAAAGGATCTGACTCAGGCGATCCTGCTATAATTGGATGCCAAGACATAAAAATCAAATGTGATGGATTGTCTCAGAGTCAATGCCAACTTTACCGGGTGTGCTGTGGATCTTGCAACATGAATGGATTTATGCTATAGAGTTTGACAGCTGTGGCGCCAGAAGATAAACAGAATTACAAGAGCCTTCATGAAAGCTGATCTTGCTGGCAAAACGGGAACACATGGCCGGCCAAGTTCTTTCAAGATCAGACAGGTACTGACAATGGCTTTACCTGGGATGTGCTGAGATTCCCTTCCACCACCAGCAGTCAGCCCCCAGGAGAGCAGCTCGTGTCACGGCTGTCAGGTGCCTAGAAGCCCAGCTCATCAGGAGGTGGTTGGTGTACAGCAAAGCATCGCACTCCTGAGGACAAGATATCAGCAAGGAAACTGAAGGCCTACTGTGCCTCCCCTGCTCAACAGAGTGAAGAGATGACCAGGAACTAGCTTGGGAACTATGTCAACTAGTTAGAAGGAAATTTGTTCAAGTACAACTCATTCAAGCATGGCATGGGTTGTTAAGGAAGACTATTCTGGGACAACCTGAAATAGATTTAAATTAGACAAAACAAATCCATAATAGAATATTCATATCTTTGAACTTAAAAAAAGAAACCACTCTTCTGAATGATCTTTGTACGTCTTGCTTTTCCTGGGCCACACAGTTATTCATTGCTCGTTTTCACAGGACCCATTCTTTTCTGTTTGCCCACCAAGCTGAAGTAAGCAGATATGCATGTTGGCATTGTGACTGTCCTCCTGGTTGATAGGAAAAGTAAAGAAATTCAAGTCATTATCTTAACTCAGTTTTGTTATTTGGAAGTAGGAAGGCTCCAATCTCTGAAAATGTGGATTCCTAGGAATTCTTGATTGTGAGAGTGTTCACTGTGTCCTCAGAGTAGCTAATAAAGTCAAGGTCATGTGGTCAGAACCACCTCTTCTTGGAATCCCAGAGGCCAGCTGACTGGCCCATGACCTGACTTTCCTGCAGGGGAAATAATGACCTTTGAAGGCCACAGCTTCTTTCGTAAACCTGCCCCTGGCCTCCTCATCCACAGTGTCCTGGCCTTCAGCAGCCTTTCACTCTTCCAGCATTACAGTCCAGCCTCAGTTCACTTTATAAGGTGCCGGCTAAGGCAGTCAAAAAACTGAGCACCGGAGCCAGGAATTAAGGCTCAAGTGTTAGCCCTGACTAGTTGATCATGTAACCATGAACATGTCAATTCTTGATTTAGTCTGGATGTACTGCTCATGATTTGGAAGGCTGCATGATTTCCAATGACTCCTCAAATGGACTTTTCGCCAGTCCAGCGAGTTCATGTTTGGCTTATAGACTATAGCCTGCTTCCTCCTCCAGCCACTTCCTCTGCTGCAGGACTGACAGGCTCACAGAAGGATTACAGAGGTGGCAACAAGTCCACTAGGCATCGCTAAAGAGACTGAAGATGCTGGACATCATAGAGCAGCATGGACTTTTGCCATCACTGTTGAAGAGAGCCAGGTCTTTTCTTGGTCAGTCTTTTCTTGGAGACTTTTTCTCCTGGTCACTTGTAATGCCTTCTAATTTGAACCCATCTGGATAAAAATAATGAGATAAGGCCAAGTACACAGCAGGATTTTAACCAAGCCTTGAATCCTTTCCAAGAATGACCCATATTTTGATGTATTTTTCAGTACAAGGGATCTGATGTCTGAATCCTTTCTTTGGAGCTTACAAGGGAGTTAGGTCAATAGAGCAGATAGCTATGCATGGCTTCAATTTACTTTTATACTTTTTTTAAAAAAATATAATTTTATTTTCGAGATTATAGTCTATTTACATCATTTCCCATTGCCCTTTCCTCCCTTCAAGCCCTAAATTATTAATCACCAAGTCTGGGTTTTGTAGGATTTTAAAATCTCATAACAATTGTGGTTAAGGCATAAGAAATGGAGTTAAGCACTCCAGAACTTTCACAAATACCATGGTAACCTACCAGTAATTTTTGCCTTTGAGTGTAAAGGCAGCATTCCCAGGGAGGCCGGCTAGCAAGACTAACCATGTCACTGGACTCTGGATTTGACTGAGAGACCCTGCCTCAAAAGAATCAGGTAGAAGCACTATTGAGGATGAGTTCCAACATCAACCCCGGGGCCGCTACACACTGCCAAGTGCACATGTACGTGCACACCCACAGGCTTGCAGAGCAAGCATAGTGCACACCACACACACACGGACAAGCACACATAAAAGTGGAAAAAAGGAAAAATGTTCATAGCAAGGACAAGGCAGGCCCTGCTGCCCCCATGCAGTTCAATTCCTGGTTGTAGTCCAGAATAAAAAGGTCAATAAGGATGGGTACAATGATGAAGATGATGTGAGTGAAAGAAAAAGACCTTTTCTTCCTTCTTTAACAATCAGGGCACAGAATGTATCATCATCTTTTAGAAATAGGCTATAAAAATCTTTATAGTTTGCTACAAGTTTGGTTCACATATGGCCACTTTTATTATTATGTGGATTTAGACATGTTATTCGCATTCTAAGTCTTTTTTTGCTTTTATTATGAATTTTTAATACAATCTTTTCTCATTTTAATAGCTATCCCCATTCCCACTCCCTCCCCTCTTCCTGCTCCACCCTTCTCCCCTCATCCACTCTTCAGAGAGGGTAAGGCTTCCCATGGGGAGTCAACTAAGTTTGCCACTTCACTTTGAGGTAAGACCAGGACCCTCCCCACTATGTCTAGGCTGAGAAAGGTATCCCTCCGAAGAGAATGTGCTCCAAGATGCCAGTTCAAGCACTAGGGATAAATCCTGGTCCCATTAAGGCTCTAAGCAACAGTGGAGAGGACGCCTAAACTGGCGTTCCCCTGTAGTCAGATTGATGACTACCTTAATTGTCATCATAGAACCTTCATCTAGCAGCTGATGGAAGTAGATACAGAGATCTACAACAAAGCCCTGGGCTGAGTTACTGGAGACCAGACCAAGAGAGGGAGGAGCAATAATATGAGCAAAGGGTCAAGACCATGATGGTGACGCCCACAGAAACAGCTGACCTGAGCTAGTGAGAGTTCACTGACTCTGGATTGATAACAGGGAACCTGTATAGGACCAAACCAGGTTTGCTGAATGTGGGTGACAGCTGTGGGGCTTGAACAGTCTGTGGGGCCACTGACAGCAGGCTAGTGGGACCTTTCTAAGTCTTAAGTATCTCCACTTCACAGGCTCCCTTCAGTGTTATAAATATTATATAAGGTAATTTGCATATGTGCTTGGTACTTGGAAATTATTTAATAAATAGTAAGTATTCTTAAGAAAAGTCAGCTCCTTCCCAGGGGTGCCACAAGGGGCCCACATACACACACACACACACACACACACACACACACACGCACGCACGCACACACACACACACACACACACAGAGAGAGAGAGAGAGAGACAGAGACAGAGACAGAGACAGAGAGAGAGACAGACTTACATTCTCACAGAAAGCCTGACCTATTGCAGTTGGTACCAGGTAACTGTGGGTCCTTTGCTTTTCCTGTCTGGGGTCAGCAGCTTTGTTGACTGCCCGCAGCCATCTGTGACAGGCTGGCCGACATTCACGCAGGGTATGGCTGCATCATCATCTTCTCAGCCAGTTGCGAGCAGAGAGAAGCAGTAGGACTTTGGCTGCCTCGGTGTGAGCCCTTGCTAGGAGACTGCTTTTCAGTGCTATTTCAGGACACTCGCTTTCTTCCAGGAATACACAAGCGTCACTAGCAGGTGAGGTAAGAGAAGGTGGCACTTCTGCCTGTGTGTGAGTTTCCTCGGTCCCCATCTGCACCACCTGATTCTGTCGCCAGCTCAAACCGGGCTCTGCAGGGGGAAAGGAGGGACTAGTCCTGCGCACAGGTCACAGGCATGACGTGATCCCTAGGCTAACGTCTTCACTTTCGTCATGTCATTGACTCTGTTAGGCTGTGGTGGCTTCAGACCAGGGAACGGAGGCTTGAAGAAGAAAGAGTGTAATGGTGTCACATGAGTGGGAAGCGGGGAAGCCACGGCTTCATTCAGTAAATTTTTGCCCCAGGATTCCGAAAGTTTAGAAAAATTCATCTCCACAGACACAAATGTTTACCTAGATATACCTACGTATATGCCTCAGAGACTCCAACCTAATTGGTAGCCTGGCTGAGTCCTCATGTTGGCATCTTGAGAAATGCATCTTCTAAAGTTCAACTCGGGTAAGAACCATTGATTTGACTCCAAATACAACTGGCACCACACTGCTATTAAAATAATAGCCGATTTCCACCCATACGGTGTTGGGAAGTGCTTCCTAAACCACATGTTGGAAACAGGAAGCTTCAGGGCAGATTTGCGCCCTCAGGAAATTTCTAATCGCTTCCTTTATTCCTTCACAAGCCCAAGCATTTTCACATTCCTGTGGTCAGTGTTGCTCAGGAAGAGAGGTTGCTACAGAAATTCTCAGGGAAGAGAAGGGTCTGTAGACATTTTCCTGAATCCTGCTCCTCTGAGATGTGTTCATTGTCGAGGAGACTCTATCGGACTACTGGTCTCCTCTCCTCCCAGGCAGGCTCAGGGGTTTTCTTGTGGGTCCCCCAAACATTGGTTGAATATCTGTAGCCCCCTTGATGATGAGATGAAATAGTTATGTGGCCCTTAGAGACCAGAGCTGCAGCCCATGTCCTTGGTAGTCACTTGACACAGTGTTGTATGCGCCTCTGGGAAACTGCCCAAGTCCCTGCCATACTCACATGCCACACTCACATGGTGACAAGCCTGCTGTCTTCACAGATACTGTAAAGCAAAGTTCCACTAATAATCCCATGCAGCTCATGCATGTCTGCATGTCTTCTGAGTTTTTGTTTTTTGAGACAGGGTTTCTCTGTAGTGTTGGAGCCTGTACTGGAACTAGCTCTTCTAGACCGGGCTGGCCTCGAACTCACAGAGATCCTCCCGCCTCTGCCTCCTGAGTTCTGGGATTAAAGGCCTGCGCCACCGCCACCTGTCCTGTTCCACCGATGCCCAGCTATCTTTGGATATTTCTAAGCACACTTCTTTCCTGCAGTTAAAAGAAGAATTTGGGAAAACCAAAGGCTTTCAGCTGGAATATTCCCACATCTTCAGAAGATTATTGAATAAAACACAGTCTTGGTTAAAGGTAGTTTCCAACTGGTTTGACTAGTAAAAGGAACATCCATGTATCCATTGAAAAACATGGACAATATCTTAGATCTGAGAAAAAAATTATACACTATTTTACTTTAAAATTGACATGAGGGTGTATAAGACGTTATTATGATTTGTCTCTGGAGAGTAGAAGGGGGACATCTGAAAGATATTTTCACTAAGTATCTTTCTATAGAGCTAACAAAGTGACAACTGATATTTATTTTTGTGAGTTTGACTGTACCATTTCCCTCACTGCATTTATCATTCCCCCTTCACTATAACCTTACGTAAGCACTACCACACCACTTTGTCGCTCAGCTGCAGCCCTTGGCTTACATAGTTTATTAGCTAGCGTGATAACCCATTCCATTGGTAGAAAGACTACAGGGGAGATTAAACGAAGGGATAGCAAGGACTGAGATTTCTGTATTCTTGCTCTACCCTCATCAGTATTATGGGTTGTCTTTCAGCTAGCTCTCCTCATGGCTCATGGTGCTGCTGTGTCACGTGTATCCGTGGCAGCATCCAGTCTTCTCCCCGCTGTGTCTCTTTCCTTAGGAAGCTTCTGGCACCCACAGCCCACTCCCCATCACAATTCACAGTTGTTCTGTACCCAACACAGCTATCATAAGAAGGGGAACTCCAGGGTTGGTTTTCAGGCTGAGCAAGGTTCTTGGGAAGCACTTAGAGGAAGCAAGCTGAGAGCTGCAAAACCTTGGTTAGGGTTCTGAGAACAATCCTGAGTCAGAGAGAGAAAACATTTTCCCGCCCCCTCCAGTTGAGGCTATCAATTTAAAGTATGTTTGAGGATTTTGTAGTAATAGGCCTCAAAGTTGCTCTGGGCTTCCTTAAGGAGGTCGGAGTTCCAAACAAGCGAGGAAAGATAGCAGCTGGACGGCACCTGCTGCACTGCTGTCGCTCATGCGGTGAGGACACAGGTGAGAGCATCCAGGAGGTGCTCACAGTCACGCAGGCCCAAGCGTCTACTATTACGATCAACAGGCCCTGCCTCACAATGGGTACTGTCAATCTCTCTACTCCCAGTCTCTCTGGTCTCAATACATCCTGCTTTCCTAATTACTAAAATAAATAGAGGTTGGTTGTTCTATTGCTATAGGTACTGTCTGCAGGGTCCAGTTAGTTCTAACCACAAGTTCATTCTGAGAGTCTGAGAGCTCAAGAATGCCATTTAATAACCCCATGGACTTCAGATTCCTGACCACTAAGAGGGGAGGGCTCAACCAAATAAGCTCTGAGACCCTGTGCTGCCCTAAAATTCTGTTAGCATATGGTTCACATATGAAATATACTTAGCAGTAGAGAATTGCAAAGGCTTCAGAAATGTTCCCTACGAAGCATTGCTCTATTTATAAAATGCACCAACTTATTTGCGACTGGTACAGATTGTCACGTGCAACTTCACCACTGGGGATTTGGCTCTGATATTCTGGGTGGTTGCCTATTCCTCTCCTCTGGTACTACCTGTTCAAAGGGACTCGTCTCTTCCTACCGATTAGGCCCAAGAGCCACCTGCCACTGACCGTGGGATGACAGATGTATCTCAAAGCTTCCAGAGACCTTGTTTCTTCATTCTGTGAGGAATGACAAACCTAGTGACCAGCTGAAGGAGTGTCTGTCTAGGAAATCTGCCCTCCACAGTAGATGCATGCCCTTTGCTTGACTACAGTCTCCAGAAGAGATCAGCTTCTCAAACTGTGTCTGAAGACAGCCCCGCCCATCTCACATTACTGTGCACCTCTATGAGTGGAAGGAGACAAAGGGACAATGGGTGAGCTAGGTGTGTGGGGGTGTGTAGAGTGTGTGTGTAGTATGTGTGTTTGGAATATGTGTGCATATGTGTGTATGTGTCTGTATATGTGTGTTCATGTGTATATGTGTGTGTGTATGTGTGTGCACATGTGTGGAGTATGTATTTGTGGAGTGTGTGTGCATGTGTGTATGTGTGTGCATGTGTATATGTGTGTGTGCATGTGTGCGTGCATGTTACTTTCTTTTTATTTCTAGAATACCCAGGAGAGGTTTAGATAAGCAAAGAGAAAGGTTTTGTTCAAAGTGAGAACTTGAAATCAAAGTATTCAGTAAATGTCAATGGCAATCTTGACATTTACTGAAGAACTTCCATGTTAAAATATTTTCAAACATTATATTAGACAAATAAATGTTCTCCAGCGTCTTACCCTGAGTCTTAAGAAAGTCGTAGGTGTTAATTTATCAGAACGGTGATTTAACTCAGTTAGGTATGAAAAGCAATCATAGAATTAAATACCTAGTAGCAGATAATGGGGCGACATACAGAAAACGTATTGCATTTATTTGTTCCTTTGTGCCGGTGCGAGAGGAATCCGGCACGTATTCTAAGAGGGATAGAAGAAAATTGTCCGTGTTGGTTCACTCTGCCAGACATTGTTGTCATAACAGAGAGGATGACTGTCCACGAGAAGGACATTTTTAAGAACATATAATAAAAACATCAGCAGCGCACAATAAAATTTGTACTGAAAATGCAGTGCAAGGAGTTGACTCACTCTCTCTGGCGCAGAAGGGCTGGGTTCCTGTACGATTCTGGTGACATCGGGCAAGAGCTGCAGAGGAACTTCCCAGCTCCTCTGAGATTATTTCACATTAAGAAGCAGCGCTTCCACCTGTATCGATTCATGAATTGTTCTTCCAGGAAATAAAAGCAAAAGCATGCTTTTAGACGAAATCATCAAAGTAATTGCTCTGATTTGCTTTTTTCTTCCTAATACAAACTAAAGACAAAAATTCTTTAGGTAATAGAAGAGATAAGATATTACCACATTTTCATTATATTGCCCAATCTGTGCAGACTCAGGATCATAGCATTTTGAAAGCCATGCTCTGTGACACACACACCGAGTCCTCCTTTGCTCCTACAGGAGCAGCCCTTGAGAGACTGAGGAGGCAGCTGACTGTCAGAAAGCCCTTTGGGATTTCAGAAGTGCAGGCACTCATGTCTCTCACTTCAGCAAAGACAGCTTAGCCACCCCTTGCCCCTGCTGCCAGGAAGAGCCCGGCGTTGGCAGTCACAGATCACCCAGGCTTTGTCTCAGCTTCTCTCAGAACAACTTTTCACTGGGAGACTCAGCAAGTGTGGGTGATAAAGAAGTAAAGTGAGCATCAGTGGATGCCTGAAAAAAAGACTTTGACAAAGACACTAAGTTTTGGGTTTTCTTATTATCTACACTGAGTGGAGTCTGTTATTTCTGCTTTGTGAACTCTTTGGTGTGGTTCGGTGTGGATCTGGATTTGGAGTAGTTGGGATTCTCGGCCCAGCCTTGCTTACAGTCAGCAGGCAATTTAGCTTAGCTTTTTTGACCTTGGTTTCTCTCATATATGAAATTTAAGGGTCTGGCTAGATGAGCTTTGATTCTATGAAAAATGAACTTTGGAAGCCCGTGTCTACTTTCTTCAATTTCCAGCTGTGCCTGGGCCACTGGGCCAAGGAGCATCAGCTGTTGGGGGCTTTAGGTTGAAAGGGAAGCGTTCCTAAATGAGACAAGGGCACCTGGTGTTGAAACCTGGAGTCCACTCTCTAAAGCCAGAGCCAGCCTCTGCTTTTCCCTTATGCCTCTGCTAAACCATGAGGCAAAACTATGAAATCAGCAACACACTGATAGTTTTATGAATAGTTATTAATTGAATCGCTGTAAAAAAATGCTCAACTTTATTTCCTGTAACTTATCTGAAATTGCTACCTAGCTTGCTGTCCTACAGATCACCCAATCTCTCCCAGTTTGTGGTTGTCTCTTTGGGGCTAATACTAAGCTGGTTATTTCAACGTCAAGCTCTCATCTCTGTTGCCAAGGAAACAGCCGTCTCCCTCCCCTTCCCTTCATAACAGTTCAGGTATGGGGAAGCTTGATTTTCTTGAACCAGCAGCTGGGAGAGGGTCCTTGGGCAGAGCTCAGCTGTACCTTCCCCGACCTCTACTGAGACTGGCTTGCTCTCTTCTTTGAGACAACTTAACCTGCGTTCATTGCCACCAGTCACGGCTAGCTGCCCATACTCTTGAAAACTTACAATGGCGCCTAGCACTTTGTCATAATTCTGGGTTTGAGGCACTTTGTGACTTTATTTGTGTGGACTCCAAGCTTTGTTTCAGCACACCAGCCTTTCAGGACATGTTCCCTGGTTCGGGTGATAGGAAATTCTGACTTTTCTACATGCCACCCAAGACCTTGGGAAATCAGTGGCGTTTTAACGGGCTCTTGCACTCTGCCAAATTATTCCACGTTACATTTCCTCACTCAACACTAGTGCAGACACCTAGTCAAAGCGGAATTGTCCAGACTGCCCAAGGCCCCTGTTACCTGGCTCATCATGACAAAGCATAGTGACTTGTGGGAAGAGGCCTGAAGGGAGAAGTGAGTGGTGGAGACCGTGTCTTGTATTTGCCATCATTACTTCTGTACTCTCTGGACAGTAGAGCATCTTTCGGTTGACATGACTTCCCGGAGGGAGGCTGGTATGTATGTGCATACACGAGTGTGTTCATGTGTCCATTTGCATATCGTTACCCCGAGCAAGGCTTCTCAGGCTTTAGTAAGTTGACAACAACACTAAGCGCTTCATTTAACCATGCGGTGGTCCCCACCCTCTTCTATGTCTGTACATATAGGGTGAATTCTAAGGATTAGTATTCTTATCAGGGCCTTAAGGGATGTTGATTCTGCTGCCCTGGGCCGTACTCATGCAGAACCCCCTGGTTCTGGTGCTATAAATACTATAGTCAAACTGCAGAATCTGAGTTCAGTTTTGGGCTTAGAAACATGGAGACAGTTTTTCAGTCTGAGATCTATGACTGAGGTCTGAATAGAAGATAATTATTAAGAAATTAGTGCTCCATTCATTCATTTATATTCTTACACTGTAGTTTATGATGGTTCTATCATTTCTCTCTAAGGCATTTGTAGTTATTAATCAGACTGACCTTACAGTGAAACAACTATACCCAAGCTGTGATTTGGGGTCACTAGAAAGGCTATGCATACATACATACATATGTATATACATACAATTCATATTCTAAGAAGCAACTCATATACTAATATACTAAGCCCATGTCCTGGATAGCTGGTACTTATTCTCCTTCTTCCTGGGGGCAGCAAGCCCAGAGGGCTCAAATTGTTCCTGTATTATTTCCTCACAAACTTGTGTTGAACATTTTTTTAATTAACACCTTCTGAAGCATGGTTAATAAAACCCAGAGACAGATATTGGGGTTCAACCTGAAGCCCAGAAAAGCAAAGCAGCCAGCCAATCACTGATTCTTACTTTGACCTCAGTTTGAAAATGGTGATCCTACCTCCAGGAAATCTCAAAATGAGACTGAGCACGAGAGCCGTCTCCTCCCATTTTATAATCCTCTCTAGGGCTGGGATTAAGGGTGTGCACCACTACCGCCTGGTTTCTATGGCAAGCTAGTGTGGCTACTAGGATTCAAGGTGCGTGTGTGTCATTGCTGCCTGGTCTGTAAGTCTTGGCCAGTGTGGATGTTTTACTTTCCTGATCTTCAGACAATTTTTATTTATTAAAATACAAATGAAATGCCACTACAAACTTATTTATATATCATAAACCACACTTATATGAACTATCTAAAGTACAATACTCAAAATCTAACTTTAGGGCATTTTAGTACCTCTGTACACTCATGCTCTTTCCCTTCCCCGCCCTAGGCATCCACTCTTCATCTTTTCTCTGTTCTATACAACAAGCTTTTTTTATATACAGGTCCTTTTATCCAAAGATTCGACCCATGTACTATTTCATGTAAAGGACTTGAGTAGCAGTAGATTCTTGTGTCAATGGAGATAGGTAAGAAAAGACTTCTTAGAACCAGTCACTCGTGGATACTGAAGGACCACTATAAGCAGAACAATAACAATATGTGTTCTTACGTCTTGTCTTTCACTGAGTATATGAGTCTCACCCATACATTGGCCTGCAGCCCTACCTCACCAACCAGTAGCTTGTACTGGATCATCCTCTGAGGCATACATCCCCATCTGGCCACTGGCGCTATGACTCTTTCAATCTAAGTCCCTGCCCTTCTCCACGTCTTGTATTTATGATGTGTTCTTATTTGTCCTTGTAGGTCAGAAAATGGAGGTTCAAAGAAGTGGTGGCCTTTGTCTAAAGTACAGAGCTATCCAACATCAGAGCTAAGAGTCCAATCCAAGTTTCTGAATGTAACTTCTCTGCTGTGTCCCCACATCATGAACGCAGTTCCATCAGGAGAACCCTGGAATGGGCCTGGAGGAGCTAGGGTCTTGGAGGTCGTGACTATTTTTCCAAGTCAGGAAGTGTTTCCACAGGCAATATTCCTGTTTTCATTGGAACACTGGCGAGATTTGAAGTAACCCATGAATTTCCTCTTTTACGTCAGAGAACACTCAAAGGGAACAACCCAACGGATACAGATGGACTCCGCCAGCTTCCTTGGCCAAGTTCATCTCGGTTTTTATTCATTGCGAGTGGCCCTGAGAGTTGACTGCTCTCTCCAAACACAATATCTTTGCTATGATTTCATCTTCAAGTGACTTGAAGACTAAAAATGACTCTGACACTGTTAATTAAGAGTGACAGACTGACATTATCTGCCTCGTCCTACCCAGAGGTCCTGGGCAGCTTGGTTCTGATGACTACCCATGCATTTCACTACTATCAAACTAACGGAAGCCCTGGTCAGCCAACAGTTCTGTAGATCAGAAGTCAGGGACATCATAGATGGGCTGTCTCCTTAGGGTCTCACATGGGTTGGGTCATTGTGCTAGCGAGACTGAGTTCTCACATAGAGATACTGAAAGTCCGTCACTGCACAGTTTATTCTTATTGTTCCCGTAAGATTGTGGTCCATGTTTGTCTTCTACTCTCTGCTCCCAGAGATGCTAACATCTTTGGCAAGGGGTCCTCCCCATCTTCAAGTCTTCAACCATGTGTTGGATCCTTCTGTGTTTCAGGCCATGGCTTTCTGTTTGACCACCAATTAGAATAAACTCTCTACATGTAAAAGGTTCATATGATTAGGTCAAGCCCATCTGTAATAGCTTCCTGCCTTAAGTTCAATGGCTTTAAAGTTGTAAATACATCTTAAAAATTCCTTCATAGCAGACATATATTTGATTAAATAAATATGATAGCGTGTTTACTGGTAAGGACTCTTGAAGACCACTTTAGAGTAAAAGAGAGGTTATCTTTTCCCTACTCATTTCCATCTTGATTGTCTTGTTTTGACTGATTTTCTATTTTGCATCTTGTAAATATTTCAATGAACAGTTATTTGGTGTAAACCATCATCGGCTATCCCTTCATCTTACTGTATCCCATGACCTACACCGTGTCTCTCATTTCACATCTGAAGAGGAGGATGAAGTTCAGGGAGGTCAAGGAGATCCAGTTGGCAGTGGTAGACTTGGTGTTGCAGTGCGGGCCTTTGCCTCCTGCCTCATTGCCCTTCTGTGGCACCACTCAGGGGAGGCTGCCTTCCCATCTCATCACCCAACTGCCCTGAGTCTCACTGTGTCTTAATTCGTCCCTTCCAAGATGAGCCCAGGCGGGTGTGCACTGTTACTTCCTCTACAGGTTCTGTCTATTGCAAACACATGCACTGGAGTACTGAGGGGAGTTCCTACTGACTTGACTGGAGAGTGGTCAGTCTCCTGCCGTGGGGAGTTGGAGAGAAACACGGGTAAATGGTAGGGAAGAGGGTGAAGGATGCAAATGGCAGAAAGGACAGATAGGCTAAATAACTCTGGGTCTACCAGGACTTGTTCCTACTCTTTGATCTAATCAAACTGAACCCACAGTGATTATACAAATGCCCCAACTATCATCCTGTTATCCACAGTCAATTTGTGCCACTTATTATTTACAGACGTCTCTGTTTGTCCTGCATTATACAAGTACCTTTATCAGGTTGCCAACACACACACACACACACACACACACACACACACACACACACACACACACTCACCCACTGACCTAACAAATAGAAAATTGCTTTACTTCCAGGTTCCACTCAATCGTAGAACCAACTTTCCTTTCTAAGTCTGCCTCCCCTTTAAAGCGGCAGTGACATTAGTTCCCCTTCTGCAGTGCACAGCCTTTCGAGAGATAATGGTCCAGAAGCGGCTATACTAACCGGACCATTGTTTCGAGGAAGAAGCTGCTCCAGCTGCTATTGGAGAGATTTAAAAGTGTTGGTCTAGTTTCGCGTTTTGTTTTTCTTTTCTAAAATTCCATGAAGGGGTTGGGTTGCTTAGATAACCTTTCCATTCTTAGAGGAAGCCTATGTGTTCTGGAAGCTGAGGTTTTAGCGGAAGTAGGCTAATGAAGCCACTGCACATAAGCTCATCAGCAGACAGCACTCGAAACACGATGGCTGCTTCTCCTGAAATGACCAAGATTCTCGTTACAGACCACACGGAACTGGCTTGAACTCAGTGACTGAGAGGCCGTGGCATAGGTTAAGATTGGGAATGTGGACAGGAGGCTCATTTTGCGGAGCCCTGTGTAGATCAGGGGAAGAAAATTGGACAGTTATAAGGTGCAATGGGACACAATAGTTAAAGCAAACAGTTGGTTTCTTCTAACTTCTGTGTAAGGGGGTAGTTTGAAAGTAATGAACAGGTTCCTGTGTTGTAAGGAGGGGGCCGCTTAGCCCCCAAATAACCACATAGAAACTGTATTAATTAAATCACTGCTTGGCCCATTAGCTCTAGCTTCTTATTGGCTAACTCTTACATATTAATTTAACCCATTTCTATTAATCTGTGTATCACCATGTGACTGTGGCTTACCAGCCAAAGTTCCACCTGGCTTGGGCAGGGCTATATGGCTTCTCTCTGACTCTGCCCTTCTCTCTCCCAGCATTCAGTTTAGTTTTCCCTACCTACCTCTATTCTTTTGCCCTATCAGGCCAAGCCAGTTTTCTTTATTAATTAAACAACCATATTCACAGCATACAAAGAGGAATCCCACAAAGAAGCTAATGTATGAACTCAGGCCACCGGCTGCCTGAGAACCCCAAATTTTCTCTCTTCCATTATCTTTACAGGAAAGATGGTGGGACCAGGAGGGCCCTGCTGTGCATTCCAGAACCACTCTACTAGAGGCAAAGACTCAAATGCACATTAGCGACTATCCCTAGTTCTCAAGAGAAATGAGCTGCCCTCTGTGGTCAGCTGAGTCAATACCTTCCAAGGATGTCTGCACCTAGTCCCCAGAACCTGTGGACTATTTCCTTACATGGCACAAAGGACTTTGGAAATGCAAACAAAGAATGCTGGTGGCGATTAGAAACTAGAAATGGCAAGAAGATGGCTTCTCACCCAGAGCTTCCAGCTAGAACGATGCTCCTTTAGCCCAATGAAGGTTTCTGGTTTCCAAACCCCTAAGGGAACAGACATGTATTGCAGAAGACATGGGAAACAGACACATCCATTTGATCTTGCCCTTGCCCTTCACAATGGCAGGACCTTTGCTTTATTGGTTGTCAGAGGCTTTGGGCCAGGGAACACAGAACCTGGGTACTCTTCCAGAGAGTTTAGAGTTAGTCTGGCTCAGCCCCCTGTCTGTTTAGGTGGTGGTGGGTAGCCAACAGCCCTTCACCCACTCTTTATCTTCAATGTGGATGAGATAATAACCACCTTCTGCTGTGGAATAATCCTTCTATATTATCACATCTGTGAAGATGTGTTGATCTCATTGGTAATAAAGAGCTGACTGGCTAATAGCCAGGCAGGCAGAAGTTAGGTGGGAGAACCAAACAGAGTTACTTGGGAACAGGCTGGCTGGTCAGAAAAGTCCACCTACAACCTTCAGAGTGATGACACTTAGAGACAGTAGAACACTGTCAGAGTCAGAGAACACTGACATATACAAACTTTTACAGGAGTGTGGAGAAAAAGCTGGGACCAGGCAAGTAGAAGTGTCTTGAACTTCACTGGTGATGCTTTGGTGTCTCCTCAGTAAGGGGTGAAGACATAGGCAATAGGCAGAAGGCCAGATGTATGGTCGATAGGCAGGTGTGATACCTTCACCTCACAGGGTCACCACCTCAGTCTTCCCGCTGGGACTGCGACTGACCCATCCAGGTCCTAGCCATGCTGTCGCGGACATGTTAGGCTTTGTCCAACTTCAGCAGTTCAAGTACCATGAAGGCAGGAGGAAAGATGCACAAGGCCCCATATCACCACCCAGCCCCGGTGTAGGTGAGCATAGAGTCTGGGCTAAGCAAGGTCCCAACTGCTTGCACTGCCTACCATAGGTTTCCTCTTCTCAGGGATCCTGGAACCATTTGTGGGAGGAGGAAGAGCACTCTAGGCTCCTAGCCTTGAGCCCAGAAGTATAACAAGTTCTGTTAGCTACACATGTCCAGAGGGAAATTGCTGGTAAAAGGGGTGTCACCCTGAGACAATACTCCGTGAAACAAAACATTCTCTGAATGCCATTTGAAGAGCTGTTTGAAAATAAATTTCATGCCCAGGAACATATTACCTGTCAGAGGAACAAGTGCCATATAAGGAATTGCTCTGGGAGGGCGGGCAGGCAGGCAGGTGCCAGCACACCTATTTTGTCCTGTGACTGACTCACCTCCAGGAGAGAGCTCAGTCAGGTTCTAAGTTCCTCCTAACCCCAGCTTCCGGAAGAGGAAAGGACAGCCCCACATGACCTTTCCAACCCTCCAGGCCCAATCCTGAGAATTTCCCCAAGGTCAACACGAATTTCCACTCTAAAATGGCAGAGTGCCCCCCCCCCCAACGCACAACTGCTGTTGGTCTGGAAAACAACGCTACAGCTTAGAATCTTGGATTGGCATCTGGAGACATGAAGAAATTGTTTCTCTTCAGATGTCAGCCAAAATTTACTAGCTAGGTAGTAACAGGTCAAAGGCTAAGTCTTGGCTATGCCCTTGCTCTGTCGCATGCTACATCATGACTTTTAAATGCCAATGCATTTTGTCAGTGGTAATTTACTGATCAAAGTGGGTAATGGCTGGAAGAGTATTATATATGTATGGATGTATGAATATATGTATATACGTGTGCACGCATGTGTTTGTGTGTGTGTGTGTGTGTGTGTGTGTGTGTGTGTGTGTGTGTGTGTGTGTGTGTTAGAGAAAGGGCTTTGGAAGGAGCAGAGGGGTGATGGGTAAACTGCCTTTAGCACAGCCAGAGCCTGCCAGGCACTATACCAAAGCTCTTCCTTTCCTCCAGTTCTCGCCATGACCTTTCAAGTGGCTAACCTTCTGCCCTCTCTAGTTTCAGGCTGTTCCCAAGAGTCATAAACTGGCTGTATTTTAGGGATTCAAAAAGAACAGGTAGAGATTCTAGACTTCCCAGAATTTCAGGGGAGAGAAGCATCTTGGGAATCACTGCGGTGCACCACTCCCGTCTGCGTTCTAAGCGCCACCATACAGTTCGTTAACCCAGCAAGGGGCTGGAGATTGAAGCACACAAAGACACACAGAGACACAGGTCATCCTTGATGCCAGAATGCCCCAAGAATGCCCCCTTTATTGTGTTCCGGGGCAGCTTATATAGGGATAGCCATGCCCCAGCCAAATGCACCAGAAACCACTTCCCTGCCATCAGGAACTCCTGAGGGCCTCATGCTCAGAGCAGCTGTAGGCACTCAGATCAGGGGAAAACAAGTTGTTTACAAGAAATTCAGGATCTGGGGGTTCACAGCACCCAACAAATCACGTGGTCCAGCTGACCAGTTTTCATGAAGTAGCTTCAGAGAGGCTAAGCGAGCTGTCTGCAACAGCGCTTGCCCAGGAGAACTTGCAGTACAACTGTTCAACATGTAGATATGGCTGCTGGTCAGCGGCAGTTCTTGCCCAGCATGTACAAGGCCCTAGGTTCAATCCCCAGCAGCAAACATATTCCCAGAATGCATGTTAAAGAGGGACCCTTATCTACTGCTGGTGGGAACGTAAGCTGGTATAGCCACGATGGAGATCAGTGTGGAGGTTCCTCAAAAAAATCCAGAATGGCCACACAATCCAGGGTCAGCACACAGAGTCCATGTGTTTCCGTGTTTATTACTGCACTCCTCACAGAGGAGCCAGCATAGATGTCTGACGTCAGAGGGAAGAGAAATCAAACCGTGTGACATGTGTGTAACGGGAACTTACTCAGTTATAAAGAAGGATTGCATTGTGCCACTCACAGGAAAATGGATGGACCTGGAGACCACTGTGTTCAGGAAAAGAAACCAGGCTCTGGCCAACAAATACCATGTTTCATCTCATATGCAGGACCTGGTTTTCAATGTGTGGGTGGGGGGGTGAGAGCAGAAAGGGGACTATGGGAGTGGGGGAAGAGGTCTAAAGAGAAGGGGTGATGGAATAATATAGGGTAATTAAATATAGGTCAAGAAAGGAGGGGGGATGCTAGAGGAGGACATCATCAATCTGTCATGTGTAATGTGAACTTAAACTGTCCTTCAGGAGTCAGTGAGTTCTCTGAAGAGTACCCTGGGGACAGGCAACATTTATAATCAGTGTTGAAGACTGTCTCTACTTCTCTCTCTCTCTCTCTCTCTCTCTCTCTCTCTCTCTCTCTCTCTCTCTCGTGGTGTGTGTGTGTGTGTGTGTGTGTGTGTGTGTGTGTGTGTACTTGTGTATTGAGGAAGTAATGAGGGTTAAGACGTAGGTTGTTTTAAATCCTCACAAAACTGAGAGCGTGAAAGAGATGCAAATATGAAAACAGTGAAAATTCAAAATCCAAAGAAAAGTGAGGTTAAAGCTGGGCATGGCATTTCAGATAAGGAAGCCGTCTCTCTTGCCGAGAACCGGGACAAAGGTTTTATTGTAAAAGAACCCTCAGAGGGACCCTTGGGACACTCTAACAGACAAAGATGAAAGAGGGCATTTCACATGAAGACAAGAGCAGAAGCAGCGGCTCCAGAGAGCGGAGTGCCAGAAAGAGAAAGAACAACAAAGAGTCCAGGACTGAGCTGGACCACGGAGACTGCAGATGGAGTGCCGACCAGTAAGGTCACCTGGGCCTGACTGCCAGCCTAGGAAATTAGGACTTAACTTGGCTAGCAGTCGGGGATCCCTGCAAGTAGGGGATTAATGTGATTAAGCCCAGCTAAGATGGACCCATCTAATGGCAGAAGGATGGACGGTGGTGAGAAGCCAGGAAATCAGTTCAGTGGGTATTAGCTAATTCCAGAGAGAAGGGCTGTGTGGTACCCAGGGGAGCCACTGTGCAGTCTGTCTGATTGTATGAGGAGACTAGCAGCAAAATCATCACTAAGCCTCATCAAGAGAACTAAGGATATCAGGAGAAAAGGCTGGCTTAGGGGAAATCTGTCCATCCTGATCCAACCTTCCAACAAGCATGCGGCATGGAAGACTGACAAGGGGTGGGTAGATGCTGCGCTCTCAGGAGTAGGCAGGATAAAGATGTAGCTCTCAGAGTTGAAGATGAGGCTGGTGGGTGCTCGGGGCTTCGTGAGAAGAGCAAAGGAGAAGAAGCAGGAGCAAGGAGACCGCTTGAGAGGTGGTAGAGGACATGGATGGAGAGAAAGGGGCTCAGGCGAAGAGCAGAGCATAAAGCCCATGCAGGGAGGCATTGGACAGGTTAAACAGTCAATCAAGCCTGTGCGTCCAGCACCTGTGGCTGGAGATGCCCAGATGAAAAGGATAGATACACGCTTTACCTTTATGAAGCTTCATGCCCAATGGAAAAGACAGCTGTAGCAAGGAGTAAAAAAAAAACCTAACTAATAATTACAGATAAAATATGAAACTGGAGGATTTATCTCAGCAGTAGATTTGTTCATAGTGAACACAGACCCTAGACCTGGAAACAAACACACACAAACAAAAAAAAAATCACGGTATATATACAAAGGAAATAAGCAAACTGGCTGCTGAGAGAAGAACTCAAAAGCACCGGACACATTCTTTAGAGGTGTGGCCGGAGAAGCCCCTCTTTTCCGTGTATCATTTCAGGTAAGAAGGGCCTGGCCAGGTTAGAGGAGCGGACGAGTCTCCCAGTAGAGGGAAACACGGGCAAAGATGCCGACATGACAAAGCCTGGCACACTGGAGATGCTGGCATATGGTGAGGGTAAGGAGGGCACAGAGGCTGGAGAAGAAGTGGGCGTGAGGGTAACTAGAAGGGGTCAGAACTGTAGGCTGCAGTGATGAGCTTTAGACTTCGCAGTAAGAGCGAAGGTCTCTGTATGAAACTGAGCCGGGGAAGTAGGATTTACTGGGCTGCGGGATGGTGTGGAGAGGCAGCCGCTGGATCCAAACATGGGGCCCAGGAGGTAGTCTACACGGAAGCAGAGGGGAGATAGAGTGGCTGAAATTAGCATGCAGTGTCAAGGGGTGAAAAAAAATCTATTACATGGCTATAGCTGAAGACAGGAGAAATGACATTTCTATATCCTACCCAGTCCTCTGCCTGAGTCTCCCGACAAATTGGAAGCCAGAATTCCTGTTTGGAGAAAAGACTAGGGCAGGAGTCACTGACAGGATTGGCCCATGTCTGGTGGCATGGCTGGACATCGTTGTTCAGAGCCAGTGGCAGAGATGAACTGGAAAAGCCCAGAGCCAGCATGGCCAGCTAGGGAAGAGACCGCACCGTGTCCTCGTCCCGATGGTCGCTTCTCACAGTGTGCTTGATGCATGGGTGTTGACAATCTCAGTGTGACTTTAACCATACTAGACAGTGTTTCATAACTCCTCCTGTCAAACGATATTTTGTAAAAGGCCGTGAAGTTTTAATAGCTGCTTGCTTCAAGAGAATGCTCAGCTTTTAAATCCAAGCTGAAGGAGGCCAAATGAGATCGGGGTTATAATTACAGGGGTTGAGAAGTGCTGGAGAACTCTATAAATGCCAAATAAAAGAGAAAAGCACTTTTATGCTGAGCCTTCTGCAGAAGCGCTGAGCTGATTGAACCCTCTGCTTGCTGCCCTTTGTCTCTGATCTCCCAGAAGGGTTGGAGTTTGGTTTCCATGGCCTTCAGACAAGGGATGATCAAAATTCACCCACTCTGCCTATGCAAAAGGCTGGGGCTTGAGTAGTGTGCTCTTTGAGTGGAAATATAAGGAGAAACCTTTGGAAAGGTCAGGAGGAGCTGCATGTGTGCACAGCCATTGGGCTAGTCTGTTTCTCAAGGCTCCCTGGCCATCTGTGTCTTGGCCCAGACACTCCAGGGTCATCACTAAATGGCCTGGGTTCCAGAAGAGAGGGGGAAAAAAAATCTGTGCTAGGCTAACTAGTGCATCTCTTCTTTCCTCCCCTCTTCATCCCCAAAGCTGACTACGTCCTGATCCCTGGAGCCTGTGGGTTATTCAGCTAAAGAGGCTTTGCAGGTGCGATTATCTTAAGGCATTTGATGTGAAGTTGCCCTGGGTTTGCCAGGGAAATGGGATTTCAAGGCTCCTCATAAGGAGGAGTCAGAGGAGAGAAGCCAGTGTAGATTGGAGAGATGCTCCCTCTGCTTTTTAAAACCATGTACCCAAACCTTTATTAACATTGTAAACAAAGGTTCGGCTGTTACTGAAACTTGTAATTTCTAGACTTCAATAGGGGCAAATGGCAGTAGTGCAGAGGAATGCAATGCCATCACTGCCCACTGGGAATGCAGGCTGAGGAGTTACTAGCCACCCCTCAGACGGAGGACCAGGTATGGAAGAACTGGGGAACACACACACTTCCACAGGTGTTTCTAAGGGACCGTCAGAGGAAGACGCAATGGTCAAGAGCCTTGCCACCCACAGTGCTATAAGTAGGACCAGCAGCAGCCACACTAACCAGTGACTTTACTAAAAGCCAGCGGCTCTGGCTTCATTCCAGGTGAGATGAATCAATATTTTACTTAAGAATATTCTAATTTTTTAGAATTGTGCATGTCGGGGGGACTTGCCCAGTCGTGCCATGGCACAGGCATGGAGTTTAGAGAACATCCTTGGATGTCAGCACCCCCCCCCCATTTCTATCTTGTTCAAGTCGGGAATCTCATGTCTGCCACTGTGCATCAGCCTTGCTGCCTCTGGAGAGCCTAGGATTCTCTTGTCTCCACTTCCATGTGTACCGCATGAACACGACGATGCTAGCCACGAGCTCCTGCTGTCGTAGTTAAGGTTACTCGTGCTGTGATAAAACACCAGGACCCAAAGACAGCCAGGGAGGAAAGGGTTTATTTGACTTATACTCCCACACCACTGTTCACTGCCAGAGGAAGCAAGGACACCTGGAGGCAGGAGCTGATGCAGAGGCCCTGGAGGAATGCTGCTTACTGGCTTGCTCCCCATGGCTTGCTCAGCCAGTTTTTTTTTTTTCACTGAGGGCCACCAGCTGGCACCTACAATGGACTGTGCTCTCCCACATCAAACACTAATCAAGAAAATGCCCTTCAAGCTTGTCTACAGCTCAATACTTTGGAGGCATTCTCTCAGTTGAGGATCCTTCCTCTCTGATGACTCTAGCTTGTATCAAGTTGACACAAAACTAGCCAGTGCAGCTACCATGCCCAGCTTTATGTGGATTCTTGGGATTCAAATTCAGTTTCTCAGGCCGGCATGGTAAATGCCTTTACCCACTAAACCATTTCCCCAGACCAACATCTGAATTTTCAACAAGTTTCTCAGATGAGAATTGAATAAACAATATAGTTTACTCGGGGCAATTTGAAACAATTCAGATTCCTGGGCCAAGGCAACTGGTGTTAGAAGCTTCCCAGGTGATTTCATGTGAAGCCGAGGATAAGAACCTGTGGTTTAGGATAAAAGCTTTCAGACTGGATTACCAAGGCAGCGTATTCAGCGCAGGACTGTTGCTCTCCATAATGGAGTGTACGGTACGCCTGGGGCCTGGGAAGATGGGTTGCTAGCAAGGATCTAAGGGACTCTAGGAGCAGAGGTAACCTAACCATTCAGATTGGTGTGGCAGCTGCCTGTGAGTCTGCTCCCGTGCCCTGCTGTGATAGACCGATTGCCCCCTCTGCAGTTGGCCCCGCCCAACACTTGCTTACCTTTCCAGGTGTCCTCCTTACCTTCCTTAAGCAGAAAAGCAATGCACTGGTCCAAATAAAATAAAAGAATTGGCTGGATAGCGTTAAGAAAGTGCTCTTGGGAAGACAACATTCATCTCTCTCTCTCTCTCTCTCTCTCTCTCTCTCTCTCTCTCTCTCTCTCTCTCTCTCTCTTTTTAACCACTTAAAATTCTATGCCTACCCAAGTATAGTGGCTCATTCATGAGATCTGAGCACTTAGGAAGGTTGAGGCAGGAGGACTGCTTCAAGTGTGAGGCCAGCCTGGGTTACATAGTTCCTGGCTTGGGTTCTGTCCTATTGCTATGAAGAAACACCATGATGAAGGCGACTCTTATGAAAGAAAGCACTTCACTAGGAAGGAGATAGGTATGGCATTAGCTGAGTCTTTTATATTCTGACCTACAGGCAGCAGGCAGAGAGAGAGAAACACTGGGCCTGGCATGGGCTTTGGAAACTTCAAAGCCCACTCCCAGCAACACACTTTCTCTGACAAGGACTTATCTCCTAATTCTTCCCAACTAGTGCACCAACTGGGGGCCAACCATGCAAATTTATGAGCCTATAGGGTTAATAAATTCTTATTCAAACTACCACAGATACTGAGATAAAACAATAATAGCAACAACAAATTTATTTAGCTATAAGCCTACCCACTCTGTTTCTATCCGGTATTATTTTATTTTTCACACAAGTCCTGAAAACAGTGCATCCATCCCAAGGGCCCTCAAACACTGGAAGTTTCACGTGTAATGGGGAAAAAAAAAATCTTTCAGATGATACTTGCCCCCAAACCAAAACTACCCATATCCAGCACTCTACCAGAGCAATTTGTTCACTACCTGTTACAGTCTTTTTGGTAATGATATTGAGTTGAGCCCTGGTTCTGCCACTAATTGCCAGGCTTAGCAGCGGAACTGACCTTCCTGAGGCTCTTTCTCCACTTGCTAAGCCAGAGTAGTTGCACTAATTTCAAAAACTGACTTGAAGACTGTCAGATCATATGCCTCCATAAACGGCAGACAGTGTTAGTTATAGGAATCACTGTTGCTAGCTTCCTATTGCTATGACAGATACCTGGGATAAACCGACTTAATGCTTTGAAATTTTGCATATGATTTCAGAGGTTTCCATTAACGAATGCTTGGTCCCATTGCCTAGGACCTACTGAAACACTCTTCGAATCAGTGCATATGGCTGAGGAAGTTGCTCATCTCAGGACCACTAGATTCGAAGAGTGATGGGAAAGGAGACGAAGGTTCTAATACCTCCTTTGGGTGCACCCCCTCGGTGACCAGACTTCCTGTCAGTATGTCCCATCTCTTAAAGGTTCCATTCATTCCCAATAACACCATAGGCTGGCAACACATGGGCCATTGAGTCCTATAGGTTCATGCCATAGTGATCATCTAATATGGGAATGGGAGCCAATTAAGTGGATGAAATGAAGATTCTGACCCTTGAAGTACCTTCAGATATGGTTGACCCGAAAGAGGGATGTATCCTCCCATTTCACAATAATACTCTAGAGTCCGAGTATAAGGTTCAGTCTCCAGGGACTGTCAACAGCAGGGTAACTTCATGTTGTTTGAGCTCTTTTATGACACTAGAGAAGGCAGACTCCAACTCCCAGCTTTTCAGTTCAAAAAGTTATCTTAGTTATGGCCCTCTTGGCCTTCAACCAGCTTTCTATCTGAGCCAGCAATCTTATCCTAACATTTCCTGAGAATACACAGCTTCTCCAGTGATCTTTGGTACTAAGTGGATACAGTATTTATATATGCACTTTCAATCATGAGAAACAAATTATCACCATTTAAAAAAAAGAAGTGTTTGAGCCTTTGGGAGTATCATTCCCAGGGTGGTCTGATCTGGGGTCCTTGTGATGGGTGTATTTCCTTTGAAGCTTGCACAAGAAGAAAAGGACGAGGGAGATACACTCGGATAGGACCTTTTGTACTCTTATTATACATTATGATTTTATCTCCATTTCCACTCATCCTAAAGGAGTTTATTCATATTGTAATAATACAGTTCTTGCACATTTAGGACAATGTTTCTGTGTCCTTCTCCCTGTGAAATGGTGAGCTCTTTATCATTAAGAAAGCGACAATTTCGTATGCATCTTAGCATCCTCAGCACATAGAATAGGATCTGATGCTGGGGACAAAAAAAGCCTAACTGAAATGAGCGAGTCTGTGTAGGTTTTTCTGAATCTAAATGTGGCCATTGGCCATAAACCCTCGGATCAGATGTGTGGTCAGAATGCAGAGTCTCAGTCCATTCCAGACCCACTAAGGGTGACCCTGATCTCTGAGCAGCGCTGTGCATGTGTCGGTGGCTCCGTTCTTTGTGACACATGAGATTTAGGCAAAGAAAGTGAGAGCGATTGTCCCCAGTTTTACAGTTTAGCTGTGTGTCCAAAACTGAGATGGAAGCCTCGGGAATACTGTTTCTAGACCAGAGAGAGCTAGGCTGTGCTTCTGGGGCAGACGGTGGGACTTCTGGGGCAGGGAGTGGGAGTTCCTGTGGGGTGAATGAAACCTTTGAGTTTGGAGGGATGTGTTTATTACTTTTCCATAACTTTGATAAACTACCCGAAGGGAGCAAAATCAGAGAGGAAGGATTTCCTTTGACTCATAATTAGAGAAGGTAGAGATGATCATGGCAAGGCATGCATTGGGGTAGAGCACCCCCATCTGTGGCAGAGGGAGCATGAGGAGGCTGGTTGTATGGTGGAGGCAGTCAGGAAGTAGAGGGAAAGCTAGCCAAAGACACAGCATAACTCTAAGGTCCCTAAGATCTGCCTCCTCATGACCCACTTCTGGTACCTAGGATCAGTCTCATAAGAATCCCACAAACCTCACCACAAGCCAGAGACCACTAGTTCTGTCACATGAGCACATGAGGTCATTTTGTACTCAATCCATAACAGGGGCACAGGGGCATTGATTTGATTTTGCAAGGGTTTTCTCTTCATCCAGCTCACCAATAGAAAGCCCTCCTGCCCATCTGGGCTCCAGCGTCTGCCCACAAGGAGAGTCTGACTCAATTTCTGTTGGCTCTGAGCCCAGACCAGCAAAAAACAAGGTGATTCCTGAGTGAAATCGTGATGGCTTAATCATAAGACTTAAATCTCTGTTTGTCACATCTGGGGATTAAGTTGTCAGGGATGTTTGCCTGGTGTCCCCAATGAGAGCCAAAGGAAGAGAAAGAAAGACAAACAGAGACTTCTGGGAGCATCTCAGACATGACATTATGAATAGACCTGCAACACCTGTCCCCATCCAGATATGAGCCCTGTATTATGGAGTGAGGGTCTTCAAAGTGATTTTTACTTCATTACTAGACAGTAATGATTTCTTTTCCACCTATGCTGTGCTTCAGTTCTTCCCAATAAATACCCAAGTCCAGCTATAAAGAATGAAGGCTTCACTCACTCACTTCCCTGACAAAGAGATTAAAAATTTCATCAACATAATAAAAATCAGAGGGAATGGTAGAGGAAGCCCATCTGATTCAGGGTCTGCAAACCCAGATACTTGCAGCCGCCAAGCAGACTGGAGAAGGGGTTGGCGGGATGCCGCCAGGAGCTGTTGGCACTAAGGGAACTGGAAAGTCATTCACGCTCACATTTTACAATCTGAGGGCCGATGGCAAGTGTACAAATTTATATTTCAAAAATCCAAGACCCAGAGATTTTTGCCTAAGATTATACAACTCTCATTTACACGTAATAGAAAATTATTCTGATTGTGCCATGTCTTTCTATTGTTTATCCATGCAACAGACATTCAGATTATCTCTATATGTACAGCATTGTGAATATGTGTGTTTGTGTGTATGTGTGTGTGTGTGTGTGTGTGTGCACATGTGGTGTGTAGTTGGTTCTTTTTTACTCTTTACTCTTTGGGGGGCCTGCCATTCGGCTCCCAAATAAATCACATGGAGGTTTACTCTTTCTTATAAATGCCTGGCTTGTAAGTAGCTTATGAATATTCTTATACATAGCTTGGCTTATTTCTAGACAGCTTTTCTTAACTTAAATGATCCCGTCTATCTTTTATCTCTGGGCTTTTCCCTTTCCTCACACCTGTAATCTTACTTTCGCTCTTGCTCTGAAGCGGGCTGTGTGGAAGCTGGCTGGCTGGCCCCTTCTTTTCTTGCTCCTTGATCTCCCTTCCTGATACCTCTTTTTCTCCTTCTGTTTATTCTCACTGCCTGGCAGTCCGGCCTATCTTTTCTCCTGTCTTGCTCTCGGTCATTCGGCTCTTTATTAAGCCAATCAGATGTTTTGGACAGGCAAAGTAACACAGCTTTACAGAGTTAAACAAATGCAACGAAAAGAAACATGTAAAACATTTCTGCATCATTAACAAATGTTCCACAGCATAAACCAATTGTAACACATTTTAAAATAATATTCCATCGCACACGTTTGTGAAGCAAACATGTCAGTTCTTGTAACCAGATAACTAGGAATTATCTAGTTCTCAAAATTTTAAATGGCACCGGCTGTGAGAAAGCTAAAAAAAACAAAGGCAAACTAAGCCAACTGTCTTCTCTATTATTCTGTCTTCTCTGTTCTTCTGGCGCCATTCTTATGAGGCTATAAATAATTGTATTTGCAGTTTTTGGATGTTTTTGAAACAGCAGTATTTGTATCTATTAAGAGTAAGATAGCTGAGTTTAAAAACATATAGGCATCCTCCTGAATATTAACCTTCAGCAAGTGATGAAAGGAGACAGAGACAGAGACCCACATTGGAGCACAGGACTGAAATCTCAAGGTCCAAATCAGGAGCAGAAGGAGAGAGAGCACGAGCAAGGAACTCAGGACCGCGAGGGGTGCACCCACACACTGAGACAATGGGGATGTTCTACTGGGAACTCACCAAGACCAACTGGCCTGGGTCTGGAAAAGCCTGGGATAAAACCGGACTCTCTGAACATAGCGGACAATGAGGACTACTGACAACTCAAGAACAATGGCAATGGGTTTCTGATCCTACTGCACGCACTGGCTTTGTGGGAGCCTAGGCAGTTTGGATGCTCAACTTACTAGACCTGGATGGAGGTGGGGGTTCCTTGGACTTCCCACAGGACAGGGAACCCTGATTGCTTTTCGGGCTGGGGGGGGCTTAATTGGGGGAGGGGGAGGGAAATGGGAGGCGGTGGCGGGGAAGAGACAGAAATCTTTAATAAATAAATAAATTAAAAAAAATATAATTGATTGGTCACTTAGAAGAAGACCACGTGTTCTTAGGAGGAGGTGGCAGGATTGGGCCTATCATCTTCTCCTCCCCAGTTGAATTGAAGGTCACCATCAGACTTCCCTTGGGGCTTGAATTTAGCAGAAAGGACCTGCATCTAAGTTGAACTCTGGCCCAGCGTGGCTAGAGGGGGTTCTCTGCCAGCTTTCTTTATATAGTGCAGGTTATTAGCAGCTGAGAAAAAGTAGGAGGCCATCCACGCAGCCAGCTCAAGTCCTGTGGAGTCTGTCTGCTGCAAAGTCTTTTATTCTGTGGACACAGTCTTCCCCGTTCACCCTGTTCTCTGTCTACACCACATGGTTTTCGTCTTCCCCACAGGCCAGGTACTTTCCATGTACTTTTTAATTTAATCCTCCCTATGAATAAAATGGGCACGCCCACTTTACTTGTGAAGTAACTGAAGTTTAGATCCTTCGAGTAGATTGCTCCTGTGGTTAGGATTGGAACCCACACCTACCTGCCTTCCTAACCTAGGCTTTTAGGCTGACCTACACTTCCTGCTCTGAGCCAAGTGTCTTAAGGCAAACTTGACTTCCATGACCTTTGCTGTTTGCTTTTATATTTTCTGTCAGTGAACAAAATGCAGTCTTTAGTCAAGGCTATGGGCCCCAAATGGGGAAGATGAAGGCAACCCCACTACACCCTTATATATTTTCCCCTAGTTTATAGGGGGAGGGGTTGGAAATTGGATATGTTATTTATCAAGTTTCAAATGTTTAAAAATAATTGAAGCTTTAGAAGCTCTCTGCCACTGAGCCAGCAGGAATTCTTGTTTAACAATGGTACCCAGGAAGCAAAGTTTCACGAAAAGGTAAATCCCACTGGCCTGTGGCTTCAGCCATAAATTCACAGCTGTGTTCCCGCAGGCTGGGGTTAAGAGGTCCAGCTCTCTAATCATTAGGTTGTGAATTTCTAACAAGAGCTTGCCACAGGACCTGACATTGAGGACCTTCTTCCTGTTTTCCCCTCTTCCATACCCATCATTCCATTCATCAGGATTTCCAGCTAGACTTCGGTAACTCTTTCCGCTGCTCTGGGTAAATCCATTGGCTTCCTTTAAAGCGAAACACCAGAGCAAAGGCTGCCACATCAGGCTCGAACCTAGGAACCATCATCTCATGGAAGTTGTTCTGTATAGAAGATTCCCAAACCCAGACCTACCACCTTGTTTCATGCCTTCTTTTATGTGGAACCAACTCCAGATCACATTTACTTCCACTTAGCTGTGTCTTTGAATTAAGAGAAAATTTCAAACGGTGAATTGAAATTTGCCATTGCATGAATTGAATGCAGAGATACTGTTCTAGGCGCAGAGTCTGAGGACTGAGTCTAAGGGTGTTTGGGGCTCTGGGAGAGTCAGTGATAATCCAAATAAATAGCTAATATCCAGGGTGTCTTATAATGGAACGGTCACACCTTATAATTCAGCTCAAACACCTTCCCTGTCCTTCTGCCCAGAGCAACCCACTTATCTTTTCTCTTAAAAGGAGCCAGTAGAGAAGTTGTCCTTGCCTGTCCTCTACCATAAAGGGGTCACTAAGAGAGGGACAGGGTAGAGGGCTGGCTCTGCCTGAGCTCAGGAGCATAAGACTGAGGAAAATAGTGTGTGGTGTTTTAGGTAAAGTTTCCAAGCAGGGTTCGGCTTGGAACCACAGCTTGCTGCTTGTGTCACCTTGGAGAACCATTTCCAGGTCTCTGTGTTTGTGTGTCCATCTGTAAAGTCTATGCTGCCTTGGGCTTGACACTGCAAGAACTCTGCAGGTACACTGCAGACACACTGCAGGCATGCTGCGAGCACACTGTAGACACGCTGCATACACGCTGTTGACATGCTGCGAGCACACTGTAGACACACTGCAGGCACGCTGCAGGCATGCTGCGAGCACACTGTAGACACACTGCAGGCACGCTGCAGGCATGCTGCGAGCACACTGTAGACACGCTGCAAACACGCAGCAGCTGCATACACACTGTTGGCATGCTGCAGGAACACTGCAGACACACTGCAGACACGCTGCAGGCACGCTGCAGGCGCACTGCAGGCACACTGCAGGCACACTGCAGACACACTGCAGACACACTGCAGGCACACTGCAGGCACGCCACAGACACGCTGCAGACATGCTGTTGGCAGGCACACTGCAGGCACACTGCAGACACACTATAGGCACACTGTAGACACACTGCAGACACACTGCAGGCACGCCACAGACACGCTGCAGACATGCTGTTGGCAGGCACACTGCAAACACTGCAGGCATGCTGCAGACACACTGCAGCCACTTACTAGTAGCTATTCTTAAGAATGAGATCAATGCAAGCTATTCTTAAGAATGAGACAATTCTCAGAGTCTAAGTGGAGGCAGAGCACAGTGAGTCTGGGTAAAGGGTCCACTTGAGACCCTCAGAAATTGCTTCATTCATAATCTTTGTCATGGATCTAGACACGTGGCCCACTTCTTGTTTTCTCTGTCACCTTGCCTCTAGGAGCTGTATGGTGGGCTGGCTCAAGGCTATGTATGGTGGTGAAATAAAAGGCTGAAGGGAATTTCCTCCCAGTGGCAATCCATGACCGAATGCCAGAAAACAAAATGTGTTCACACTCCTTAAAGAACACATTGAGGTCTACAACTGGTGTTAATGCTGGATATGATGTTTAAAGGCAGAGAACAATCTCTGTCATGATGCTATCCTCAGGGGATCAGTACCCCAACATCTGAACCCTCACACAAGTGCGTGACTCTGGGCTGGAAGCTGATCCTACTACGCAAGCAAAACCAGGGGCAGACAGGGATGTGGAGCATGACCTTGCCTCCCCCAGAGTTGGCAGGATTTCCCACTAAGAGGGCAGATGGTGGTTACCAAAACCAAAGGGCAAGGTGTTGAAACCCAACGTCATGAGTTTCCAAAACCCCAAACAGCTGTCAAATATGAATGACAGAACCCCAAACTGCAGCTGTCTCATTTCCCACCCATACACAGCTCGGCTGCCATATTGCTGCAGGATTCTCTGGCAGAGGTGCCATGACCACCCTTTGCCTAGGGCATCCCAGGCAGGAGATCATTCTCTCCCTCTCTCCTTCTGTCCCCCAACCCCTGCCCTGAGTGTGTAATTGGATATTACTTGTTGAGCTCAACAAACTGAAACTTGGACTCAATAAACTGAAATCTGGAAACACTTCCACGGCTGATGCAATGTGGCCATAGCACGTGCAGAGACATATGGGAGAAAATGGAAATTTCTTTATTGGCTTTGCTACCATATCTCCCCAAAGGTCAGAGATGTACAGGTTACTGGCTGGAAGACAGCTACAATTCAGTAAACTCCGACTGCATTACTCCCATGTCAGAAATTTATCAGTTCCGGTGTTAAGTTACAGGCTCAATGAATTTTGGGTTAAAACCATGGGTTTATATCCCTTTGTTGATAAGTGGAGAGACAGAAAGGTAGAAATTAGAAATTGGTGATATAAGACAATTTCTTAGGTTAATAGTAACTAAATCAAAATTATGCCTGAATGGGGTAAGAATGATTGCTGCTTTCTCAGAAGATGGGCATTCAGTACCCTAAACTATATTGGGTAGTTCACAACTGCCTGGACCTTCAGATCCAGGGGATCCCATGTGTTCGTCTGGCCTTTAAAGTTACCCAAATGTAAAAACACATACACAAAGACAGAGAGAGAATAAAAAATCTATTAAAAACGTCTGAAGGATTGCACCAGGTGCAGTCCCATAGAGATGAACACCAGCCTGGGGCAGGGGGTAGGGCTGGGAAGTCTAGCAGGACCAGTTGGTGAGTGAACAAATAGAATTCTGACGATTCCAAGGGTTCCCCTGGGTGGACGTCAGAAGCACAGCGTCACCTTGGTTGCTGGAATAGGTCTTCCCTGGGAAGGGAGAATGCACACAGGAGGCAGCTGCAGTTAGGGCTTGGATTCAGGCTGCCGACCCTGGGCCTCTAAAATGAACAAGAGTAATGGGGTTAACTATGGAGAAAAGCTGCATCCTGGCGACTCGATGGGGATCCAGGGTGCCCATGCTGGGGACATACCTATGCCGCGGCTCTCTCAGGAGCCTCAAAAAAGAGCTGAGACATCCAAAACTGAAAATTTCAGTGACTTCCCCAAGCATATAGAGCCAGAAGGCAGCAGAGCGGGGACAAGACCCCGAGACTCCACATATAAAGTCTACTCTTGTCTCACCATCACGTGACTCTAAAGGGAAGAAACCACTCAGACCACAGCTTGGTGGGGGGCATGATGGATTTAGATGAGGTAAGCAACTATTGTAGATGAAGCATATGGGGGAGACTGAGAAGACGGGTGGAAGGCAGGACTTTGGGGGCTGGGAAGCTGTGCTGAGCCTAGACTGGACTCCTCAGGCAAGGGGAAGAAGCAGAAGAAAGCCAGCCTTCAGTTGGATTTAAGCCAAGTGTTTTGGAGAAAGGAAATGGTGGCTGGACTCTGAGGGAGGAGTGGAATTGGAAGGACATGAGACCCCTTCAAAGCTAGTACAGGGAAAAGATCATTTTTGTTGTTTGTTTGTTTCTGAGACAGGATTTCTCTGTGTGGCTTCAGAGCCTATCCTGGAACTAGCTCTTATAGACCTGGCTGGCCTTGAACTCACAGAGATTTGCCTGTCTCTGCTTCCCAAATGCTAGGATTAAAGGTGTATACCCCCACCACCTGGGGAGGAAGAGATCTTTTAAAGACATAGATAACAGCAAAGTGGGACTGGACCACCTGCTTTATAAACTTCCCCATCAGTCCCACAATGCACTGCAGGGCAGTTCTTGCTGTCTTCTCTGCCACCCACTCCTGAGCCTCCAGATGGCTCAATCACCGGTAACTCTTCAGCAGCCTCTGCTTTCCTTTGCCAGACTTCTTTTTCAAACCTGGCAAACTGATTCACAAGCTTTCAGGTCCAGATCCAGGGTTTCCCCAAGCAGGACAGCTTCCCGTTGTCACACGGCAGGGCTTGACCCTCCCTGGCTTTCTAAACAACTGTTCAAAGATACCTTTATGAAACTACAGCTCCTTTCTTGTCTCCTCCCATGACTTTCAGGGACACTGATCCACCAAGTTCATCTTTGAATCCTGAAGGTCGTGTCTTTGGTACCTGGCAAATGAAGGGTGTTCCTTAAACCTGAACCGTCTTCCCTAACATTTCTTGAGACTGTGAGAAAACACAACCAGTTTACCTGTTTCTATTCAGCTTGATACCCCACTTCTACCTAGAACCCCATGGTTTGCACATACATGAAAATGGGTAATGCAGCCTCCAAGTCCAACATCCATCTACCTTCCCTCACTGTAGACAGGCACTGCACAGCGAGCCCTAAACCTGCAGTTGTGCACACCAGTAATACAGGATTTGAGTCAGGGTATGGATCTGGAGAATCCAGAGCACAGGCTTGCACTATACGGATGGGGACTCAGCCATCTTGGAAACAGAAACATGGCCTAGAATCGAAGCTCATGGTAAAAATGCCCCTTTGGCCCTATGGTCTCCTTGACTTGAGATTGGGGTGTTGTCCGAGAAAGGACAGAGTCAAGCACTCCAAAGCTAACAACACTGGGTTTCTGTGGCAGCATGTTTAGCCATTCTATGAAATAGGTGAGATACAGTGATGCTAGGGGCCAAACATTAAGAAGAGAGGAAAAGGGCTGCTGAAAATGCACTGTGTAAGAAGATGTCAAAATTCCTAGAGTCAGCTGGCTGAGTGGCCAGAGAGAAGATACAGGGAAAGGGAGGACGAGAAGGAGGGATAGGGCAGGTTAAAGGCAGGAGGCTCATTGCTGGGAAGAATATCTTTGTATTGTTAGCTTAGGTATGAATCCAGTGTCAGTCCAGATAGGATACTAGGGTATTCAATGGCAGGAAATAGAGCACTTTGAGCCTAGGTCAGGGGTTGTTATTGGAGGCAGGAATTTGGCAGTCCTTAGTTTGAGAATGATACTTCATGCTATGGGTGTGGCCAGTTGCACAACAGGAAAGTGCAGAGGGGAGTCGACCCCAGTAGCTGACACAGGAGCCGTGGAGAAGCCCGGAGACTTGAGTATCTGAAAGGATACATGAAATCTAGAGGCTGCTGGATCAGGAAAACAATTTCCAAACCACAGAGAGAAAGATGCTTTGTCAATCACCAAGTCAAGTTTGGGACAGGCTACAGAGGGTGTAATGTCTTAGGGAAAGCAATTTTCATCACAGGGGTGGTGGCCGAGGAAGTGGGGAGAAGACAAAGTAGAAAGGAGGAAGTTGTGGGAGGGGGAGGTGAAGGAGAGATGATGTTAGCTTAGCTCCTCAAGAAGTTTAGGTGGGCAGGAAAAAAACAAGCAGGCTTGTCATGAAGTTGACGCAGAACTTGGGAATGGCCATCATGGCTTTGGGTTCTTTCTTTAAAATGAAGGCAAACCTAAAGCATTTATGCATGGTGATGGATAGAGATGAATGCAAAAGAAAAACCCAAGAGACAGGAAGTAGAAACTCAATGGAACAGATTTCCTGGTACAGAGGGGATTCCTACAAAACAGAGAATCAGGGGCAGAGGCCTTTGGGAGAGTGCTGCTCTTGGAATCAGCCCCTATGAAAGAAAGGAAGGAAGAAAGAAGTCTGAGGAGCGGGGGAGTGGGGGGGGGGTAAACACAATGCAGCCAGTGTGAAGCTTTGGCCGAGTTCTCTAGGGAACCCTGAAGATGGGAGAGCCCTTCAGGTTTATTCCAGGTTGGAGTAGGGCCAGACCTTTACACTCCCACATCTACCAATCAGAGTAAGCCATTTTGGGAAGGGAGTGGGGCCTAGGGCAAGGTGACTCTGTCTGGGCAAGGTGACCCTGTCTAGTCAAGGTACTTCCTGCAGGTGGGCAGCTGCTAAAAGCCACAGAAGCACTTGCAATAGCTGACAAAACAGATCCTTCCATCCTGACGAGGAATCCGGGCTTTCCATCAGATCAGGTCAGTTCCAACATATGAGGCCGAGTCAGTAAGACATAAATAGGAGATTTATTGCACAAAATGGCTTCACATAGTTAGGGTGGGGTAGCAAAGTAAGCCTGAAATCTACAGACCAGGTGGACTGTCAGTAAAGACAGATGCCCCTGGGTACAGCCACAGAGGCTGTCCACAGTGAGAACTTCATCATCAATGAAGCCTCGCTTCTGTCTACAAGGCCTTTTAAGTTGGTTGGCCCAGGCCCTCCAGATCTGGAACAATCTTGTCAGCTGCCTTCAGGGAGCGGGTCCCAAAGTTTCCTCTCTATACTTTCTCCACAGCAGCAGAGAACACATCCAATTGACCTTATCTTCTATCTTCTTTTGGCACAAACACCATGTCTCTCTCCTTCTAGCCCTTGCCCCCTAGGCTTCTGTCCCTGCCCTCTCTCCCAACCTCTCTCTCCCCATCACCTACCTCAACTGCTCAGAAGACCAAAGGGCACAAGTCACTCCACTAGAACTGTTGTCTCTGCACTCGGTCCCCTTTCTGCTTCCCTCACACACCATGGAGGGACACAGAAGTCCGCTTGCAGGACAGCTTTCGCAGAGATGGCAGTTGGCATGCCCGCAGCGTGAGCTCGGCTTGGAGCGGGGCCTCACTGAGGAACGCTGCGATATCCAATGTTGCATCTGAGGTGAATATAATTCCGGGCCTGTTGGATTTCTGGTTGGACAGGCTTAAAGTTTGTCACATATTTTCTTCAGCAGCCTGGAATTTGGGGCATAAAGAGGGTCACTCTGAAGTCCACCCTTTTTACTAATTTTGGACGGAAAGTAGGCCTCTGGAGTTTCATGGAAGTGAGTAAGTGTCCCCCAACCTTCGCCAGAATTAAAATGCCAAGAAAGTCATTTGGAATAACTCTGTTGTTTGGGCAGTTTTCCAGGACCAAAGGTACAGCTGCTGAGATGCTGAGTTTAAATATCATCATCTGCACAAGCGACTTCCCATCTGAGCCATTGCTCCGCATGTAGCAGCAAGTCCGGGTCATGCGCACCATTGCCAGCACGCATTCATTTCATCAGCTTCGTCACATGAACCCCTCCTCCCTCCCCACCATTTATCTCTGACTTCCTCCTTCTAAGAGAAACGTACCCCAAACCCAAAGTCCACAGAAGCAGGATCATGCAAAGTTAGTTCTCAAGGATTAGGGGTCAGGATTTGGGGGGCAAAGCATGAAGCCTATCCTTAGGGGTCTGTTTTTGGTCTTAAAACAAGATCTCCTTGGCAGTCAACTTCCCCGGAGCGCCAGAGGAGTTAAATTTTCTCCTTACCTTGGATTTTCCTGTAGTCACTTATTAACAGGACTTCAAAGTTCCTCTTCTAACAGCCAAATTAGCCCAGGACTGATATGAAAAGAACCAGCAGGATGGAACAAGTTAAGAATTTGGAGGTCATGTGGACAGACAGAAGACACAATAACGAGCCTGGTTTGGGGCGCCTCGTTTTCCACACCTGTGATCTTGTCTGAAAATCTGTTTTACTGAGAGTAATTATGATTTTATTTCTAATAAAAGTGTGAGATCAACTACTTCGTTTCTCTGTCTTTGTTTCCTACCTCTCTCCTTCCCCACCTCTCCACCAACGATGGATGAGGGACGTTGTTACGTGGAGCTCTAGATAGCCTCTTTTGGCCTGATCTGCTAATCTGGCTATGACTGAAGCTGTACGTGTGGCTGTATCAAGGGTTTGGAGCATCTAGCTGCTTCTCAAAGGCCACCTGCATCGTGGGAGTGATATGAGGGGACAGAGCCTCCAAATCACCAGTCCTAGATGTCAGAGGTGGTCTCAGATGATCGTTTTAATTGGAGGACCAACATTTTCCAAGACACTTCCAGGCGGGAGATGACTTCTCGGTACATTAGATGCTACTGGAGCCAGGAGCAAGTGGGTCAGAAAGTCTGGCCCTGCCCAGAAGAGCTACAGCAATTATTTAATGATACCTCTGCCTAGAGTACTCTGCCTTAGAATCTAGGCCATGGAACGGGCTCAGCATGAAGATGCTACAGTCTGGGGTAGGTGTTATGTTCTGAATATGAAGGGTCCCCCACAGGCTCATGGGTTTGGATGCTCAATCCCTAGTTCTTGGAGATGTTTTTGAGTTTGCAGCAGGAGACATGGTGTCATGTTTCATGGCTGAGTGTCTGGGGGCAGTCGGGGAGGGCTGTTTGCAGCCTTAACATTCTGCTCCTTGGCACCACGTAACGAGCCCCTATGCCCACGTCCCCTGCCATAAACCAAGCCCTCTGCCAGGATGGATACATCCCTGAACCAAAATAAACCTTCTCCCCGTGAAATCGCTTCTGCCAGCTATCCTGTCACGGTGAAGAAAAAGTAATTAATGGAGCGGGAAATGCAGTTTTCCCAGGATAAGGAATTTGTCAGATACATTGCAAACTTTTTTTTTTTGGAATCATTCCTGGAGTGTCAGCCACCCAAGGGTATTCATCACACCTTATTTTTAGATCAAAGCACAATTTTCTAGTTGAGCTATTTACCTTGATGAGAAATGACTTCCGAATTTTTTTCATAATCTATTTTTTTTTAATCCAAAGAAATGTTGCCAATGCCAGAAAGGTTATGAGTAGGGTTACAAGGCTCTGAAGGAAATTCCTTGGATGTCTGCGAACTGGCAGCAGCTTTGGGGATGGGTGAGGGATAGAGAGGAATGACCTGGATTTGAACTTCAGCTCTCTCTCCCTGGGATATACTACTCAGCTTCTTTTGACATTAGTGTCCTAGTGCTGAGTTTGAGAGTAAAGCAAGCATCCATAAACTCACGTTTAAACAATATTCAAGATATAAAAGCTATCCACAGTCAAGCTTTCTCTCGTTGTAGATGCTCTGAGAACAACGCCACTCGTTCAGATGTTTGAATGCAAGAGTAACATCGCCACAATTAATTCTACTTCTTAACAACTGCGTGTTGTGTCTTTCTGTGCATGCCTTGTATGTGTCTACTTAGTGCTTACAGTAGTCTCACACAACAGAGACGAACATTGTCCTATTTTGCATGCATTTCTTTCTTCCTACCCTTCATGATTTACTTGTTTGTTTTTTTTGCATTAGCTCACAAAAGAGCAAGTTTCCTTATGGCTTTTCCATATACTTAGTTTTCATGTCTTCTCCTTAGAGTCTGTTCCACCCCTCCCCCATCCCTCTGCTTACCCCGTCCTTGGTGAACCCTTCCTTCCAACCCCAGTATTCCCCTTCCACTATATCACATCACGTGTTCCTTCTAACCCTCTCCAATCCTTTCTTAAAAAGCATCATATACATATATATACACACACACATACATACAGATATATCATATATATACATATATATGTATGTGTGTATATATTTCATCTTCCACCTCCTCTTAGTTTTCTGGCCTCTACCCAACACTTGATCATGCCTAAATTTACATATTTAGCAATTAAAAGCCAGGATTATTTTATGAGCAAGAACATGTATTTGCCTCTCTCTGCCAGGTTACCCCACCGAACATAACATTTTCTAGTTATGTCCACTTTCCTACACTTTTCATGTTTCTTCACAGCAGAATAAGATTCCATTGTAAATACGTAGCATCTGTGGATGGACACGGATATAGGCCCATTCCCTTGCTCCTGCGAAAAGAGCAACAATAAGCAGGGATGTGGAAACTGAAGACCTGAGACGCTAACCAATGCTTGTCGAAGGCCAGCTTCAGAATCGGGCTTTCCAACCCTGGGGTTCTAGATCTGGAGTCTCCATTCTTGGTGCAACACTCTACTGCATCTGTTCAATTGTAGTCATTACCTTACTTTACATGCTTGATATAGTTCTGAAGATCAAGGGCACCCATGCATGCATGTGCGTGTGCGGGTGTGAGCACATTCCTCAAGAGAAGCATCTAGGTAGGGTCGAGCCTAGACTGGATGTGAACCCCTCTAGCTAGTCACACCCTGGCCACACCCTCATCTGCGTATGGAAGATACTTTCCAGATAACTTTCACAGGTACACACAGAAGGCCCCCGGCCATCTGTCACCAGCAACCCAAGCTGCAGGTTCTCTTGAGTATCGCTCAGGACCGACAGGCACAAATAGTGTTTGAGCTGACCTAAAGGTACTTGTTCTTTCTAGTTTGCTGTAATTTTATGCTAGACGCCTCACGTAATCCCATCTAATGGAGGGTGATATGGAGAAAGAATGACTCAGCAGAGGTCACCCAGCTAACAACAGGAGAAAGCTACCCGGAGTAGTCAGCTTCCTTCCTGCTCCGCTGCACAATCCCCTCTCTTCCTCCCTGAGAGAAGCTGGTGCCTACTTTGTTTCCACTTTCACCCTCTTGTAGGGAGGCCTCCCTAACTCCTGGAAAGGCAGAGAGGGTGAAGCAGAGAGCTGTGTGACATCAAAGAGAACACAGAGCCGCAGGGCTGGGCGGCTGTGTGGGTGGAGGCTGTGAGTGCCCCAGAAGCAGCTAGGTGACCCATTTTTCCTAGTCCTGCCCACACAGTTTCTACTGTCATTGTGAATGGCCATTGGCTGGCTGCAGCTGCACAGCCCCAAATGACCTAGCAGTGATGACCTGAGACACGGTAGGAGCAGCCCTCAGCAAAGGCACGCAGTCCACCCTTCTGGCCCGACCAATATATGCCCATCCCCAAGCCCATGCCATCCTTTCTGTTCTTCAGTCTGAACATTTATTTGTTCATCTTCCAAAGAAAATGAAAGAGAAATTGCAAACAGTGTGTGTGTGTGTGTGTGTGGTGTGTGTGTGTGTGTGTGTGTGTGTGTGTGTGTATGTATATGCAAAGATGGCTCAGTCCTGTGCAGATAAGTTTGGAAAGTGGAGCTGGGAGGATGTGTGGATGTACTTCAGATGAAAGCAGGACTTGTTTGTGTAAATTTTGCCCTGAGAGAAAAAAACCTGTTGAGAAAAACAGCATAAAACATAAATTATGTTTTACTCTAACTCTATTTGTTATGCTCAATATCATTTGAGCATCCTTTACTTAATCGGTCCAATTCAGTATGACATTCCTCCTCCTCTTCTGCCCCTCCTCCTCTTACCTTTTCTCCTCCTGCCCCCTCCCCCTTTAGTTCTGGAGATGGGATCCATGAGCAGTCAGCCTCTAGGCTATGTCTATCCCAGAGTTTTTCCTTCCTTCCTTCCTTCCTTCCTTCCTTCCTTCCTTCCTTCCTTCCTTCCTTCCTTCCTTCCTTCCTTCCTTCTCTCCCTCTCCCTCTCCCTCCCCCCCCCTCACTATCTTAAATTATCCTCTTCCTTTTGTCGTGTGTAGATGGACTAGAAACTCCCCTGTGAACACAGAGGACCGTCTTTCCTAATCACACCATAGCACAATGGTAGACAGTTGTCTTTCTCTTTGACCACTCTCTTCCTGCATCCTTTCCTCTTTTAAGGGAATTCTATATTTGAGAGCAGAGTCAGCAGCCCTAACATTGGCATCTGAGTACCAAAGTCTCCAGGCCATGTTTGGGTGTTGGCTGGCTTAGCTGTGATGCCTGTACTGGGTGACTTCGCTGTGGAGTGACAGCATTGCTCCTAGCTGTACAGTCTACTTTAAACCCCATCCTCTGGGTCCCCTAGAAAATCTTTGAGCTACTCAATGTTCTCTCTGCCTAAATTAGCTGGAGCCTATTTCTGTTGCTTGCTGCAAGCATCCCGAGAGATGCAATATGCACGCAGGCTAGGAATATTTGTTAAGTAACTCATTAAGAATTTCTGACATGCTCGCCTGTCCTTAGGAAATTCAAGACCTGACCTTCAGAATATGAGCAAAGGGGCAAAAATGGACCCACACTATTTAGAGAACAAAGATTTTTTTTTTTGCTTGAGCAAAAAATTTGTGTAAAAGAGCAATGAGAAATGAGATTGCAAAATTAAGTTGGGGAGGCAGTGGGGAGTAGGGTAATGTTTAAGAAGCCAAGTAAAGGAACCTGGTGTTTGCTTCCAGGGTTGGGTATATGTGTACAAAATCAAGGAGGCTAGGTTGTGGCTATAATCAGTCTCTCAGGAATGTCTTTAGAACAATATTGGATACACCATGTAGAACTTACATACAAACGCATACATAGATAATTAACAAGGAATTAGTAATCTGGGTCAAACATTTTGGTACTAGTGGGCCAACTGGATTTCAAAGCTTTCCCTGCTCTTCTAATGACTAGGTGACTTTGCAGGAGGGGTACAGAATTATTAAAGGGAAAAGAAATCATTTAAGATAGTAGAAAATTTTCCTCCTCTGAAACTGTTGATAGGAAAAGGCCCCACGCAGGGAAGCAACCCAGGCTTCCTTTACCAGTTCATTTGCATATACATACATTTGCATATGCATACATTTACTAACTCAGTCAAATTGAAGATATTGCAGTCCTTGCTGCTTCTTGGGGTCCCTCTCCCAGCTTTCAAGTAACTGTTCCCATGTAGTTGACCCTCAGGGATGGGCAGTGTCAGTTTTCACAGAGAAAGATGTTTCTCAGGCTCTAAATATCGAATTATCAAATGGGTAAAACATGGGAATATGGATAGACTGGACTAAGGAACCAGATGAGGGCTCTCAGCCATGGTTCAGACAGAAAAATGAAAATTGCACGGTATCCACAGTAGTGACTGATCAGCATACTGCTTCTGATCTGGTCACTTCTTTGAGTTTTATTTTGAATGGCTACTTATCCTTCAAAAGAGCTGGACAGTACCATTGACACTTTAGGATCCAATGGTGCTGGGATATCAAAAAGAATGGGACTGAGAGATAGATAGATAGATAGATAGATAGATAGATAGATAGATAGATAGATAGATAGATTGATGGATGATAGATAGATGATAGATAGATGATAGATAGATAGATAGATAGATAGATAGATAGATAGATAGATGATAGATAGATAGATGATAGATAGATAGATAGATAGATAGATGATAGATAGATAGATAGATAGATAGATAGATAGATAGATAGATAGATAGATAGATAATTAGATAGGGAAATGAGCCTTGGTCCTTGGCCTGCTCTTGCCTTGAAGGCTCAGTTCAGGAGATGACACTAACTCCATAAGAGAAAAGTAGGACAGAACACCATGTGATACATCTGAGGGTATCTGACTTCAGTAAAAGTCTAGACTACATGTGGTGCAGGCTCAAAGGGTGTCCTGAAGCAGAAGGGACAGTCTCCAGAGTAGGAGATTGGGGTTCCACTCTGCTTTAGCCAACTGTGGCTGAGTCAACCAGCTGCATCTGGGATGGACAGCCCACGGACAGGTCTCGGGTGTGAGATGCAATCACTAGCAAGTGTGATGAGGGGTAATTCTAGCCTCCATTTACTTATTTGTGAAATGGCAATAGTAGTATTCTCATTCTTAGAAAGTCATATGGAGAATGAGTTAGTGGTTTGAATAGGAATGACCTCCATAGGCGTGTATTTGAATGCTTAGTCACCAGGGAGTGGCACTATTTGACAGGATTAGAAGGATTTGGGGGTGTGTGCTGTTTTTCCATCTGCTTAGTGGCCACACCTGAATCTACTGATATTGTAACTACTGTCTGCACCCTGTGGCTCTGCAGTCAGGACCCACTGCCCAGACCATAGCCTAGTAGAATTTCCGGTCCTGGCAATGGTCACCAAATGTTGCTTTTATCCAAGTTGCTCAAGACCTGAGAATCAGATGTTGGGGTGAAAACCTTCTAGATAAGAGAAGCCAAGAAGCAACCAGCTGACCTTTCTTTTGGCTGGAGATGCAGCAAGAGAGAATCTCCACACTGTCACAAACCAAAAAGGACCGTGAATTTCTAAGCCTTTTTCTATTTTGACTTGTGTCTATCTAACTGTACTACTGAGTCCTCCACAGCCTCTATGGCTGTTCTTGTCAGCTAGCTATTGGTTCATTCTCTGATCCAAGGTTAATTTTATTACCACAGTCTCAGAATTTCACCGCTTAATCTAATATCCAACAGGTGTGGCCTTGTTGGAGGAAGTGTGTCACTGGGGAGGGGGTAGATTTTTGGGTTTCAAAAGCCCATGCTGGGCCCAGTTTGCTCCCTCTCTCGGCCTGTGGATCAGGATGGAGCTCTCAGCTACTGCTCCAGTGCTGTGTGTGCCATCGACTTCTTGCCATGACGACAAGGGACCAAACTTCTGAAACTGTAAGCAAGCCCCAAATTAAGTGATTTCTCTTGTAAGAATGGACTTGGAGGGGGAGGTGAGGGGGAGGAAAATGGGAGGAGGTGGAAATTTTTAAGTAAAAATAAAAAATAAAATAAAAATAAATAAAAAAATTGACTTTTTTGGTCCTGTGTTCTCTTCACAGTAGTAGACCAGTGACTAAGACACACTGTAAAGGCTAAGAATGGGTATGTATGTCTAAGTACTCAGATATGTCACCTGTCTGTCATTCATCTTATTACACTATGTATTATGAACTCATAATTATTTTTCTTAATGAGGAAATAAGTTTCTCTGACAATCTTTTTTCTTACATTTTCAGTAAAGATCTCAAATTCAACATTTAAGACATTATCTGTCTAGATTAGTGGTTCTCAACCTTCCTAATGCTGTGACCCTATACTACAGTTCCTCATGTGGTGACCCCCAACCAAAATATTATTTCACTTTGTAACTGTAATTTTGCTATTGTTATGAATCTTAATGTAAATATTTGATGTGCAATCCCCAAAGGGTCACAACCCCACAAGTTGAGAACCGCTGCTCTAGATAGTTATTTGAGTTTACATATTTGCCACACAGCAGTTCATGCTCCTAAACCTATTTGCTAGATCTTTGCCAAAGTGTACATTTGGAAAAACATTCAAGGCAAGCTTAAGCTCCCAATCTCCCAACAGAGCTACACATGTATTTTTTAAAACCCAAACCTGGATATAAGGTTGTTAGTTTGAATTTATAGAATAGTCAAGTCCAAGAACAGGTCTTGGCCATTCCTGTGTAAACAAGGTTGTAGGTGCAGGTTACCGGCATACAAGTTCTGACACACCAGAACTCCCCCTGTTAGTGAATTACAGGGAAACCCTGCCTTCCCCTGGGTCTCTAACTGGGGTATTTTTCACTAGTCTTCATTCATAAATGAGTTTTCCTTTATCTTTACTTACTTGTGATTTAATCGAGACCAACAGTCAATCATGATCCCCATCTCAGTTATGAGAAAATAATCAGAAACATTGATATTCTAGGTGCCTTGATTAAAGCTATGTGTATTGGTTCAGTGGTGAGCTTAGGCATGGTTCTAATCACACAGGTTTGTCTCTGAAGTACACCATCCAGAAGGACTACTCTGTTAGCTATTTGTGTCCTCTAAGCTCTAGGGCATTGACCTACACTCAGGGCTGGACTGAGGCCAAACTAACAAGCCAGACTGTCTTAAAGCAGAGGGTCATAGGAGCTGAGCAAACCTATCACAGCCATGCACTATTGGTTCTGAGTATTACATCACAGTTGCTCAGAAAAGAAGAGCCTTGTCAGTACAACTGTTGCCTGCAGTAATCACAGACCAAATGGGATACAGATCCCAAGTTCCTAATGTGCATGAGTTCTCAGTTTGCATGATTTTGCACATGCTCGCTATTCTCCTTCCCATCACTAAATGGTAACCTACATTTTTCCTTGCCATCGTGAAGAATGGCCAAGGTCACATTCCAGAGAAGGATGGTTGCTTTTCAAAGCATACCAATCTTGAGGCGAGATAAAGAGAGAGTTAATATTTGAAGACAAGGCCAACTTCATCAACTAACAAACACAAATATCTCTGCTGCTGTGACTTTGACTCCTTCCTCAGAAAAGTGCTGATGAGAAAAAGGAGTAACCCTATTCTAAGAAAGGAACAAAGGGTTTATAGAATTTAATCAAGTTTCTGCATGGTTACTCTTTGTATTCTGAGACTGTGTGGGTTTTATGGGACCTCTATTTATTTATAATGCTGTGTGTCTTGTTCAGATCCTGAATGGCCTTTCTGCTTCCTGGTTCTAGAAGGAAAAGAGATGGCAGAAAGGAATCAGGAAGGAAGTCACTTATGGGTCCAGTTTGTCATCTTTGCTTGAATCAAAGGATCTTGGACTCAGGGCCAGATGGAATTTGTAATCCAGCCGTCTCCCCTCTTTACTTAGTTCAGGAGGCAGACGCACAACACCCCGACAGACAGTTCTACAACTTTGCCTGGATGGCTCAAATGAAGAAAGCTGAATACTGCAAGCAGCTATCAATACTGCTATTGGAGTGACTTCATTTTTTTTTTAAGTTGTTCTTATATTGATCCAATGTGGCTGTTTGCAACATTTCTTTATTTCTCTGGTTCTGTCTCAGGAGTCATGTGAGCTAACTATCTAAGGAGGACAGGTAGCAGGCCAAAGTGAAGACGAATGTTGCTTTGGAGCCAAGTGTTTTGAGTTCAGATCCCAGTTCCTCCATGGTTTCATTGTGTAGTGTCTAAGCAGAGCATTTAGAACAATATTTATCCCTTGGTAGGCACACAGTGCCAGCTCTTGGCAACATTATTTTTACTCTTTTATCTCATCCACTCTTTAAGAAAAGTAATACAAAGAGTACTGTAAGGAGTGCATTCTGGGGTTATGTTCAGTGACTACCATGATTGATAACTAATGCCTTCCCAAGGTGGGAAAAAAGAGAATCAAATCACATGTGCCTGATATTTGTTATCTTCCATCCAATCCTACTGTCTCAGGTCAGCCTTTGCGGTAGTCTGAAAGAAAATGACCCCCAAAGGGAGTGGCACTATTAGGAGGTGTTTTCTGTTAGATTAGGTATGGTCTTGTTGGAGGAAGTGTGTCACTGTGGAGGCGGGCTTTGAGGTTTCATATATGCTCAAGCCACACCCACTGAGTCATTTCACTTCCTGTTGCCTGAAAGACGTAGAACTCTCAGCTACCTCTCCAGCAGCATGTCTGCTTCCATCTTGCCATGACCCACCATGATGGTAATGGACTAAATCTCTGAACTGTAAGCAAGTCACCTAATTACGTGTTTTTCTTTACAAGAGTTGCCATGGTCACAGTGTCTCTTCACAGCATTAGAAACCCTGACTAAGACAGCCTTCAAATAGCTAAGGAAACAGGAAACTATCCCATCTCTACCTCTTCCCCTCCAGGATAAAATATCCAATACAAATACAGAAGACTGTAAATTATAGAAAAAGCCAAAAGGTGGGTCCTCAATGAGTCCTAGAAATAAGATTAAAAAAAGAAAATGGGAAAACATTTTATCTTCTCCTTACCTTTTATTAAATGCCTCTAAAGACTTCTGTCTTGCTTTTGCTGCCGGTGTGTAGTGTGCTGTTATAGAGAGAACCTTAGATGGGAAGCCAAGAAATGTAACAGACTGGATCCCGTTCCTTACAAACTCATGTGATCCTCACACTACATGGTGTGGTGTATGTGGAGATGGAGCCTTTGAGCCCTAACTATTTAAGTGAAATCTTATAGGTGAGACCCTAAAGAAACGTAATCCCTAATCTTATTGGTACCCTAGTCTTCTAGACTGTGGAACTATAAGATATAAATCCCCATTATTCAAGCCTATAAGATTTACCTACAGCTGTTACCTTGAAGCCCTTCGCCACTGTACATCTGATGCTCCCTGTACTGATCTGCCGAGACTTCCACACAAAATACTCCAAGTGTGGGGGCTTGAATAATGGGGATTTATATCTTATAGTTCCACAGTCTAGAAGACTAGGGTACCAATAAGATTAGGGAGATTTTTTTTTCTTGGCTTATAATGCTCAGTTCATCACCATGACTTTGTTGGTCTTTCTTCTATGCGTGTCCATCCATGATCTATATAGTTCCAGGTCAGGCAGGCACCAGAGCTACACAGAAAAACCCTGTCTCGAAAAACCATGCCCCCTCCCCCCAAAAGAAAAGAAAATAGAGTCTCTTGCCTCCATCACAAAAGCTCTCCAGGCCTCTGCTCTTCTTCAGCACTTGTTTTTTAAATAAAGGCTAGGGTAGCAGCTGTAAAAGACAGATAAAGACAGGTATGTCTGTCCTAAAGTTCCCGGATCTTAACGTTTCCCCCAAAGAATCTTGGAGTGATGGGATATACTAGTGAGTTTTGGAAGTATTGTCTGCCCACTCAAGCACTTCAAAAACTCTTAACATCTTTAACAGTTGTAATTATCGTGTATTTATACCCATTGGGAGTTCAGTAAGGACTGGTGGTGACTAATTGCATTAATAACTCCAACTGTCAAACCAATATTTAATTATTTTCTGAATATTATATCCCAGCAGCCCTCCTGTCCAAATAAAATCACCTCCAGCATTAAATATCCTGCTATCTTTGGATCCCTCTGACTAGAGCCAGAACCTAGCGTTAGAATGTACCTTCCCAAATCATTTAGCTCTTCAGTTGTACTTAGAGAGGACTGAAATCTAGGACAGTGTGCTATTTTTCTCAACTGCTAGAAGTGGCAGAATTTCTATCCAGACTCCCACCCCTCCTGACCCCAACCTAGGGCCCTATATGGGCCTCCACTTTGTAAGGTCAACTCTTACATCGCTGTGACCAAAATACTTGACAGAAATCAGGGAGGGCAGATTTGTCTGGATTGATGTTTCAGATGGCTCAGGTCATGGGAAGATGTTCCCATGTGCTACATCGGGACAGAAGGGACATGTGACAAGGATAGCTGGTCATACCATGGCTGACCAGGAAACAGAGTGAGATAGGAAGCAACCAAGGACAAGGTACTCTTAAGGACCTGCCTTTAGTGACCTACCTCTTCCAACTACACTGCATCTCCCAAGGTGTATGGCACCTCCCAAAATGACATTCCTGGCTAGGGACCAAGCATCTAAAACTTGAATGTGTGGGGTAACCATTCATAGGTGGCTGCCATTAACAGTCAACCAACCCTAGAGTGTCCACAGGGCACATCCAAACATCCAACATTCTTTTTATTTTTTTTTTAAGTTTGCATACTGGCCTCAGTTTCCCCTCCCTCCCCACCTCCTGCCCCACCCCCCATATTCTTCCATTCCACCCACCCCTATCTACTCCTCAGAGGAGGGAAGGCCTCCCTTGGAGAGTCAAAAAAGTCCATCATTCTTGTGTGATCTCTCTGATTATTGCTTTCTACTGTCTTTGAACATGCCTCTGACCCTGGGACTTGGCTGCTGTTGCAAATCTCTGACTCTCTCGGGTTCCACCCTTCCCCTCCCTGGCCCCCTCCTCACCCCAAGTGAGCAGACCGTTTGATTTTCCTGCTGATAATGTCCTTAAAAGAATCAACCAAAGTATTGTTATCAGCCTCGAGGTTTCGGTTCTCATTGGTGTGTATATTTAGACACAAACAGACACTGTTGGAAGAGAATAGTCTCTTTCCAGTGTCCTGACTGGGGAAGGGGCGTGTTTTTAAGTGAGTTAATGGAGGGCCCTAGCTGGAATTCCCCAGTGAGGAATTGATGGGGGAGGGAAACATGTTGAAGTTTCTGGACTGTGGACTTTGCTGTCCGATGGGATGACTAAGATGTTGATGACTAGTTCTCAGGCCACCTACATGTTCCCCAGAGACCTTGGGCCAGGCTGAAGATAGGGCAGGGCTGGGGACTGGGTTCATGGATGCATTTGAGAAAGAGCCCGACTCTCCTGTCCACTAAGAGCACAGGATTGGTACTGATGAGCATCGTGTGAAAGAGATGATGATGTTAGAGAATGTCCACACTGCATAAGAGCTGAAGTCTGATGGACTGAGTCGGAGGGGAACCCAGTCATGCCAGTTTCCTGTCTCTCTTTGGCTCCGAGAAATTAATTATTTTTCTTTCTTTATACCATTTTCACAGAAGAATTTCTCCAACAAAATTCTTTCTGTTCTCACTATTCTGCAGGCGGACCACAGGGCACATGGTTGTCTTACTAGGAATGAGAAGGTTCATGCGTTGATCCCATGTAGACTACATCTTAGTACCAGATGAGGAGCGAGGGCCAATAAGGTGTGTTCTAGGGGAAACCTCAGCTAACATGCACTAATGTGATTCTTCTCTGTCCATTCCCTACCACCCCCGAGCTAGTCAAGCCCAATGCAGGACTCCAAAGCCCCATTACCTCTCCCACTCCCTTCCTCTCATGACTGGAGGAATGGGGGAGATTCAATGTTAGAGCCTCCAAAATATCTGCCCCTGCTCAATATTGGTGATGCGTAAAAATCACCTTTTCTCCACAACATCTTTTTTTTGGGGGGGGGGGTAAGGTCGTGATAAGGACAAAAATGTAAATCCTTAGAGAATCAAGATATTCAGCTCTTTAGAGAAACAGAAGTTGGATGCAGAGGGAGACGAGAGACCAACCTGAAGCGGTGTGCACTTTCTCCAGGTTTAGATGCTTTGGACTTCACATGGGGCTTCTGGAACTGACTCTGATTGGGTGTTTGGGCTACATCCATCTCTAAAGCGGCCTTATCGTCATACCCAGTGAAACGTCTACTTTTTGGCCCTTCCCCAGGGAGCTCCAGCCCGTGTTCACAGGGTTGCACAGTTCTTTTGCAACTGGCAATGGAAAGATGCTTTTACTTTAGCTGCCTGAGGCTTTTGTCTCCACACTCATCTCCCCGTCTGCTTCTCCGTTTTCGGTGTTGTTGTAAGGATTCAAGTGGGGATGAGGGTGGAGACATTACCATGAACATTGGCCTGGCACTGATTTAATATAAACAACTCTTTAATGCTTTGAGACGTAGCTGCAGTTTTCAATTCTCATTCTCCTTTAGGAACACAAAACTAAAGGTAGGTATTCTTGCATTTCTGCCTTCCTGCAATCTCATCATTCTCTAAACGATTTCCTCTTTTCCTTCTGTCCTGACACTCAAGAACGTCTGGACATTTCATGTACTGTACATTTCATACTTGCTTATCTGAGCCTCTGATACCGTAAACACAAAAGCAGCATAGAAACCAGATAGCAAGTGGGGGAGACACCGAGAGATTAGTGAATCAAGCCTGAAGGACAAAAACAGAGGCTTGAGAGAGCCCTTAAAATTTCTTCTCATCTATCCTACTGTCTGTGGCCCTTGGACAAAGGAGAGGGTCCTTGAACTTGGAAGGGCCAACAGAGGGAATTTGACCTTTTTGTTTCTTAAGGCTGAAATGGAACACTGGTATAGCTGATTGAGAAGCCTAATGATAGAACAGCCTGGGCTGGACGTGGGGGGAAAGACAAGGGAGGTGATACGGTGGAGGAAATGAATTGAGGAAAACACATGGTCTTCCGAAGAGGAAATGGAGTTATGAAACGAGATGGAAAAACCAGTTCTTCCAGGATAATGCCTTTTGTATCCCTCCCCTCCCTACAGGAAGCTCAGTGGGAGATGTGAGGAAGCTGGAAGAATACCAGGGAAGCCCAGGTTACCTGACAGGAGGAAAGAGCCCAGGGGAAAGCAGACAGCAGGGGACGGGGTCACGTTTTTCTTGGCATTGGGATATTTTCAAATGAGTTATTTTTCAACAGTTCCCAAGGAGGATCCTTTACCAGTTTCCCGCCTCCATTTGGGATTTGAAACCTACAGGAAGCAAAGACCCTTCCCATGACCTCTTTTCTTCCTTTCTAAATTAAATTTGGAAGCAGAGAGCTGGTGAAGCGGGGCTGGAGCCTTTTGCCGTGCCTGCGAGTATGGGTTTTCCTTCTACTGGCAAGGACTGGTTCTGCTCCCAATTAAGGGCTGTTTTGGCAAGGGAGGGACATTGTTTTGGGTTTTGGCAAGTTGTTTAAAGATTTGGCTTTCAAGTTCTTTCTTCTGTAAAATAAGAAGTTTGGGCTGAAATCATTAGTTCTTAACTTTGTGGGAAGGTGGTCTGAGACCCTTTTCGGAAATATTCTGAAGGTCAGGAAGCTACTCCCCAGAAGGACATGCATAAACCCACTTGCATAGAATTCTTCAGTTAGTTCTCAGGGCTCTGGGGCTCTAAAGCACACCATTCTCCAGGGTCATTTTTCTCCGTAAGGAAGGCTTAGCATTGAGCAGTGGCAGGTGAGCAGAAGTGTGGCCCTTCTCAGGTGAAGGGTCTTTCCCTTGTGGGGTGGGTCAGCAACACTCCCCATGGCGACTGTCCCTCGGACCCAGCAGTTAAGATAGCTGTAACTTAGGACCAATGTCCCCAGAAATCTTGGATTATCATACGGCATGGGTGAGAAACACGGCTTTGCTGCAGGAGCTGTTGCAGGGATTCATTGCCACCCAGCAAAACTAGCACACACAGACTGACACAACCCTGGTGTCGTTTGTGTTGTCTGCTGTCCCTTCATGGCCTCTGATGCTATCTCTGAGCCCCATGATACCGATCCTAAATATTTCTAAGTCTTTTTTTTTCCCCAGAATGTCTTTAAGTCTGTGAGATGAAAACTGAAAATGCCACTTCATAGTCATGAGCCACCCACCTCCTTAGTCTGGCTTACAAGAAGCATTCATTTTGGAGTCAATGAATTCAGAATTCAACCAGAATCCCACTTCAAAAGTCAGTGGGCTACCAAAGACTTGGTTAGGTTTCTCCGTAGGGTCCTAGGGACAGGCAAGCGTGAAGGGATCTGTCTAGCCCTCCGGCTCTGTGTGCACCCACTCCGTCTCCTTTTCAGAAGAGAAGAGAAATCAAGCAAATAAATACTAGTGTACTCCTAAATGCTCCCAATGGCAAAAGTCGGGTCAGAAGGCAGGATGTCTGCACTTGGCTTCTATTTATGGATTGTGAAGTTTAAACAGAGCCCTCCATTTAGAATTCATCTGGCCATTAAAGCTGCTTCCCAAGTTATTATCTGCAAGGAAGTGGACAACGTTCGAATCTTCCTCTGTAGCAGACTTTATGGAGAGATGTTTTGCATGTGTATAATTCGCCGATCAATTTTACCTTGTCAAAACAGAAAATGTCTGTCAAACACAGGATGAGGCTCATTAGAGAGATGCAGGCCATAGCACAATGGAGGAGAGAATAAACAGACTGCCCAGAAAAGAGGAAACAAGAGACCATTCAGGAGGCGAATGGAAAGGGCAAAAAATGGCACAGTGGTCATGACAGACCCACAGCTGGGGAATGGCACTGCTATTTAGTAAATGATACTGAATAGGGCAAAAAAAGCTTTTTTTCAGTAATTGGGGGGGGATGGTAGCTCATGATAAGCGAGGAGTCAGCAAAGCTGTTGGACCCCTCTTCTCCCTTCTAGATGGTGTGGGGTTTCTCCCAGCTGAATGTGTCTGAAGTTACGATGTGTCCACCTGACCTAGAGATCTGATGTAGAATTGCTCCCGTGTTCTGCAGAAGTAGTTGACTTAATGGCATAGACTACTGTTAAATGTGTATGAGAGGAAGGAGGAAAGGAAAGAAGGAAGGAAGGGAGAGGGAGGGTGGGTAATGTGGGATGTCTCTCTGTATGCTGTGAATATATTTTATTACCATTGGTTAATAAAGAAGCTCCTTTGGCCTATGGCAAGGCAGAATATACCTAGGTAGGAAATACAAACAGATACAGGGAGAAAGAAGACAGAGTCAGAGAGATGTCATCAGCTGCCAGGTAAGCAAGATGTAAGGTACCAAGCCACAAGCCTCATGGTAAAATATAGGATAATAGAAATGGGTTAATTTAAGTTGTAAGAGCTAGTTAATAATAAGCCTGAGCTAATGGGCCAAGAAGTTTATAATTAAAAATAAGCCTCAAAATGGTTATTCAGGAATTGACAGATGGGAGAGAAATATCTGATTATAAATGGCACCCAACGTGGAGCTAGAACACACAACTCTGAGATTCAGAGTCTCATTCTCTACCAACTAAATGTAGGTGTAGTTAAGGAAGTCCATGAGAGCCCGGAATAAAGGATAACAAATGTTTATTTGGGAAACACTCATAATAAGAAAGCCATTGAAGTCCTCTGCTCTGTGGGAACTGGGAGCTGTGAACAGAATCCAGATCACCAGACTAGTAAGCATGCTTTCTTTCTATACTTATCAGTCCACAGGTAGCACCTCAGACCACGTCCTAATAGGCAGTGCCCAAAAGGCTATTGGCTGAGTGAATTTCCCCAACAGAAGGGAGGAAGGAAAGAAGGGAGGGAGAGAGGGAGGGAGGAAAGGAAGGAGGAAAGAAGGGAGGGAGAGAGTGAAAGTGGAGTCTAATAATTAAAAGGCCAACTATTATATACAGAAAACACAGGCTTGCAGGCTCACAATTTTAAATGCTTTAAATTGATTAGAATGTACCTTTGTGTGATTAAGAATTCAAAAGTTGCCAGGCAGTGGTGGCGCATGCCTTTAATCATAGCACTAGGGAAGCAGAGGCAGACAGATCTCTGTGAGTTTGAGGCCAGCCTGGACTACATAGTTAGTTACAGGACAGCTAGAGCAACACAGAGAAACCCTATCTCAAAAAACTAAAACAAACAAAAAAATCAAAATTATAAAAATAAAACAGCAAAAGTCCTTATCTTGATTGTATTTCCATCTGAAAATTTGCTTCTAAAAGCTGTCTTATGAGAAGCTTGGGTGTTCTGGCAGTTTATTCCTTTCAGGATTGTTCCCTCTTATTTATTCTAGTAATAGAACAGGCCTTTCTATACCTTGCTTTTCTGCTTCTATAGAGATGTTTGTATAGAGCTTCCAATCTCCTTTTACAGTTGGGTAGCATTCTGGTTTATATATGTACAGTGGTTTACTGGATCCATCTCTTTAAATGAATGTCCTGGGGCCTGGGGCCAGTGAGATGGATCAGTAGATATAAATAATTGGTGCTAAGCCTCAGGGTCGGAGCTCAATCCCTGGGGCCCACATGGTGTAAGGAAAGAACCAACTCTGCAAGTGGTTTACACAAACACACACACACACAAAATAATATTTGAATGATCATCCTAGCTCTATTAAGTAATAGCTCTTGCTGTTACGCACACTACTAGAGATGACAGTGCATTTGTTTCTTTGTACAATGTGAGCAGGAGTCATCACTGTGCAGACAGTGTGTGCTTCTCTGGGGTGACGAGAATTGCCTATTTCCCTAGAAACAGTGCCATCCTTGTTCACGTTGTGCCATATATTTAGTATGTTCTCATTTTATCTTTGGCACTATTAGAAGACAAAGAAGTGCAATCTCAATATACATGTTAAATGACATACTAGAAACATTTTAAAAAGAGCCTCTTTATCTGCATAGAGTTCAATAACTCTTCACAAATGAAACATACCGTGTGACCACCACACAACTCAAAAACCAGGACAGGACCACATCCCTAAAGCTCTTTATATTACTTCCTTATAAGTGGTCCAGTCAATTTTGCCTTTCTCTTGGGTGAGAAGCAACTATCTCTAAAAAATCATTGGTTTAGCAGAAGTTGAGCATCTTCACGTGTCTTGAGGAACCACTTGCATTTCTTTTTCTATGGACTGCGCATCCCTCATTTCTCTGGTTCAGCAATAGATTAGAATGCTGGTGGTCTAGCCTTTGATTTACGGAAATTATTTAAATGACAAATTCTGGTCTACGGTAAGAAGATAAGAATTGAGGGTGGAGGGAATATGTCAACTGCGGTAGACCCCTGAAAGTGGGCATTCGGTGTGTGAAATTCTAGGGATGCATGGGTGAGTTAATCAGCTTGGAGACAAGCATAACCTTCTGCGTATCTGTCTATAGTCTTTATATCTGCTCCCCCTCCCTTTTGTTCAGTCCATTTCTGCTCCCGTCTATTTCCAAAAGCCTGGGGCAAGTAGGTCCTTTTTCTCAAGTGAAGGATTTATCATCAGGTGTCACAAATGTTGGGGGTCGAATGTGGTCAGCATACAACCCAGTCGAGGGAAAAACCTGGGAAATAGGACCATCTGAAAAGATGTGGGGAAACATCTGGAAAGTGGCCTCTAGCAGGAGAGAGCTTCCTGATAACAGGCCCCCTGCATTGCCAGGCTGCTTGTCCAACTCAGCCCCCCTCCTCCACCTAAGGCCACAGACACTGTGCAGAACCAGCCCCCTGAGGAGTGTTCATGCAGGAGGAGCACGCAAAAATAAAAGCAAACAGGAGGGTTTGGGTTTTCTTTCATTTTCCCCACCCCTTTCTCTCTCTCTGACTGGAGGGTAACCTCACACCACATGCCTTCCAGCAAACACTCATCACCCGATAAATCATGTGACCCCTTCTGTTTACTTAGAGGTGCTTGCCCTGGCCCTGGCCTCTAATCCAGTCCCTGGTCTGCAACCAATTTCTGAGCGGTTTTCACTGGAAAGGAGAACTTGCGTGGACCAGATAAGGCAGCCTATTTATCTGCATAGAGGAGCTGCCAGGGCCAGGCACAGAAGATGCTAGGAGAGACAGTGAAACCTAACACAGAGGTTAGGAAGCCATGGTCCAAAGCAGCCAGCCCCGCATAGCTCCCACACAGTATTCAGGAGCTGTAGCAGTTCTCCCAGAAGGGATTTCAGGTCTGTTTTTACTAAGTGCTTTGGCAAAAACTGAACTAATTTAACTACTTTAAGCCTTCTTTGTTTGTTTGTTTTTTTGTTTCTTTGTTTCTTTCTCCTTCCTTCCTTCTTTCTTCCTTTCTTTCTCTCTCTCCTTCCCTCCCCCTTTCTCGTTCTTTTCTTCTTTCTCTCTCTCCCTTTCTTCCTTTCTTTTTTCCTTTCTTCCTTTCCTTCTCTCTTTCCCTCCCTCCCTCTCTCTTTCATTCTTTCTCTCTCCCTTTCTTTCTTTCTTTCTTTCTTTCTTTCTTTCTTTCTTCTTTTCCTTCCTTCCTTCCTTCCTTCCTTCCTTCCTTCCTTCCTTCCTGCCTTCCTTCTTTCCTTCCTTCCTCTCTTCCTTTTTTTCTTGATGCTGCTTACAATGTGAAGAAGTCAGAGGTTACTGCTGAGGAGGTGGACCTCCTGGCTTTCTGACAACTATGATTCTAAAATCACCGTTTAATAAAGTCTTAGTAGGGAATGGTAAGCCAGGCTGTGACATGAATCAAAAAACCTGTATGGTGCCATTGTTCCACCGTTCTTAGTCAATGTATTCCTACCCAGTCAATGACTAGTTTCTCAAGATAAATGGATACTTTATTCATTTTTTCTTTTGTGTGTGTGTGGGGGGGTTTAAGATTTATTATTTTTACTTTATGTACATAGGTGTTTGGTCTGAATATGTTTGTATACCACATGGGTACAGTGTCCCGAAGGCCAGAAGAGGGCATCAGATCCTCTTGGAACTGGAGTTACAGATGATTACTAGCCATGATATGGGTGCTGGGAATTGAACCCAGGTCCTCTGGAAGAGCAGTCAGTGCTCTGAACAGTTGAACCATCTCTATAGCTATGTTCCTTTTTTCTTTTAAAGTCACTTATCCACTTGGATAGCTCTCCTAGGGCAGATGTTTTGTAAAAGGGACATGGGACGGAAAGCACATCAGTGTTGACTTATGGCTATGCAGAGCTTAAAGAGAGTGGGTGCGTAGAGGAAGTGGAAGAGGGAACTGAGAACTTCCTAGGCAATTATTCAACAAAACCATTGCTTCTAATTTTCAGACTTCATTTGAAAACTTAGCCTGCCCACTGCCTCAGGACTCAGGTTTTTACCTCTAAGCAATGAGTTGGTAACCAAGAATCCAGTTACAAGTCAGAGTGCCCTTTATGAAAAGCTCGAGGAAGGACTAATAGCACGGAGAGAGCCTGGATTGCAGGTCCAAACACTGCAGTTCAGGAACCTCCCTGCAAGCCCCTAGAGACAGCTCAGGATGGTGACAGGGAAGGTGGGTGGTACCCAAAGACATCAAACAGTAACCTTTTTCCAGTGGAGATCATGGCCCTATTGTGTCCACCTTGATAACAAAACAGTGAGACACTTTTGTATAAGGCACCATGACAGCACAAGCAGTGTTAGTGGTGAGCACTGTAGCAGGTAGACCAGAAGGCCATCCACACTGCTCAGAGTTTCCCAGCCATAATAATACAGAGGGCTTTCAGCTGTAATAGGATAACAAATTCACATCGTTTTTAACAAGGGCATCATTCTGCACAATACAATGTCAGCGAGCTTCTTGGTGAGCCTTTCCCCTCTTGGTCATGGAAACAGCATGGCTGTTTCCACAGTTCCGGCATGATAGCTCATATGGTCATATTCAAAGACAGGAAGGAATGGAGTTTTGCTTCACGTGCCTTTTTATTTCGGTAAGGGGAGAAGTTACCATCCACACACACCACACCCTAGTTCAAGACTGTCTAATCCACCATTGTGTGTGACCATTCTGCTCTGTCGGCAGGAGGCATCCTTGGGTTTGCTACACTGTTACATAAAGCTTAGACTTGTTATCTGTCTAAGCCTTGGAGAGGGCCGAGTTTCTCTCTGTGTTTTTATTGTCTGCAGTCTGCATGAATAAAATCATGAGTTTATCAGCAGACAAAAGGCAAGTGTGATGGCTTCTAAACGGGCCCCAGGTTTCATGAGATCAGTACCAAGGGTCTAGTGATTTCTAAAGCATTTCTGATACCTTCAAAGTGGAGTTTTTATTTTTTTTACCCTGAAGTTCTTAAAGCCCGAGCCATGGGACATCTTCAAAGAGTCCAGCCGACTCAGCAACTTCGCAGGGTCCAGTGACTTCCAGTCTGTCCCACTCGGGGTGCTTATCTCTTTCAAAGGGAGATTATTACCACAGAGCCTGGACTGGAAACAGATTCGCTGACAGGTTTAAAAGTCTTAGTAAAATAAACAGCAGAAAAGGCAAAATGGTAGGCTTCTCTCTCCTGATGAGGCTCTGCTGGGCCCAGCGGGAGCCTGGATCAAAACAAAACAGAGAGGTTGTCAGATTACACAGAGCTTGGGCTGCATGAGGAGAGGACTGGCCCTTTCCTTCCAGCCCTCTGTCTTCTCCTTCTCCAGAGACAACTGTCACACGACAGGCTGCCCACCATACCTGTCCGTCTGGTTTATGATTGAGGCCTTCAAAGAAGCTCAGAGCTGTGGTGCTGCTTTCTGGTTTTCCTATGCAAGAAAGCGACCCGAATGACAACCACAACAGAAGACATTGGGTTTCTTTTGAACTTCTTTGACTCTGGCAGAATCTGAACTAGAACCAGTACATGTAAATTTACAAACAACTTGAAGAGGAGTATCTCGTGTGTGTGGTGAGGTGTGTGTATGTGTGTGTGTGTTTCCAGTATTTTACCAGCAATGCACATTATTGCAAAGATAATTTTTCTGTCTTTCCCTGACAACATTTACATGTATTGAGAATGAAAAGTGCTTCCACAAATCACCACATTCTTGTATTTAATCCTGGCAGCAGTAGTATTTCCAGGCAGCTCGGAGGACAGGAGCGTGTGAGAATGCCTAGCTCAGACTCACATGACCAAGAGGCGCTCCTTAGGTGGGACGTTCATGTCTGCAGTACCACATAGAAGCATGATTGAGCCAGTGCTACGTAACTAATGACGTAATGCTTCTATTTGCACGAGGATTTGGATCATTCGAGCAGAACCTGTTATGTCCGAAGTTCAAGGATTCGTAGGAGACTCTGAGGGTATTGTGGAGTGGAGAGGCTAGCTGAGAGAACTGGGAACTGCTTGACCCCACCTGACTCCTCTCACGCCACCCTCTGGTTCACTGTACCAGCAATAGCAAAGCCCTTCCAGAAGGGCACAAAGGCTATGTGGCCTACTGTTAGATGTCCTGGATAAGAATTGGTGGGACCTTGAACCCTGACTTTGTGCTCCTTGTGTGACCCTGGGTTCATCTGTTTGACGTCACCGTGATAAGATACTAAGCTAGTTTATAAGAGATTTAGTTAGCTCACAGTTCTGGAGACCTTAGCTCTGGGGAAGGCGTATGGCAGGAAGGTACCCATGGTGATTTCAATAAAAAAAATGTCTCCTACAGACTCGGACATTTGAATATCAGGTCCCCTGAGAGTGACATTGTTTGGGGGAGGTATAGGAAGTGCCAGACTTGCTGAAGGAAATGTGTCCCTGGAAGCAGGCTTTGAGAGTTCCCAGTCTTTCCCTACTTCCTTGAACCCTTGTATGTGTGTGTGGGGTATGTGTGTGTGTGTGTGTGTGTCCCATCTGAATAATAGTGGTCCCTTAAAGTAGAGACTCTGGTTTCTGAACCTTGATTTCTTCAGCTGTAAAGAGAGCTGCAAAAGACAGCTATTATCAGTCCAGTGCCCAGTCTTCATCTTCTCTTGTAAATATCATGACCAATATTGTCTGATCAATCATCACTAGTTCCTGGAGCCAGAACACTGCAGAACAAAGAGGTTTGGCTCAAGGTCATTTGAACCTATTTTTCTGGGCCATAGGCACAGAATCAACAAAAACTCATCGACTTGGCTATTGACCTCAACCCACTCCCTCGGTTCCTGGAAGTGTAGGTTGAGGTTAGGTCAGTCAAGGACAGGCTCCCAAGATGGGAGTAGGAAGCTTGGCCCCATCACTCTTGCTGCCTCAGCAGTTCTGCCAAAGAACAGTGGCTGGGGGTGTCTTATTAAAGTCATGTGGTTTACCTTATACTACCAAACCTACCCACCCCCAACAAATCAAAAATACATGGGAAATAATGAAGGACAGGCTTAAAGATGGTATCAGGTTGCAGGCACCAATCTGGCACTAGAGAAGTAGCCATGCCCCCCTTCCGGATCCTTGGGCAAGCTATGGAGGGCATAGCTTTCCTGGTAGATCTAGAAAAGGCATCTACAAATTGTTCACTGTATAGAGACGAATGGCAATTGGTACCAGGATTCTGGATGTCAGTCCTGCTAGTGGGTATATGGCTCCCTAAAGTGTACTGAGAGCAGCCGCTCATGTTAAGGTGTGCCAGGCTGTCCCCTGTGCCCTTTACATGTGGTATTGGCTTAAGTGTCTCAATTCTATAGGACAGATAATAATAGCGTTACCTCACTCTAGTGCTGAGGGCAATGAGACTCTGCAAGGCCACAAACCTTATCTTACACGCTACACGGTGACAACAGATCTCTATCTACGCAATATGATATCAGAATTCTCTTTCTCTGTCACTCTAAGAGGATCTTGGATGACCTCTTGGCTGGCCCAGTCAGTAAGGGGAGAAAAGACAAGCCTGCCTTGTCAACTTCCCCTCTACATAGTTTGTGGAATAATTTGGTGGTATGTCAATTCCTCCAATATGTCTCAAATATGGCCAGGGGAAGACCCATGCGTTCCTAGAGGAATTTCCCACTAGCCCTCTGATGGAATACAAACAAATGATTCGTGGTGGACAATTTCTTGGGGAAACCATGAGAAGCTCCAGGAAAAAAGGCAGAAGGCTGTATCCAGATTCAGGTACATTGGTCAGACTGGATTCTATAGCTAAGTTCTGAAGTCCAACCAGAATAAACATGTCTTAGAAGTTAAATGTAAATATTTGTCATAGGAGGCCAATATCACCTCCAAGAACAATCCAGGGAACAAAATACAACCGAGGTGAAAAGTCCTCTGCCTTTTTTCTTGGAGCCTCTCTCATTGTTCACCATGCACCATGCTTTTGACTCTGTTCCAACAGGCCTCCTGGGATAAGGCTACATCTTAAAACACAATACACTAATAACGTTTTCAAAGATGTTATTTTTAAACATGCATGTGTATGAATGCCTGGGTGTGAGCAGTCTACATGAGTGTAAGAGCCCAAGTTATCCAGAAGTGGGTGTAGGGTACCTTGGAGCTGAGGTTATGCATGAGTGTAAGCCACCCAGTGTGGGTGCTGGGACCTGAATTCAGGTCTTTGTGAGAGCGGTGAATCCTCCTAACTACAGAGCCACATCTCTGCAACTTCACCAACAACCATCTTAAAACTTCTTTTTAAAAAGGAAAAGTCCAAGGTTCAAAGGTTAAAAACAACAACAGAAACAAAAAACACCTCAATCCCTTGAGGAGGCCATGTGACTTTGCATAGCACTTCCTGTGACCTTCACGTCAAGTCAGTGGTACTGAGAATCCCTGAGGAAATACACCTCTAGATTTAGATCCACCCTGGAGGTGGGTGACACCATGCTGGGGGCTGGGACTGAATGGTTGTTTGGAGAAGGCAAGCTGAGTACCGGCTTTCATCTCTGCATCCTGACTGGATGCTGTGCAGACAGCTGCTCCAAGCTCCCGCCTCCACAGCTAGCAGGACTCCAGGTACCAAGCCTTCCCTTCTGTGGTGGACTGTGCCCTCTAAATCACGAGCCTAAAAAAAATTCTTCCTTAAGTTGATTTTGTTATACCAATGAGAAAAGTAACAGTAGAAAGTAAAAAGACTCTTCAGCTGGTCTTGATACACTTCAGACAAATCACTCAGAATTAGCTATGGGGGGATCACGTGACTCTTGCTGTGGGTCTGACATTTTCTCACACTGCACCCCTCCTGTCAGGGGTGGAAATAAGAGAGAGAGAGAAGCCACAAAAAGGTGGTGGTGGAAGAAGACGCTTTGATGTGGGTAGAACCAGAAGACTAGCAAGGGTTTGAGTTCTGCCTGCCATTGGTTGAAATGTATGACAACATTGCCTCGTCGTCTGGGACTTAGTTCCTTCACCTGTCATGTGGGGAGGTGAGAGTTGGAGAGTTGATGTCACCCAGCCCCCACCCATCCCTTCTCAGACTATTGCTCCTTTAATATGTATGTCCCCAGCAGTCTGGATTTACTAACTGTAGAGTCTCCGGGCTTTGTGCTGCTGTGTTACTAGACTCTGGGGACTGGAGGGCCAGGGTGGAAAAGAAAAGAAAAACAGCCTTCAAAGTTGAGTCTCCAAGAAGTTGGTAATAAAAATATGAGTCAGTCTCCCTCGCACACTCTCCGTGAAAAGGAACAAATGTCTAAGCTAGAGCCTTTCATGGGAGCCAAGGTTGTTTGTTCATTGCCTGGGTGTCTTTTGACCCAGCGCTCATCACACAAACAATAGCAGAGGCGAAGGAAAGACGCGCTATTGTTCTGTCCTATTTATATCCCAGTGTTGGAAACAACGTGAGAATGCTGTCAAGGAAACTCAGTAGCTCTCTGCTTCAGGGGATGGACACAGTTTGGGTGCCAAGGGTATTGAAGCCAGATGCCGGAGAAGACGATGCCCTCCCTGGAAGAGCAAAAGGGAAGCATGTTGGAATTCTACAGGAAAGGGGAAGCATAGGCGGAGTCACTCTGTGATGCCCAGCAAGCCCTTGCAGGGAGACCATATGGTCCTCTCCTTGCTGGCTGTCAGTCCAGACACAATGGCCTGGCACTTGCGGTGTCTAGGACTCAGTTGCAATCTCTGTCTTCGTCAGACTCTTCATGAATAAGACAGAAGAATTAATAGTGTTTAACTTACAGGGCCATGGTGAGAACTCACTTATGTAAATTACACAGAACTCTGCATGTGCCAAAGCCTCAGTGCAAGCGGATATTCTCATTATCTGTAGATCTAGACGAAGAACTCCCTGTCCTTCCCCCACTCCGTGTGCACACAACCCTCATTATCCGTAGATCTACAGAGAAGCTCCATGAATCCAGAACTATACATGTCTGTCTTCCCTGCATGTCAAGGAGACTGTGGTGCAACTCAAAGATGGCTCCTCCACTGGGCAAACCAGCCAGAGGACACGGCTTCCGTTACTCACCAACCTCGACTCTGGACAAGATTCATAACAGTTGAAATCTAAGTGCCTCCAGGCTGAGGTTGCTGGGGAATATGGGTCTTGCTTTGGCGATCTGTGGGTTCCATATTGTTCTGGTCTGTGGGGTCCTTTTAAGTCACTTTCCCATGTCATCAGTTATCAGCAATTTGGTCACCACGTACCCTTTTTGTTGACAATATCATGGTGATCCGTGGATTGAAAAGAAAGTTGACTCCCCAGCATTTGTTCCCGCTAACGCTTCTGTTTCCATTCTTCAGTCCCAAAGGTGGCCGGTGCTGTGTGCAGCAAGACCGTGACCAAACGAGTCTTCAAACAATCTAGAGCTTTAATTGGGGAGGAAACCAACGTATTATAAAGGCAATGTTTTTTTTTTTAAAGCAATTGATTCAGTCGTCTTTAGTAGACTCCCATTTTGTGTGACCATCATCCATCTGGTTCCATACCATGTCCATCACCTCCAAGAAGAGCCCAGACCCATGAAACAGTTTCTCTTCACTCCTCCTTCCCCATGCCCTGCTCTCTGTTTCTATGGGCTTAACTCTTCTGGATATTTTATGTGATACAATATGGTTATGTGTATGCCTTGACTTTGTATTTGACTTGCTTTTGCTTAACGATGTTTCTGAGGTTTAGTCACGCAATAGCACATATCAATACTCCATTCCTTCCTATGGGTGAATAACATTCCACTGTGTGTCTGCTACTATACGTGGTGTGGGTATTCGTCTGTTGGTGGGCATCTAGATTGCTTCCACTTTTGCACCATTGTGAAGGCTGCAGTGATGACATTGGCTCATGCCCATAATTCCAATATTCTAGAAACTGAAACGGGAGCCTACAGGTGGGTACACTCCACCTTGACCAAAGGTCAGAGAATTCAAGACTATTTCTACTCCTCCATTTTTAAGACAGGGGGTTTGACACAGGGAGTGGCTGCCTACAGGATACCTGGTCTAAGGTGTTGTCGCTGTATGTCCTGCCTAAAACATCAGCATACTTAACTCGGGAAATAGTGGCTTGATGTCTCAAGTATTGAAGCAAGTTCTGTTTGTCCTTTGTGTCATGTGAAGTCTTTTGCCTTCTTCCCTCCGTTTTTGGATTGGAGTATATCAGCATATGGAAAATAAATGCAGGCCTATTCAGGACTCAGTATTCACCGGGGTGCCCTCCTGGTACTATTCTATGTCTCTGTGTTTCTTTCATATCTCTGTTCCTCTACCGAATTTTTCTAATCCATATGCCCCTACCTTGGAACATGCAAACCCCGTTTAGGCTGGACCCTCACAGATGTCACCCCAACATGTGGCTATGACAGACTCGAGGATCAGAAGTTCAGTGTCATCTCTGGCTACATACAGGGTTTGAGGCCAGCCTAAGCTATGTAAGACTGGGGAGGGGGGTGGTAATCACATTCCTCCTCAAGTTGTCCAGTGGTATGATGAGAATAACGGAGTCTCAGAGACAACGCTCTGTCTATTCTTTAGAAAGTGCCACTTCTCGCTTTTCTGAAGTGCTGCAGAAGGAGGCTACAGGGATGCCCCATAGTAAGTAGGTGAATAAGAAAATCCCAAGCCGTGCCTTTCAGAAGAAATGTGAACACAGCTGCTTTCATCTCCTATATTTGGTGGGGTCTCAGGCCACTCTTCCCCCCTGAGATGTGGGAGATCTCATGGGGAGTTTGAAGAAATCCCAGATCACGCCGGGGTACTTTCATAGCAAAGGGGTAGGAGGCACCTTGCTCCGTAGTGCTAAGCAACGTAGGTCTCAGACTGTTAAACAGCAGCAGGGGTTCCTAGCATAATTCCTTTGTTCCTCTGGTTCAAAAGTCGACTTTGTCCCTTGTTTATAGGGTAATCAATCCGAGGACCTTGTGCCCTTAGGATAGAATATCTTTCTCAGCTTGTTAGATCACTGCCCTGCAAGTGGCAAGAGAAGAAATTCCTTCCCAGCTCTGCCCCTGCTGCCAAAGGCAGAGAAGTTTGGAGATGGTGGTGGTGGAGTGTGGGCACCTGAAAGAGCTTTGGTTTCCTCAGGATACCCTGCAGAGGAGTCAGTAGACTGCTGGCCACAGTGCCCAGTGCTGCAGAGCACAGCCAAACTCTGACCTGACCCCCCACCCCTTTTGGACTTTGTGGAACTCGTGTACAATTTGGAACGTAGATGAAGGCCATCTTGGCTCCCAGCTGAACTCCTCTGTGACCTGGAGACCCTATTCTCTCTTCCCCTGCTTTAATGGCCACAGGCATAGTTCTCAGAGCTCCCTCTCTTACCCCTGTGGCCTGGCCTTCCCAGACCTTTCCCTCTGTAGACAGCTCTCCCGAGACTCTCTCGGGCTCCAACCAAGTAACTCAGAGACTCACAATTACACGTATCTTGTCCTAGAACAGCAGCAGGGGCCAGCTGCAGCTCCACTTCTACAGGAACCAGCACTCCCTGGGGAGTCTGGGCATCTCGAAACCCAGGAATGGCTGCTGCCAATTCTTTTAATTGTCTTTGCACAAATAACACCAGTCGCAGGAAGTTAGGGGCCACATTTCAGGACTGTCTCTATACTTGTTCCTGGACCATCCTGCCAAAGAGGTTAAGTCTTTGTGCCTGGAACATTGACTCAAAGCTCTAAGGGTTTAGTAGGGCGACAAACGTCTGTGTTTCTTTTGCTTTCCACTGAAATCCACTAGGGAGGAGTCACCCCAGGGGACGGTCGGGAAGGGCTGTGCCAGTCGGTTCCCATCCCAACCTAAAGCACCAAGCAAGAGCCAGGGTGCACCGGACTGCCCCCTCTTAGCCTCCCCTACTCCCACCCCCACGCCGCCCCAGCTTGCAGGCATGCGAGATCAGGGGGGCTGAGCTGTGCTAGCTGGGGCTCAACCTCAGTCCTGCCTACCAGGGAGGCGATCCCTCCACCCCCACCCCACGCTCTGGGAGCTGCGCAGTCGCCCGGGGTCAGTCGGTTGTCTGAGTGGCAGCTTCTAAGGAAGGAAGAAGCCTTGTCTGCAGATGGCTTATCAGCCGGCTTTCCTGTGGCTCAGCGCCGCCGTTTTCCGGGGACCGCTGCCACCCCCGGGATTCCCAGCCCGGGCTGCCGGGTGCATGAGAGCGAGAGCGGAATAAATAGGCCATTGTGAGGCTGCTGCAATCCAGGTTTCTTATCAAATGATCCACCGGAGAGAAGAGAAATTCCGCCCCCTCTGTCAGTCATCTCAGCTTCTTCCTGCCTCTTCCCGGTTACAGCCACGTCCAGTTTTTGCAGTTTTCCAGGGAATGTTTAGAAAGCAATTTGCTGGTAGGCGTCCTGTAGGAGGCAGGGACCTCAGGGGGCGTGCCTGCCCAATGAGTGACTTGCCCAGGGTTGTGAGGCTAGCTTCCTTGGCTTTGGGGCATGATGTTTCTACCTCACTTCCCAACGCAGACACATCAGTGGACAGCAGCGCTGTACCAAATCTGCAGATCAGTAATTTGGGGGCTTTTGTAGGCATTAAAAAAAAAAAAAAAACAAGAAAAACAACAACAACAACAAAAAAAAACCTTTGAACTAACTGGTTTATGCATAAAACTTGAAGGGAGAAAACACTAGTGGAAAGTATTCATTCAATGGAGACTATTATAGGTTGTGGCAATTTGGGGGGGGGGGACCCAGTGGTATTGATCATGTCTGCATTTGTAGCTGAAGCAGCTGCATAACCCAGGAAGGACAGGGTGGGGGTTGGGTAGGGGGCATGGGGGGTGGTGTTCCTAGTGCTGCACTTGTTTGCTAGACACTGCTAGGCACTGTGGGTGCCCTCGGAAGGAGACCCACAACTGACTGAATGTTCTCCAGTCAATCTTAAAATGCTTAATGTTTGTTTTTAAAAGGGCCTTTTTGTTCTTGTTTTTTGTTTTTTGAGACAGGATTTCCCTGTAGCTTTGGAGACTGCCTGTCCTGGAACTAGCTCTATAGATAGACCAGGCTTGCCTCAAACTCACAGAGATTCGCCTGCCTCTGCCTCCCGAATGCTGGGATTAAAGGCGTGTGCCACCACCACTCAACAGCTGCAGTTGCTTTTAGACAGTAGCCTTTAAGTTACTCACACACTTGGGCATGGCCTCTTCTTATACTATCTTTGTGGACATAAAGCCTGCGTCCAATGCTTGTATCCAGCTACATGGCTTCTCCCTACTCTGCCTTCTTCCTCCCAGCTTTCCATTTAGTTTTCCCTGCCTACCTCTATTCCTTGCACAGGCCCAAGACAGTTTCTTTATTAACCAATGGTATTCACCCCATACAGAGGGGAATCCCATATCACCTCTCCTTTTCTGTTTTAATAAAAAGGAAGGTTTTAACTTTAACATAGTAAAGTTACATATAACAAAACAGGTATCAAGCAATAATTACAGTTACAATATTTATATCTACTTTATATTTTTTCATAACTAAGGAAAACTATACTTATAACTATCAATTCTTCAACTCCATCAAAGACTCCAGAAGGATATATTACCTAAGTAAACAGGAAGTGCATTGTAAGCAACTTCCAAAACTCTAGAATTGACAGAGACTTCTTGCTGCCTGGGCAGTCACCCAAAGTTCTTCTGTTCTTTTGGAGCATCTATCTTCAGCCTACAGGCCCATAGTATACAGCAGACTTTTCCATGAAGCAGGAAATTTCAAAGATAGTTCTGACTATATTGGCAGTTTGTCATTCACTTTCTTCTGTGTCCTGCAGAATGTCTCGCAGACTCTATTCTTTCATGAAACAGGAACCCCAAAGAATCGTTTCACCTTTAGGCATGTCCAGTTCATCAAGCAGTTTAGGCAAGAGCAGTTTCTTGCCCAAAGGGCTAACCAACTCCATAAGGAGCCTTTTCAATGCCCATCATCCTCTGAAAGTAGATTGGTGCTGCCAGGAGCAGATGTGTCTCACTGTCATGAAAAGTTCTAAATTCTTAAAACACTTTAAATGCCATATTCTGCAGTCTTTAAAAGATTTGAAGAATATTTATCCATCTGAAATACATCTCTATATAAATCTAAGTAACATGACTACAAGCTTGACTATTATAGATAACTATAATTATATTATAGTTAACCTATATTTTAATTATATTAATTAATTTATATTTCTTAATTATATTACATTTTTAAATGAGCTGCACAAACACAATACCTTAATCAAGAGCAGAAATATACATATACACAGTATAACAAAATTGACCTTAAATTTTTATTAGTAAATCAAGATCTATACCAATGCAAATCTCTATAGCATATCCTCTTTCAAATGTAAATAAGCATTTGTAAACTATATTTGGGAATATGGGTGTAGTTCTCTCCAAACTGTTTCCTGCTGTTTATTGGGTGAAGTAATTTTTAAAGGGTGTTCACAGCAACCTTTCGGAGGGTCTTGTTCCATCAAACCACATTAGTATGGAAATATTTCACAGGTTCTCATCTTCTGTGAAACAAAAGAAGAACCTCTTTTCCAAAGCAACATATCCTTAGACTCAAATTTTGGAATCAAGATACCTTTATAATATACATGCTGGTTTAGCTTAGCAGTCTATACAATGAAATGTCTCTCTGAACTTAGCTCCTTCACAGTCAAAAAAATCAGAGAAAACACAATAATATATATAATCTAGGCTCTCTGTGAATTTTTCATTTTTGCATGACTTATTTTCTTTACTCCTTACTCTTTATCTTCTCTCTCCCAAGCCTACATACATTTATTCAACACTGTGACACATTTAGAGGTCTTTTCCATCTGAATTTGTCTTTATTGTATATTTATAATTATTTTCTGACCAGGACTTTGTAAAAATGCTAAGTGCTTCTTAAAAACTTAAACTGCAGCATTACTAGGATATATACGTCACTTTCTGCTTGCCCCACCCAGTCCAGCATGGCGGAGCTGCTAGCCACCTCACAGAGCCATGTACATCGCCCCATCTTTAGGCACACTGTTGGTCCATGTTGCCACCAAGCAAGCCATAGCACGTTGCTCACAAACCCCATTCAAATGCTTGGTTTCCTGAAAGAGCCAGAGGTTGCATTGGCAGCATGGCCCAGAAAGCCACCATTTTAAAATGGCATGACCTTTTTTCTGCTACCGCTGAATCAGGAAAACCTCTCTAAAAGGAGACGCAGCATGCCACCAGCAAGCAAAGCCTATTCAGGAAAATAAATGTAGTTAAACTTTGTTTTTTAGTGTCTAGAATTCCTTTTCAAGTCCTCTCAGGTTTTAAGTGGATTTAGTTGGCCATGTTGGCATGCCAATTTGTTGTAAGAGGCTGCTTGTTTAATAGTCATCCATGTTTGTCATACTTATAGTTAGACAAATCAGCTTCTTTAGATACATAGAGATTATATTTTGCATAGATATGTAATCTTCAGCTGCTTCAAAGAACTGTAGAACATGGCATTTAAATAACTTAGATTTCTATTAACATGAGACACAATTGCTCCTGGAAGCACCCATCTATTCCCAAGAAAATGTTGAGCACCGATAACACTCCACTTGAAGTTTGTTTTCTTCTTGGCAAAACTGGCCTTTGGGCAAGGAACTGCTCATGCATCGACCACTGATAAAATGCACAATATCTGGGCATGACAAGTAGGATACAAGAAAAAAGACTGTCAAATTTTGCCAAGACAGTGTAAGATGGTTTTCGAAATTTTACTGCCTCTGAAAATGGTATGTCAGGTATTCTAGGCCTTAGCCAAAGATAGTTGCTCCAATGTTGCAAATGAGACTTTGGGTTATTGCCTAGGTGGCCAGTTGTATCTGCAATTTGTTGTACATTTTGGAAGTTGCTTGATTGCACTTCCTGCTTACTCAACTAATATTATTTCCCTTCTCAGGCCTTCGATGAGATTGAAGACTAGATAATTGTAGTTACTTTCCTTTCATGACTTGGCCAAGTTATTTATTATACAAGACTTAAACTCATTAGGATAGGATAATTATTGAAACAGTTATCACATGTTTCTTGCTTGATATTGTTTATGCTGGTTGTAATTCTAATTTTTATAACTGATCTTCATTCTTATTATCTACAGTTTTGTATTGGGCTTAGAACTTCCTTATTTAAACAAAAGGGGAAGGTGCTGCAGGAATTCCTACAGCCAGTAGCCTTTAAGTTACCCACCCATTTGGGCGTGGTCTCTTATACTATATATGCTGATGTAAAGCACATGCCCGGCCTCTCCTGACCTTTTCTTTCTCTTTAAGTTGGTTGTTGAAATGGTTTAAGAATGGGCTACCAACTAATGTTGTCTCTAACAAGGAGTAAACCTTCAGGAACTGGCTCCCCACCAGAACTAGGAAGTGTATGCAGACTTGCTTCATCCTCCTGCTCACAGGGCTTCTATTAAGAAACTCAGACCCTGTATGCCCAAAGGTTTAGTGATTTCCAAGACGCTCATTCTTGCAGTTGTTGCTTCTCTTCCTTTTCCACTCTAAACTTCCCAACTTCCAGATGTGCAGACCAAACAAGGACTTTGAAATGGACTAATCCTAGACAACCCATAGACCAGTGGTTCTCAACCTTCCCAATGCTGCTACCCTTTAATACAGTTCCTCCTCTTGTGGTGACCCCTAACTATAAAAATATTTTTGTAGCTACTTCATGACCACAATTTTGCTACTGTTATGAATCATAATGTAAATAAGTTTTGGAGATAGAGGTTTGCCAAAAGGGTCACGACCCACAGGAACTGCTTCCCCAGACAACAGAGAGCATGAGGATTTAGAAAGGAAAAAAATCACACCCATTGGCTGTGTGTTTAATTCATCCAACCCTTTTTATAGCGTTGCATGTCTCAAAAATTCATAAATTGAGGCCTTATCCCTCAGTGTGATAATATTTGGAAGGGGTATCTTTAAGAGGGAATTCTCTTTAGATGAGACCACAAAGGCAGGGTCCCCATGATGCGATTGATCAGTGTTCAAACACACAAGGGAGAGGCACCAGTGGCCTTCTCTCTTTACCACGTGAGCACACAGCTAAGACAGTTATCAGCAAGCAAGGCGCAGGACCTTCCCCATGACCTACACTGGCTTTTGGCTGATATTAGATTCCCAGCCTTCAGAACATAAGAAATAAATGTCTATTGTTTGTGCTGCCCAGTTTATAGTGTTTAGTCATAGCAGCCCATGCTGAGTAGATGCCCAAAGAACCCTTGAAAAATGAACATGTGACTGGGCGTTCCCAAGAGACAGATTGGTAAAAGTGAGGTAGTGTAAAATCAACAGGACAGGTGCTGGTTTTCTAGATGAAGTTTGCATAAGAAACATTTGTCTTTGCTTAAAAGAAACAAGCAAATGGAGCTTCCCTTCAAGAGTCTTCTTTTGCTTGCTTGTTCCTTTACTTATTAATTTATGATTTTCACTTATTCAGTTTTCATTTATTCAACAAAGAGTGTATAAGGCAGATGGATGTGACCTTTGAATACAACAATAAAGGGGTAGTTTTCTGCCCCGGAGGCAGTTCAGAAAACTGGGCTATAAACAAACACAAAGAATGCAGGGAAACATAGAACCCTGCATTAAAGACACCAAGCTGGTGTGTTTTAGGGCCACAAAATGCTCAACAGAGTCTGTTTGCTCGTCACTCATGTATTCCCTAGGAGCCCAATGTCATTCTTAATGAACTTTATTCTGTCATTAATAGATAAGGCAAGATAACTAGGATGTTTGAACACGTTTTCTCAGTTGAGACTTACAATATGATTTATTGAGTCTACTTGAAATGTCCATTGTGTAGAAACTGAGAGTAACATTTTCAAGGCCACGAGGAACCTAGAGGACAGTGGGGGTGTGATCCAGCTCCTTCAAAGTTAATCTTCTCAAAACCACGTAGCCTCCAACAACCTCTCTTTCACATGTTGGTCTTTCTTTCAGCACACACTGGGGAAAGTGGAGGAGGTTTGCTCTCCCGCACTGGTTTGCATCAACAAATTAGAGATCCCAGGCACCCCAGATGACTTCTAGGGGATGATAATAAACCACTAGCATTGATGGGGGATGGGCAATGATGTATTGGGGTTGAATTTTTTTTAACTCTTTGCTCTTTGGGGGCCTGCCACTCAGCTCCTAAATAAATATGCAAAGGCTTATAATTATTTATGGATATCCAGCTGTAACTTGGTTTGTTTCTTGCCAGGTTTCTTAAATTATCCTGTCATCTTTTGCCTCTGGGATTTTATCTTTCTCTATTTCTGTATATCTTTCTTTACTTCTTACTCCATGACTTGCTGTATAGCTGGGTGGCTGGCCTTTGGAGTCCTCCTCTTCCCAGATTTCTCCTTCTATTTATTCTCTCCACCTGCCTAGCTATTGGCCATTCAGCTCTTTATTAGACCAATCAGGTGCTTTAGACAGGCAAAGTAACACAGATGCACAGAGTTAAACAAATGCAATGTAAAAGAATATAGCACATCTTTGCATCATTAAACAAATATTCTACATCTTAAATTAATATTCCACAATGGGATAGCAGAGTAGTTGGTCATGGTTCCCAGTGGGGAGGCTCTAAGGGTATCAAATGCCTTTAGGTGAGTTGCCAATTTGGCACAACAACAGGAAAGTGAGGGAACTTGTTCCTTCTGATCAAGAGAATGAAATCTCTAGCCTGGGTAGAGATCCACCATTCCAACCTACCCAAAACATAAATGAATTAATCCAATTGCGCTGGTCAGCCACCGGGCCAAGAGAACACCCTTCAGGAAGGTGGGCTTAAGCCTTGCTAAAAGAGATGGGTGGAATAATTATCTATTTAGCAAGATGCTGTACTTTCTTTTCCAGAATTCCTATCCCCTAGCCCAATTCCATGACCATCGTGATGTTGCTTTGATCTGCCCAACTTTCTGAGTTCTGACTTCTTTTTTTCTTCTTTCTTTCAGATGCTGTTGAGAACCTAAGTCTATTTTTTTTGTTTGATTACTTTTTCTGTTACTTTGGACTTCCTCATTCTTTATTCAAAGCCCCTATCCCCACCATGTGGCTACATGGCTGTTATGTGCCTGTCTTCCATGCCAGCTTAATTCTAGCAGAACACCCCCCCCACACACACACACACACATACACACATCCTGGACCCTTTTTCTGTCTTCCATTCTCCTTCTCTGGGCCCCTGCTGAGGTTTAAAGTTTACATGTCCTAGAATCTTCTTGTAAACTCTAATGAAATTGTCCTCTTTGAATAAGCTTTGGCCCTGCTTGACTTTCAAATATTCCTGCCTTTTAAAAATTTATTAATTGGTGGGGGAAAATAAAACCAATCCTACATACCTAGATGGTATCATATTCTCCTCATGGAAGACCCTGCACCCCTGAAACGTTTGATCTTTTCATGTCACAAAGAAGTCAATGTTTCAGTCCCATTTCCAGAAGCCCTTCCAGGTCAGACTGTCACTAATGGACCCAGGAGCTAAACAGCACTTTCTTGGTTTGATGTCTTGGAAATCTACAAACCCTCTTGGAAGGTGACCATGTTGAGCAAGCATGACAACAGGGGGGGCAAAGCTGAAGGAGAAATGCTTGTGGCTGGGATCAAGTACAACACAGAATGCTAGAAACAGATTCCAGGTATTCTGATGCCTCCTCAAGCACTTGTGCCTATGTTTGGGGCCTTTCAGCAAGGTTAACTTGGGGACAAACGGAGCAAATCAGTTCGCATGTTTCCTAAAGGAGATTTCTTCCTCTTTCTCTGCAAGAATATGAAGGCAGATTTCTAGGCTGCACACTTAGCCTTTTCCCAGGGGAGAGGCTCTTTGTGGTTAAATTTAGTTCCCTCAGCCAAGATAATCTCTTGATCTGACCTTGACCTGAATGTTTGGCGAAGCTGTGAAATGAAGGCAAGACAGGAGGGAAACAAATATAGAGAATGAGAGGACATTCAGGGCAACACTCTGGGGCTCTCAGGTGCAGAAGTTTCAGAACACAGAGAAACAACCTCAGTTGGCCTTCTAGAAGGCAATCTGACTGTACATCATTGTCAGCATCGATATTGAGAAAGTATCTTCCTATATAGACAGGGTTGGCCTGGAATTCATAGAAATCCTCCTGCCTTGGCTTCCTAAGTGGTGTGTTAACAGGTGTGCACTGCCATGCCTTGTTTTATTGTCCCTGGAATAAGATATGTGAACACTGATTCTAGTGGAGTCCAGGAAGGGTGTCTTTATCCTACAGGAGGAGAGCGCTAACTTCAGTTGTAGGGTGGGGTCCAATGTGAAAAGAGCAGAAACAAGAGAACTATGAACAAAGGCACCAACTCTGTGATGTTTTGGAAAAGACAGCAGCCTTCCGCGGCCTGGCCTGGAATCACCAAGTCATCAAAGAAATTAAGTAGTTCGTATGTTTATTATGTATTAATTTGTTGTAAGACAATGGCAAGCCATGGTACTGTGTAGTATAAGCAAAAAAGCCACAGGCTCATCTGCTCTCTGGGGGTTTATCACGCTCGTGGGAGATTAAGAAGAAAACGTACATGAACTTGAGATTCAGATATATTGGGAGTTTAATTGAGGACCAGTCAGCGACTGGCTGAGCCTCTTTGGTTGGCACAGAACGAGCCAGAGAAGACGCGGTTGGTGTTGGTGCTTAGTAACTTCAGTGAGCTTAGTATACAGGAGGAGTCAGAAGACCAAACTGTTGACACCTGGCAGAATACATACCCCCAAGTCTTCCACTTCAATATAAAGATTACCTTGAGCAAAAGACACTTGAGAAACAGCAGATGCAAGAAGGGCCCATCTAATCTTCCCCCTTTGCTTCTAGCAGACAAGAGATGAGACTCCTGTGTGAAAGATGCCCTCCCTGCACCAGGAGAAGAAAAAGAAGCATTCTTTGATGGGGAGTTGGAGCCAAGAGAATTCTGTACAAACAGACCTTGTTAAAACAGTTCTTATCTTCTTTAGTTTCCAAAAATAACCGAGGGTTTTTTTTCTTTTTCTTTTTCTTTTTTTTTGGCCAGGCTAGTTTCTTTCTATTGAACCTCACACAGAAGTATGTAGATTCTGGGTTTCTTAACATCATTTCCTTGTGTGTGCTCTTGGGTCATACAAAACATATTGAATTGTTATGCTTTTGTTGTGTTATTCTGTGTGTGTTAATTTAGTTCTGGGACTCAGTTAAATTCCTGAGAGAATAGAGTTGAAGCCTTCACTCTACTTACACCATAGCTGTGCTCAAGGCCCTCCCACAGGCTGGGCATGTATCTTAGGAAGAGATGGCTTCCCAGCCGCTAGCAAGTAGGATCAGAGCTCTGCTGTGCATTGCTATGGTAATGATGGTATATGGGAACTCTCTCCCACATCACTGCAATGTGCAACCTGAGTAGTCATTCCCTGGATGCTGGTCTTTGAGGTGTGGCCTCAGCATCCGTCCTGAGTCCATCCTGAGTAGTAGAGATAGAGGTGAGAGTTTCCAGGAAACAAACAAACAAACAAACAAACAGAAAAGGTCTATAATTGTGATCCCCAGAAAGATAGTGTCTATTGAGAACCTAGGCTTATAGCTGATAATAGAAAAAAAGGCATACTGATATTTGGGCAATTTTTGACACTGTTAGGAGGTGTAAGTCCCCTGTAACAATGCACACGGGCATTGTACAGTTTATTCAACGTTCCTGACAATGAATAAAAGTCTTAAAAGCTATAGGCAGAGAAAATTCCAATTTGCAACAACTGAGCTATAAATGTATATTTCAGCCATGTCTGAGAATTGACCAAACTCTTAATCATTGCCAACCCCTGCCAACAATCTAAAGAGAAAGGAACATGCTCCTTGACCATATTCCAGTCCCTGCTCTTCGGCTTTGGTCAAGTGCACTTTGTAAAAATGAAAGATCTATCCTGGTCTTCAAACTTGCCTGGCCATGGACACTGGGACTGTGAGTCATTCGTTCACTTCATCCTGGACACCCGTGGACACGAATGTGCTCAGAACACAGTCTGGAGGTGCTAGCTCTCATGTTCTATGTATCATTCCTAAAGAACGAGGAGGGCAAGGCCTCTGTACTGTCTTTGCAGACTCTCACCTCTTTAGGATATATTACCAAAGTGCTCACAAACAATTAACAGAACCTGCAAAAGAACTAACCTTGATAATAGCCCACTAGTTCAACTTTAAACTCTATTGCTTGAACAGTGTACCATACTTATTGACAAGCATTTTAGTTACCAAGTTATCATTTAAACTGAATATAAGTTTAAGAAATGGGTCTATTACATAAGGACTTATCCGGTGAGACTAAAGAACATGAATGGTAGAATTAAGGGCCCCATGTTCAATTATTAGCATTCTGTCTTATTTGGAGTCTGGTAGGAGGAGGAGAGTGCTAAGAACATGGTGTGCGTGCACACATACCACCGAGGGTGTGAGCATCACGGTTCCTGTGATTCTCATTTGCATAGTAGTAGCTGCCTTCACATGATCCAAGCAGCCCAGATGTCCACTGATGGATAAACAGACAAAATGTGGTGTGCACACAGAATGGGATAACTGCAATTATCATGAAAAAAAGGAGATTCGGAGTCAGGCTATAAAGTGGATGAAATCTGAGCACATTATGTTAAGCGGAATCAGCCAGTCACCCAGGAATGAACACTAGATGTGTCTGTATGAGAACGTACTTAGGGTGCTCACATCTGTAGAGACAGAAAGAATTGTGATCACTGGAGTGGGGGGAGGGGGATAGAGGAATTATTTCCTTGCTTGTTTTTCTTTTTTTCAAGAATTGTTGTTTAATAGTTAGAGTTTCAGTTTTATTAGAGGCAGAGTCCTGGGTATTGCCCAACGATGTGGATATACTTAATGTTACGGAAGTGTGCATGCTAAGGTTTTCTCTGGCAGGGGCTGTAGTTAGTGGTACAGCGAGTGCTTGCCATGCGCAAGGCCTTTTCTCGGTGTCGATGACAATTGCCACCCCCCCCGAATGATTAAGATGACATAGCTTGTCCCTCGTATTTTGCCTCAATTTAAAAAGCTGAACAAGTGCCATTCAGTACACAGAAAGTCAACTTTTATGGGAGAATTAGAAACACACATCTTGAAATTTTCCTTTATGTTAAAAAAAAGAAAAAGCTACTGCTCTGACTTTGTGGAAAGAGCTGCAGAGGCTGCACAGGAGACAGCACAAAGGTTCTATATGCTCCCAAATCACTCATTTAAAATAGTGAAGATGCTAAATTTTACATCTAGTTTAACACAATTTATTTAAAGAATCTATACGAGCCTGTAAGTGTCACAACTCTAGAAAGAAAGGGAAACCTAAGTGTACTTCATTTAAATATTTTTGAATATTTAATTAGTGGGAATAAACGCAGTGGGTGCACACGTATGTGTGCACAGCAGAGCACACGGTGGGGGCCATGGGTTTACTTATTTGTTTGTTCTGTTTTAAGACAGCGTTTCACGTATCCCAAGTGGGCTTGACACTGAGGATGGCCTTGGCCTTCTAATCCTCCTGGTTCCACCTCCTGATGCTGGAGTCCTGTGTGTGAGCCACCATGCCTGATTCTACATGCAACTGGGGATAGGATCCAGGGTTTTCTATTTTACTACATGCTGGGCAAGCACTCTTCATTGAGGTACATTTCAGGTGGCTCTCATAACACATACACACAGACACACACACATATAACACACACACACTTTCTGTTTTGTAAGTTGACTGCCCATACTATATCCTTTGAGTTTCTCCTAAACTTCAGAAGATAAAACACATTTGTTATTTCTCTAATTCCCACTAAAGGTGGTAGTGTTTCATTGTTCTCCAGTGTGGTAGAGAGCGCTGGGAGTCTCCAACATCCCAGATGTCCTCTTTTTGGATATCTATTAAACACTCCCCCTGGATTTCTGTGCACCAGGGAATGCCATGGAACCAGTTCTCACTGGAGTGCCAACACTCCTCCTACAAGCTGTGGTACCCTTCCCCACATGCTTTTGTTATTCTTTTGATGGCCAAGTAGAGTGGATTCCGAAGACTTAGAAGAAGACAAAGCTGAAAGAAGGAACCAGCCTTGATCCCCAAATGACTTTCAAAAACTAAGTCCCGCTGAGCCCTGTATGGGGACGTGACAAAGATGAGAAATAAACTTCTGTTGTCTTAAGTCTCTGCGAGTCTCATCCAGCACTTAGCCACTCTGGCTAAAACAACCATAGAAGATGCTAGAGAGGCAGGATGTATACTGATAGACCTGGAGCTGGAGGGTCAGGTAGGCAAAAGAAGAGGAAACTACATGTTACATGACTCACAAGTGCAAGTGCCTCGTGTTGCTTAGAAACCAGGTAGCAAATATGGTTCCATAAACACAGACTGTCCCTGGTCAACAAATACCTTAAGGGACGGGCGCTTTACTGGGTCTTGGACCAGAATGTTAATGCCCTCTTCAGGTCCAGCACAGCAGATGCACCTGAAATCTAAGCGAAAGTTTTCCCAGGGGAAGGTGGAGTAAAACTCAAGGGGAAAGAGAGTTCCTTTTAGAGTTCTTGCTGTTGTTATTTTTGAGATTTCTTTGTGTATCCTTGGCTATCCTGGAACTCATTCTGTAGACCAGGCTGGCCTCAAACTCACAGAGAGATCCGCCTGCCTCTGCCTCCTGAGTGCTGGGATGAAAGGCATGCCATGCGCCACCACCGCCTGGCCCTTTTTGAGTTCTTATTCCACTTAGTTTTAAGTCTCGATATTTAAAACTTATTAAAACTAGTAATGATTAATGTTGACTCAGCAGGTTCTTAGTAGCTCCCCACATAGTGTCTTTGCTGTCCTGCTTCTAGTCTCTTTCCAAGCTTGGGATCCAGGGCCGTGACACTCTCTGGACTCCCGTTCATTAACTTCACTCTGCAGGCTGGAGGTTAAGACCCATCTGGGTAAAGACCTTTAACACTGATGCTCTCGGTCCTTAATCTTTTCCCGTGTAGAAGGACCTCCCAGATTGATGAGTCTTCCATCTCCGCAGCTTTTATGACTCCTGGTCAAAGTCTACATAGCACATTCTTTATGACTCGTCAATAAGTTCACATGAAAATGTAACCTCATCCTGTTACCCATGGTTCCGCCTACTCGGTCCACTGGTCCTCTCGCGTTAACACGGTGCACAGCCTCACTCCTGTCTTCCTTGCCACTTCCCTGCCTTCGCAGTTTGGGACAGTCTAGTTCTTTCTCGACTCTTTCAAGGTGTTTCTCGTCTCTTTTTGTCACGCTGGGCACCTTACCTCCCTTAAGCTCCAGTCTAGAAGCCACCACCTTGAAGACGCCTTCTCTGACCCACCCATCTAAAGCAGACCTCCTATTGGTCACCTTTTATGTCCTCTCACCCTCTGAGCCCACGTCTTCCTCCGGTCATTGCAGCTACAACAACCTTGTCCAGGTGTCCCTGAGAGCACCTGGCCTCACGCGTTACAGTTCTTGCTTCAGAGTTTCTCTGACGCTGCAGGGGATCTGTACCCTCAAGACCTAGAAATAGGAAATTTACCCAGGGGCCAGCGGGAGCTCATGGATTGGTGTCCATCTCTCTCCCATTGGGTGGGACATTTCTGAGGTTATTCGTCATGGTTTCTTGGTGGGCAAGGAGAAATGCCCTAGTGGCTCACAACACTGTCCTTGACTAACCTACTAAATCTTAAATGATCCCTAGTGTTGACATTTCTCTGTTCTTTGTTTTCCTTTTCCTGGCTGTTGTCCTTTGGATCAGCTTACAAAATAAACTACCTGCATGCAATCCTTTGCCAGGCTCCCATGAAAATTTAGGCCCCAAGCATCTCCCTCCTTATTTAAAGTCACAAGATCTCCATTTCTATGTTGGCACTCGCTGAAGCTTATGTTAATTCTGTGTATTTCTGGGATTCTATTATGTTTGTATTTCATCTAGACTAGAATGTAAATATCAGGGGCAGGGATCTCGTCTATTTTTAACTGTAGCTTCACCTCCTACGGTGCAGTTTTGACAGGCATGTTACTGCTAAATTACATAATAATGGATGGATAAATTTAAAAACATGCCTTAAGAACTGCACTGATCTTAGGCCCCGAGAAGCCATGTGGCATGCTGGTTCAGAGGAAATGGTTTGGGTTCAGCCTTTCTGCTCAAATCCCGACTCATTTGATCGCTTAGTCCCTATAAGCAGGTTCCACACCAGACTGCCTGGCTAGCTCCCATTTGTGAAGTGGGGTTGGCAAGAGTATTATTATGATGCTTTAAAAAAAAAAAACTACCTATGGCCACTAGGGAAGCAGAGGCAGGGAATAGCCTGGTCTACAAAGTAAGTTCTAGGACAGCCAGGGATGTTACACATAGAAACCTTGTCTCAAAAAACCACACACACACACACACACATGCACACACATACACACACACACACAAAAGCTACCTATTAAGAGCACTTAGGTTCTGGCTATTACAAACAATGCTGCTATGAACATAGTTGAGCATATACTTTTGTTGTATGATAGGGCATCTCTTGGGTATATTCCCAAGAGTGGTATTGCTGGGTCCAGGGGTAGGTTGATCCCGAATTTCCTGAGAAACCGCCACACTGCTTTCCAAAGTGATTGCACAAGTTTGCATTCCCACTAGCAATGGATGAGTGTACCCCTTTCTCCACAACCTCTCCAGCAAAGGCTATCATTGGTGTTTTTTTATTTTAGCCATTCTGACCGGTGTAAGATGGTATCTTAAAGTTGTCTTGATTTGCATTTACCTGATCGCTAAGGAAGTTGAGCATGACCTTAAGTGTCTTTTGGCCATTTGAACTTCTTCTGTTGAGAATTCTCTGTTCAGCTCAGTGCCCCATTTTATAATTGGGTTGATTAGCCTTTGACGGTCTAGTTTCTTGAGTTTTTTATATATTTTGGAGATCAGACCTTTGTCGGTTGCGGGGTTGGTGAAGATCTTCTCACGTACTGGCTTTGTGGGAGCCTACACAGTTTGGATGCTCACCTTACTAGACCTGGAAGGAGGTGGGTGGTCCTTGGACTTCCCACAGGGCAGGGAACCCTGATTGCTCTTCAGGCTGACAAGGGAGGGGGACGTGATTGGGGGAGGGGGAGAGAAATGGGAGGTGGTGGTGGGGAGGAGGCAGAAATCTTTAATAAATAAATAAAAAAAAGAACACTTAGGACAGAGCCTAGTATATGATCACTACCTAGGACAGTTTAGTGCTTTCTTGAATCTCCCCCTTCCTAGAGGCATTAATGGAATTCAGAATCAAATAGTCCTATTTTAATATACTATTTAACTGAATGTTAATTTTATGTCTTCTAAATATGGCATTCCTTTCGCCATCTCTCCCAGGAATCCCCGGGTTGAATATCCCTGGAAGAATGATACATGTCATAGAATCAGATGACTTAAGTGTATGGTACTTTAACTATCTTACATGATTTCATCCCTCCCACGATGTGCTGTGGGAATATATTTGAATTAATCAAAGAGTAAAGAAAACAATTGTTAATGGGAAAGATGTTAATTTCCTCCTCCTTCTTCCTCTTCTTGTTATGCCTTTTGAGGGCTCTCTTATTCCTGTAGGTTGCGGTTAAAGTTGTAAGCTAGACCCACCGTTTCGTGCTCTGAAGTGCTCTTGTAGGGTCTGTAATACCTACTCACTCCATGACCACATGTTACTTCCAGAAATGTGGCTAGGGGTCTGGAGAGGCGACTCAGTGCTTAGGGGTACTGGCTGCTCTTTCAGAGGGCTTAGGCTTGATTCCTAGAACCCACATGGCAGCTCACAACCACCTGTAACTCCAGTTCCTGGGGATCTGATGCCCTCTTTGGTCTTCTGAGGGCGCCAGGCACACATGTGGTGCACACCATACATGCAAGGAAAACACCCAAGCATATAAAGGTTTTGAAAATTAATGCATTTTTATATCAAGAAAGGCTGCTGGGTGGCTGAGATGTCTTAGTTGGTGAAGCACTTGCAGCACAGAGGATTTAAGTTCAGATCCTGGCACCCACCAGAAATGTAGGCATGGTGGTGTCTGTAAGCCTGGGAAGGCAGAAGCAGAAGGATCCCCGGGGCTTGCTTCCAGCCTATTCAACCCATCTGATGAGCTCCAGATTCAGTGAGAGACCCTGTATCTGAAAAAATAACCTGGAGAGTGACTGAGGCCAACGCCTGACTTTGACTTTTGACCCCTACACATAGGTGAGTCACACTCATGTAAACCCCTTGCACACACACGTGTGTGCACACGCATGCATAAAGAAACACTGTTGGAGTGAGGGTTGAGAATAGATACCATTAATGTCATACATGTGCACCCAAGACTGGGCACACAACTGCCTTTCCCTTACCCAACCAGGCAGGACAAGGCCTCTGCAGGTAGGAGGGCCTCCTGCCCCATCTGGTCTGGCATTTTCTGCAGCACTCTAACAAGGGACTGTGTGCCTCTTTCAAGTCGGAGGACTGTTTCTACTTTAGTTTCATCAAAGCTCCTCTCTTTAGAGCTACCCCAGAGAGGAAAACCCAGCGGGAGTCTTTGGTCAGGGTTCACAGGCTACTTGTCAGGTGATTTTTTGAAGCAATTCTGAAAAGCATTCTACTCAAGTAGGGAAAGAAAACAAAATTTGGGTTTTGTCCTGCTCAAAGGTTCAATACAAGACAAAGAGGATTATGTTAGTACGTGGGAGGCAGTGATGCTGGTGCCTGGATGTTATTCTTGGGCTGTAGAAGCATAGGGAGGGAGGGCCGGGATTCTGCTATCATTGTTCCTTGAGCTCCCCATTTGCAAAACGGCTCACCCACTCCTCTTCTGACTCCCTCTTCACTTTCCCCTCTGACTAATCTCCATTTGCATCAGAGCTAAGGCAGGTGGCCAGGTCCTGTGGGTCAGGACTGGGTAAGGGAGGTGGCCAGGTCCTTTGGGTCAGGCCTGGCTGTAAGGGAGGTGGCCAGGTCCTGTGGGTCAGGCCTGGCTGTAAGGGAGGTGGCCAGGTCCTGTGGGTCAGGCCTGGCTGTAAGGGAGGTGGCCAGGTCCTGTAGGTCAGGCATGGCTATAAGGGATGTGGCCAGGTCCTTTGGGTCAGGCCTGGCTAAGAGAGGTGGCCAGGCAGCATGACTCTGGGAACCAGGTGACAAGGACCAAGAGGTTGAAAGTCTTCGGAGTTTTTCTTTTAAGACACAGGTGTAGCATGAGAGGACAAAGCGAGAGCTCTAATCCAGGGGAAGTGTGGAGAGCCGAGGACAGGGAGGTAGACTCTAACCTCTCTGAGCTCTAATTTGAGGGTTTGTTTCCTTGAGTGGGGCAAGTTGTCTTCTCGTTGGTTCTCATCTCAGTTTGGAAGCTGGTAACTCTACAGGAGCTGATTTAGAACTTTACTTGATGTAATCTAGTTCTACCAATGTCTTAGCATCATATGGTCTCTAGCCCCCTACACACACACACACACACACACACATACACACATACATACATACATACACACACACATAATCATCAAAGAAGGTGTATGGTGGCATTAGTTACTGAAGCATTATTTCTGTGCTATTATTTTTCAAGCATATTAGAGTGATATTTAATGCTACTCTGTCTTGCTTTGTCCCTTCACGTTGGACTTAATCTAACCTCTGTACATGGAAGGATCCTCTGTAAACGACAGTAAGGTTCTCTGAAATCCTGTGTGCACATAAATGTAAGGACAATAGTGTGCTTAAATAACAAGCTACTTCTTCAGAAGTTCCTCTAAACTAGCCCACAGCCGTTTTGTTTAGTTATATCCTATTATTGCCTTCGATTCCTTGCCTCATTGCCATGCCTGTCTGTATTGTAGCTTGAAACAGAATTTTAAGAACACCTTAAGGTGTTTTCAAATGAAGCCAGTCAACAGCTTTCGCCGACACCTCCAGTGTGGCACAGGGACACAAGCCAACACAAACAAGGAGTGGGAGGTTGGCTGATGGCTCTGGGCTCTGAGACCTCACGACTGGTCGGGTGAGGCCGACTGCAAATCAAGCAGCGACACGCAGGGGAGCCAGGGAGGATTCTATCATGTTGCTTCTTGTAGGAGCTCCCTTCACAGGAAAAGCTAAGTCCTGAAGAGGTTGAGCCCTCCTTTGGTGAAAGCCAAGGAGGAAGCTTACCGTGTCCAAGGTGGGCTGGAGACCAGAGATGCTGACTCAGTGCCTCCTGCCTGAGGTCTCAGAGTGGCAGCAGAACTCGGTGGGCACGTGCTCACCTGTGTTTGGTGTAAAGAGCTGTAACAGACACCCGGCATTAGCAAGGGTATTTATTAGTACACAGGTGGTGCTACTGAAATGAGGGTCTTAAGATGCTAAACAAGAGTGTTTGCTGAGTACTTTATATTGTTGAGAATACGGTATCTTGTTCTGACCAATACTCTTCAGTTAAAGAGAATTGGATCTCTTCTACAGCTATGTGGTAATTCTCACCAAGTTACAGATAAAGTACTTAAACCATGCCTAGACCAAAGTTGGAACACAGGAGTGGTTGCTAGCTCTAGCCACACCCCTTGCTGTCCCACAATTCTGTAGATTCTTGATGGCCTTATATGGGAAGCAATCTGCTTTTATGGTGTTCTGGCCTCCAAGGGGAACACTTTGCATGCAGGGCTGGTCACACGTTAATAGACAAGAAACAACTCTTAACCAGAACAAGATTTGATATACAAATATTTTCCTTGTCTTGTGTCTTGGGTGAGCCAGTCTGAGACATACATAGTCTACATCACTCCATAGAAGTCTCCAAAATGGCTGACCTCTGAATGTTACTGTTAACTTCCTCATCTGCCCTGCATCCTCATCTTCCATGGTTCATTCCTCCGACTTTCCTGACCTTCTGGGATCACCAGCTCAACTACAGATGGATATTCAGTATCAGGTTCCTGGAAGTCTGAGCTAAAACACAATGGTCCTTGCTGGACCCTTCTTGGGTTGTAATGATGTTAGCGTGTACCCTGAATCCTCCTGCCTGCCCTCACCCTTCCTTTTCCATGTTTCACTTCTTTTCAGTGTCCTCCTCCACCTTCACAAAAACACATAAGGACGGATCAAATGCAGACTTCTGTGCCCTTCATAACTAGTCCCTGCACACAGACACACACACACACACACACACACACACACATACACGCGTGCACACAAATACATACACAGATCCAAGAAAGCCAAACCACAAAGATGGAGGATGTTGTAGAATGAATCCCTGTCATGTTTGAAGGCGTGCTATCCTGCCTGACTTCCTTCAGCTTGTTCTGGTTCCCTGTGGGGACTGCACATATGGCAGAGTGCTTAGAGCTCTGCCTGGGTTCCAACAGCTTGTGAAATCAGAGATAAGCAGTCGGACCTAGGCACAGAGCTCTGTATCCTGTTGTGTGGGATAAGCATTCTCTCTCTGCTTTCTCCCCAGGCAGCTTAGAGGATGGAAATGTTTTCCATGAAGACAGGAAATATCTTCACTACTGCTTTGTGAACGGGGTAGACTCATCCTAAAAGAGCAGGACCATTGGGTGAGGAGAGATGTGTGGGCTGGATTTTCAAAGAGCAATTTAACAAGAGTGTTTGTGGCCACACCCTGCAGTTTCACACAAGAGAAAAACAACTTGCGGAATTAAGTCTGCGTGGCCTTGTTTAAATGTGTACTCCATGTCTCCGTGCTGCCTTCTTTAAGCTGTGCTATCATTTCCCTACTGCAGCTACGGAGGATGATGTGCCAAGAAGCAGAAAGCCCTTCCTTGGCTGGCGTTCAGCGTGAGCCAATTTCAGTCATGACAGTTGAGTTATTAAACAGAAGCAAAACAGTTTGAATTTCAATCAGTGTGGGCTTGAAGCTGTGAGAAACTGGTAAGGAACCTGAACTTGAGACTGCTGGCTCTGCAGTGCATAAATCACTTCGTGCGTGTTTTGGTGACCAAACACATCGCATCTTGCAGTGTGCAGTGGCGGGTCACCTTGTATCTGTCAATGCTTTCATACACAGACAGCAAAGTGTGTCATTTCGTGCCTCCTTGTCTTCCAATGATAACTCATGGCCGTTCTACACCATGAACCATTGGTGGAGGGAACTGCCCATCAAAGTTGAAGTGAAGACAAGAAATGAAAACACAGGAGGCAAAATTCCATTGAAATGTCAGTGGAGCTTACAAACACAGTGTGTTGACACGGGGCCATCTCAGCTTCCCCTAAGAACGCAAGGGAACTCAGTGAAGGTGGATGTGCGACTATGGGGGTGGGGATAATGGAAATGGGTGGCCCCACGGGAGGGACGCCACATACTCCTCTTTCATCACCACACTAATGGAACCCTTAGTGATAATCCAGGGCATTGAAAGTTAAAACACCAGAAGTGAATCAAAATTTAGACAAGGTTGTTGACCTACTAGCATGAAGAAGATGCCTTTTTTTGTATTGCAAATTATTTGGCAAAATGGGAGAGCTATCTTGTTTTTTTCCCCTATGCATTATCAAGTTTTGACATTCTCATCAAAGCCCTGTTAGGTCAGGAAAGGCTGATTCTTCAATTTTAAAATTCATTTGTTTGTTTGTTTACCATGCTGGGAACCAACCCAAAACCTTGTATGTAAGGTGAGGCTCTGTCATGCCACTCCCCGCAACCCCAACCAGTTATTACTGAGAGCAGAGTAGAGAGCCAAGAGCATGTCTTTGATCAGGAAACCCAGTCCAGAACAGAGCCGCCTCTGGCCCATGTACTCCAGCAGGTGATATTCCCGTGTCTGAGTTATCCAAAGGCCAAGGTACCAGGCAGCCAGGGACCAGCTGGAGCGCATTAGAGCCTATGGCAACCATTCAATGGGACTAGTCCTAAACCTACCAATTTACTCTGCCCTCGTTTCCCCAGAAATAAAGATATGGCCTGAAGCCTCCCTTCAATCCTGTCATCTGCCTCCAGACTGCCAAGGCTTCCTTACCCGTGTGGGATGTCTCTCATCTCCAGGACCTGTGGCCTCAAGATACTTTGCTTCCCAGAGCCAGTCCCTGTTACCTTCTGTGGCTACACGTGACAGACACAGTTACTCACAATAAGAGAACACAGACCACAATGCTCAAACTATTTTATTACAAACAAGTGAAACACCCTGGTTCTCACTTTTATCTCTACTCTGCTAAGCATGCTAATGTTTCAGCCCTAAATATGTGCATTTCCTTTTCTTCATGTCTGCAGAAACTTTTAATACTCCAACAGAAGTTTCTAACAGAGGTGAAGCAATGGTGATTTCCCCCAGTGACCATTGGGTTTGCTTTCTGAGGTTTCGCCTAACAAGGTGAGGATTGCCAAAGACTCCTCACTGAAGATTCTGTCTCCTCTGATAGGACAGACACATGGAGGCTTTGGAAAATGGATGCCTGAGTTCCCATCTGACCCCAAGTCTTAGCTGTTGCTACTTGCTCCTGGTTCAGATAACTGGTCTACCTAAGGTTCTGCGTTCTTATCTGAAGAAATAACAGTACTTACCATGTAGAGTTCTTAGGCAATGGGTGAGAAGCCTCAGGGGATGTGACTAAATTCAGGAAGGAGCTTGTAAAAATGCTCCACAGAGGTGGAGACTTTGTCCTTTTACTCCCTAGCAATATCCTTGCTTTGAAAACAAAGACCGCATAGAAGTTACTTAGTCATCAGCATACAAAAGAATGGCCATATGGAACATCCAACAAAGGCCAGAGTCCTTCTGAGATTCCTCTTTTCTCTATTTCGGGATTCCCTACATCTTTGGAAAGTTTCAAGAAATCATGGGGCTTGTTTTACTGAGATCACTTTTTTCTGTCTTGTTTGCACCTACCCATTAAAGTGGCAGGGTCTCTTGGCAAGTTTAACATTTTACATACAAATAATGACTTCTTACAAATTTATAGAAAAATAGGATTTCAAAAGGAAGGGGGGTGGGAGGAAGAAAAAGAAACCCTACAGTTTCACTATATATATCATCCTGGTGGGTTGGAGATTTTAAATTAAGACTTTGGAGGTCACCACCTGCTGGCTGCAGGTTTACCTTGGTGCTTGCGTAAAAGCCAAACCTATTGCCAAGGAGAACACAATGGCCTTCCATTGCTTCCCCGAAATTACATTATCTATGATGATAGAGAGGAATGTAACTGTGTAAGGCTGGACTTGAGTTCCAACGGGAATGAGTTGCAGACTAATCCCCATTCATCTTCCTCCGAATCACTCTCAACCCCTCAAAGTAATCTATCTTCCCAGCAGTGAAAGAGTGCAAACACACGAAGGTCCCTGCGTGTTGGGTTGTCCTCCTCTGGGTTGTCCTCTCTGCAGGTGACAGACATTTGCAGGCCCTTTTCCTCCTGGTAATCTATGTTCCTGGGTTCATTCATCCAATCTTCAGAAGAGAAAATGCTTGCTCCCCTTAGTTCCCAGGGTTTTCTCTCTAATCTCACCAAAGCCTTGCAGGAGATAGGATCTTTTGATTTCATGGACAGGGAAGAGATCTCTAAGTCCAGACGACTCTCCTGTAGCCCCTGCTAGCAGCAAAGGCCCATCCGATGACAAGATGTACCTTCTGTCAAATCCTAGTCTTTGCCTTGTCTGGTTGAGGCTCAACTCCTGGTTCTGAGACAATAAGTTCCTGTGCCTTTGAAATACTCAGTAAACAGACTCTTAGTAATCACTTGCATGGTTAACAAGATAACCATGTGACTCTCACCAGCCCCTTAGTCATTCCAAGCTTCTCTTGTGGTAGAATAAACTGTATTTACCTCTACTCCTTTTTTAAGTGTGTCAAAATTCAAACAAGAGAGCAGATAGCATGGATCAAACCCTTTCAAGTTAAAAACGGGGAGGGGGATTCAAACTTTATTCTTTTCCTAACTTCTTGTATCAAAACACTTACTCACTTCTATTGATCCTGAATTCTTATAGCTACCTTAAATATTTGGAGTTGAAAACCTTCTATAAAACCAATCCTTTTTTGCTTGTAAAAGTTAATATCTGCCTTAGTTGAGGCTCAGGGATGGAAAGGTCATTGTTTTGCAGGTTGATATGGAAAACCTAGCCCATTTCCAAACATTCTTGGGAAAGGAAAAGGGAGGTCTCCTAGCAGATGTTTTGGAAGGAAGGTGGCTGTGGCGCGAGCTGGAAGCTCTAGATGGGAACTTTCCAAAAGCACTTTTATTGATTCGTGTTGAATATTCATGAAGTTGAAACTTTCTGTCTCTAATTGCCCAGACTCCCAGGCTGGCACACTGCAGCCGATAGCTTTCCTGTGGGTTCAGTGGTGGTGTTTTTGTTGCACTTGGCATTGTGTGTGTACCGAAAACCCCTCCAGAGCCTGGGCATTTGAGGAGCGTTGCCTCCAGGGGCTGTTTACTCTGGACTCTGTCCAGGATGCCAGACACGATGTCTCCTGACAGAAGCAGAAAGACAGCTCACCCACACAGATCGTCCCGCTCTGTAAGCGCCTCGCTGGTTGGGTTGGGTTTTGACCCGGGGTGATCTGGAAGACCCCAGGAACACTTAAAGAGACATGGGCATCTTACTCCTTCTGCCCTCAGAGAAAGGCCCATAACAGCTTCCAAAGAAGCCAGTAGGCAAGTTTCCTGAGGCAGCTGTGTCCCGAGGAGGTTCCCACAAAGTTCACACGGTTATTTAGGCAGTGACTAGCTGCAGCTACCTGCTCTTCTGAAGCCAGGATTTAATACAAGAATGCTGCCACCCAGAGAGTTGAAGGGAAGGTACTGTCCAGCCCCACTACAGAGCTTCCTAAACACAAGTGTGTGATGGGGGTGGGGGGGTCTTCCTTCTTTAAGAGAAGGAGAGAATGTAGCTACGAGTCAAAACATCAATTAATTGAACAATTGGCTCTGTTTACAAGACCAACAGAGGCCTGCCTTATTTACAGAATAGTAGTTATTACGACAGTACCAACACCAACACCCGGTTCTGGGGCCCTCACTCTGACCCCTAGAACTCAGTTCAGGGTTCTTTCTCCTTCAGCTGTAATAATAGTCACTGCCATGTGAGTTCCACCAACATCTTCAGCCAGAGAGGAAGTTTGTCTTGGCTTATCGTACCCTAAAATGGGGAAAATAGAGCTATTTTTCTTGTTCTTCCTCTGGATTAGGTTTCGGTTTTGAATTAGATGTTATAATTACCTGTGCTCATTTACATGTGGAAAATGCAGCCTCATGTGTTTAACCACAACAGATGATACTCAGAGGTGATCATAAACCATTTCCAGGCTTGCGTCATCTATTTTCTTATGGGATTGCTTCTCTGTGCATAACATTCACTCAGGAATACACAGGACAGTTGTGAAAACTCACTGAATGGTGCAGTTTGGAGAAGTTGGAAAAATACTATCCAATAGTAAAGGCAATGGTTGTATTCAGGAGGGGCACATGTGTGTGAACATTTTCTTACGGGGTCTTATAACATAGATTCAGGCCATTTTGCTTACATCACATTTACACATCCTTGTCACTGTCCTTCAAAGGCAGCCAAGGGCTACTTAAAGCAATGAGTGACATTGTGTTCCAATGAAATGTTATTTACAAAATGGGCAGCTATTCATAGGCTTACGACTTGCCAATGTTTGAATTATAGTATACGCCATCTGATGCATGCATGCATTTAATGTCGCATTTAGTTGGAAATGATGCAAGCAAAAGATAGAAACCAGTCAGGCTATTCAGGGCAGGACATTGAAAGATTCTTGTCCTTGGCCAGAAGCCAAAAATATCTGTGATTTTGCCCTGGCCAAAGGCCAGGAATGCCAAGAGGGCGGTCTGGCTTCTCATTATCACTCTTCCTCCAAGTGAACACACCTGCCTAGAGGTTATATGAGAGGGTGTGACCAAAACTCCAATCCCTTCTGGTCAACAACTTTGAAACAGGATGTTTGAATTGTCACGGTGGAAATGGATTCTATCTATTCCTCAATTTCAGTCCATCTCCTAAATTTCAGTCCATTAGGGGCAAATGTCAGGTAGCCAGACAGGGACCCAGTGGTTTGGAGGCCATTGAAAATGGATTGGCATTAGATCCCACCTACTGTTTCCCTGGTAACACTAAGAAAGTAAACATCAACTTTGCCCCTGATTAGGCCTTCTGGTCAAAAGAATGGAATGCCTCTGGCCTGGGTGGAGGTATGGCACTCTGATCTGCTCCAGAGATTAAAACACTACACACTACTGTCTCCTCCTTTAATTTAGATGGATCTGTCAATCACCTGGCCAAGAAGGATGATTTACCTAAGCCATGCCTCCCAAGTGTTGGGTTTAAAGGTGTGTACCACCATGGACCTTTAACTCACAGAGATCCACCTGCCTCTGCCTCTCAAGTGTGGGATTAAAGGCGTGTGCCCCCACACCCAACTACTCTCTTTTTTTTTCTTTTAAGGATTTTAACCCTTTTTTTTCTCCCAAGGCTGTATATATTTTTAAAAATACTGTAAACCATTTAGAGGTTTTCTTTGTCTTTGAATATATCTTTACTGTATATCTCTCTTTTTTTTCTGACCACATGAGTCTTTAATTTGCTAAGCAATATGGCTATGATTGAAGCTGTGGCTTTGACACCTGGATCCAGCCCATTCTCTAGCTTTCTGAGAGTCTAGCCTCATGGTGGAGGTACTGGCTGGAGGCATGTTTATTGCCACAATTCTATGGCATTTTAAGGTCCCTGCCACCACCAAAAATTATGCAGTCAGATTTTTATCAACACCATTTAAGTGTTTCATGGCAGGACCTCTTAAAAGAGCTGCAAGGTTTTGCAGCTAAAGCTGAGTCAGGAAGCTTCTCTGAAATGAGAGCGTTTGCCTCTATAAAGCAGTGCCCACCCTAGAAGTGCTGCTATCAATAAGCCATGCTATTCTTTTCTGTCTAGAATTACTTCTCAAGCTCTCTCAGGCTTTATGTGAATGCAGCTGTCCACATGGGAGCCATTCTGGCAGAGAAGGGGGCACTTGTTGGTTCCTGGCCACCAGGCTAGCTTAGGCCCAAAGTAATCACACAGAAACTGTATTAACTAAAACATTATTTGGCCTATTAGCTCTAACTTCTTATTGACTAACTCTTACATCTTAATTTAACCTCTTTCTATGAATCTGTATATCGCCACATGGCTGTGGCTTACCGGCTAAAATTTCAGTGTGTGTGATTCTGGTCGCTCCATGGCATCTCTCTCTCCACCTTCCTTCTCTCAGAATTCAGTCCAATGTTCCCTGACTACCTAAGTTCTGCCCTATCAACAGGCCAAGGCAGTTTCTTTATTCATTAACCAATAAAAGCAACACATAGACAGAAGGACCTCCCGCACCGCTGCCTGCAGGGAGTAACCCTAAGGGTACTCAAAGGAATGAAATCTGTCAAATGGATGTGTTCCATTTTGCAGAATTTGGTAAATTAAATTATGTATACCACATCATAGACATGTACTCAGGTTTTCAATGGACAACTGCTTTGAGCTTGGAAAAGGCTGATTTAGTAATCATGCATTTATTGGAAGTTATGGCCATCATGGGCATTCCTGCACAAATAAAGATAAACAATGGTCCAGCATATGTATCTAAGAAAAGAAAACTTTTTTTGCTTATTATAATATAAAGCACATTACATGTATACCAAATAATCCTACAGGTCAGGCAGTTGTAGAAAGGTCAAAGCATACTATAAAGGATATGCTGAACAAGCAGAAAAAGATGGAAAATACCCCCAGAAATAGATTGCATAATGCTTTATTAACCTTGAATTTCTTAATGTTAATGAGAAAGTAACAACAGCTGAGGTTGTCTCCTGTGGTTCATGGGGATTGTAGTTTTCAAGTCTCTCTAGACATGCTATTGCTCAGGGAGACAAGGATTTGAAAGAATGCAGTTCAGAGAATAGCCCTGCAAAGCAGTGACTTCTATTTTTCTAGAAAGTTCTAGCAGTCGCAATCCTTATGTCAAAATACAGATCCAAAATGACATGGAAGTGCATGCCGGCAATGGAGGAACTCAAGTGGCTGAAGCAAGAGACGAACAAGTTTAAGACCAAGCATAAACTTACACTACCTGATGAGAGCCCATCTCAAAATTAGAAAAGAATAATGAGCATCCACACAAAAGTCCTTTCCTGCCCTGGTAGAGGTTGAGCAGTGTAAGCTGTAGTTGGGTTTATTGGACTGGAGGTTTCCATATTACTTCTCAAAGACATACAAACAGCAAATGATAACATTAACCCATTGATGGTGGGGAGAGTCATGCTAAATTCATAGCATGAGAAACAAAAAAGCAATGAAGAAATACTTTTCCATGGGGTGAATTGAGAAGTTTTTCCTTCGTAAGTGGATACCCCGACATAGACGTAAGAGTGCAGGATCTATGTGGAGATAGGACCTATGCCTCTCTCTGACAGCTAGTATTGAACTAGAGGCTTGTAAGTTCACTGTGGGACTCTGCAGCTCTCTCTGGGTCCCCTGAGTCTTCACATGACTTCCATGCCTTCCCTTAGACTATTCTGGTGTCTTACTACACTGGTTTTTCTAATTAAAGAAAGAAAGTTTCTAAGGATTCATATCATCATGAATTCCTTTAAAAATACATATTTTGGATTATAATAGAATTTCATTTTATATCTGGTAAACCAAAAAGAGTTCATTGCTCTCAAAGAAAGTAAGATACAACAAACCATTTCTGCTGGAAATTATCTGAACTAGAGCTTCAGAAAGCACACTAGTTAGGGCTAAGTTTAATCTCCATAGCTGGCTTAGGTCAAGATGGCAGGACAAATAATTTTTACAAAACATTTAGAAGCACTTAAGGGCCAAGAGAACAGAGGAGAAAAGTGGGTAAAGTCACTTGCCACCAAGCCCGACGACCCGAGTTGAATACCCAGGACCCACACGGTGTGGTAGAAAGAAAGTTCTCCTATGGCCTCCACAAAACATGTAAATATAACAAAAATATTTGAACTAACAGGTCTAGGGGAATATCTCAGTTGGTAAAGTGTCTGTTACTTGAGCACAAGAACCTGAGCTCCCATCTCCAGGACCCTTGTGAAGGCCAGGCACAGAAGTGCATACCTGCAGCCCTTGCACTGGGTGGCAGTGGGGAAGAGATGAGCAGATCCCCGGAGCTCACTGGAAAGCTTGTCTAGCTAACTGGTGAGTGCTGGGTTCCATGAGAGACCCTGTCTCAAAAAAAACAAGGCAAAGAGTGACAAAGGAAGACACCAAACATCAACCTTTAGCCTCAACAAACGTGCATATACAATACATGGGGGGAAAGAGGGGAGTGGAAAGGAAGAGAGAGAGAGAGAGAGAGAGAGAGAGAGAGAGAGAGAGAGAGAGAGAGAGAGAGAGAGAGAGAGACTATCTTACAAGTTAAAGGCCAGCAGCCTGAAATTGAGGTGTTGGTAGAGTCAGATCCTTCTGGAAGCTATAAGGGAGAATACACCTCTGCCCTGGATTTTGGTAGCTGTTGTAAATCCTTGGAGCTCCTGGGCTTGTGGCTGAGTGACCCCAGTCTCTGCCTCTCCTCTCACACATTATTCCCCTCCTTGTCTTTGTGTCTTGAATCCACCATCACTGTTGTTGTATAAGAACACCTGCTGTTGGACTGAAACTTCCCCTAAACCCATGCCTGCAAAGATCTGTTAGCTAAATGAGGCCAGAGGAAGCTAGGACTTAAACACACCATTTTGAAGACTGCAATTCAACTTGCTACCAAAAGTATTAGTATGGTACGAGAGCTGATAGACAAAGCCTTTTCTCTATCCCCGAACTACAAGTAAAATCCACAAATCAATTCCTTTGTAGGACGGACATTATCCTCGTGGAACTTAGTGGCCCCTTAGCTTTCTGTCTCCCGTGGGGATGATTATTGACTATAAAGTTAACTGCACATACAGGTGGCCCTGCCTTGTCTTAGCTGGACCAACCCAGAGGTAAGGCAACTGTAACACATGTGTCAGAGCTTGAGCAGTAACCTACAACTGTACAGTTGAGGAGAGGGCCCTATGGGGACTTTCTGTGAGGAAGACACAATGCTCACTAGCAGAACAGCACGGGTCTCTATGGAAATGAACCCATGCCACCTATTGTCCATGTGGCCTTGGGAAAATCTGATGGCGTGATCTGGTTTCCCTCTCTGCAAAGGAGACGTAACAATGCCTTCGCTACCTTACCGGGGTGTTGTGTGAATTTGCTGACACCCGTCAAGCTCCCTGAAAGTGAAGAGGCTTACATAAGTGCCTGGTCTTATTCACACAGCAAATGTTTCCCCCTGAGAATAGAGTCATAAGCCGTACCATTGTGCAGCTAGTGGAACGTGTTCAAAAGTTTCCGTTCCCAACGAGCAGATCAAGTTGTGGGTGGCTGTATGGACTGTCTGTGCTTGTGCCAACTTGCATCCCAAACAGGCAGCACAACGGGCTATCTTGTGATGAAAAGCCCTACTGTAAGAGATGGCCAAGCCACAGCATCAGTCACCAGGAGGGTCCTGTGTGGCGGGCCACTCCACACACACCCTTTCTTACCGTAGAAAAGTGACAATGGCAGAAACTGCAGTCACATGGGAATCTAGCATGGCGGCCCTTGAGACACAACTCTCTTCCTCCGGTACACTGAATTCCCAAGATTGAGTGACTGAGGAAGAGTATAATGGTGCCCCTCCCTTCTTCCTCCTTTCTTCACTCTACCCCTCCCACCCAGGGAAAGCCAGAGTTGTAAACTAGACAGTGTATTAGGCTTCAGGTTCAGGATGCATTCTCTCTGGGGCCAATTCACTTGGAGGTGTGGGGACTGTCTAGACAGAACACCACGCACTGGCTCACACAGCAGACAGGGAAAAATTGCCTTTCCACCATTGCTGGCCCTGGAAATCCTCCAGGATGTGGGAGGGGGAAAAGCATTCTTTTAGGAAGGTCTCGGACTTCCCTTTGGGTATCACGTCTAAAAAGACAGATATTTTCAATCAAATAATGAAAGATTAGCTACTGTATTCGTTACCTCTCTCATTTCATCAAAATACTTGAAGAAAACAACTTGAGTAGGGCAGGGCTTATGGCCCACAGGGGACAGTCAATCATGGTGATAGTCCATCATGGCAGAAAGGGGCTGGTGGCAGGGGCACAAAGTCAGCTGCTCACACTGCTTCTGCAGTCAGGAAGCAGAGAGAGAAGAATGAACGCTGGCGGTTCACTCCCTTCCTCCCTTTCATTCAGCTGGGGCTCTACCCTACATAAGGTATGGGGTCTTCCCCACCTCAGTTAACACAGTCTAGAGACTCCTTCATAGACACGCCCAGAGGTTTGTCTCCAGGGCAACTGACAGTGAAGATTAACCGCTATTGCTATTAAAGACGGCACCTTTATTTGTTTTGAAGCGAAGACTCACTCTGACACTCATTCTAGCTTTAAAGCCCTGATCCTCCTGCCTCAGCCTCCTATGTAGCTGAGATCACGTCTCTGCACCCTCAAAGCTGGCTCTGTAAATCACAGAGTCACTGAACTGCAAGTGACTTATCTGTTCAACTATTTGAAATTTTTTTTTAAAATTGTATGGACAAATGGTCTCTCTCTCTCTCCTCTCTTTCTCTTTCTTTCTTTCTTTCTTTCTTTCTTTCTTTCTTTCTTTCTTTCTTTCTTTCTTTCTTTTCCTTCCTTCCAGGAATAACAATAGGCTCAAATGTTAAAAACAGTTAAAGAGCTTAGGACAAGGAAACCTGGAAAGAGGATCTGCCTTGGTAGTTTCTGTTTGAAGTTGCGCAAATCTTCAATTTTCCTACAGGAGACTCAGGTGAGTACTTCCCAACACTCAGGGTACTTAGTTTCCCTCAGGCTTTACTCCCATATCCATGTTTAACTTTTCTGTCAGGAAATCATTCACTCGGTGAGCATATATTTGGTAAATGTTGTGTACCAGGCAGTGCGCTAAGTGCTAGAGCTACAGGAAGATGGATGACATGATCACTGCCCTCGTGGGTCCCTGAACCAAAATGAAAGCATATTGATAAGTGTCATGACAGAACCATGGTCTGAGCTGGAATAATTGACGGGCATTTCAGCACGCCATCTGACCTCAGGCTCAGCACCCAAGGTCCCCTTGCTTTTTCTTCCTGGAATGTTTTCTGTTCCCGTGGCCATAAGAGCCATGCTGGAAGACGGCACCATGGAGGTTCCTCCAAGCTCATCCGGGCTGCAGCCAACTCCAGGAAGATGCCATGCACAAGTAGCAGGCAGGGCAGAGAAGAGTTCTGGCTCCTCAGTGTGGCATCAGGGCAGAACACAGGGTCAGGGGACACTGTGGGAACATGTCTGCATGGCTGGACCCATCCACAGGTAATGAAGTAGTTGCTGCAGTTTCTCCATCAGCGAGCTGTCTTAAGACCCACAGAGGAGGGCTGGCCTCTGGTGGTCTAGCTCAGAGGAGCTACTTGCCTGTCAAGGCTGAGCGTGACTGTGAACCAGAACGATGTGATGACTCGAACACTATTGGCACCGGCCTTCCTGTAAGCTTCAGCGAGGTAGACACTACTGCCTCTGCTGCATTCCTGGAGCCTCAGGATGCAGCTACCTTTCCTCTTGACTCCAGAAGCCAGGGCAGCATACTTGGGAGGCGATGGACTGGGATACACAAGAGCCATTGGAGGACAGGATGATGTGTGTCGCCTTTCTCTAGTTTCACAGCAGACTCTGTTCATCACTAACCTCCCTGCTCATCATCCTCCACCCAGTTTTGCTCAGGGCACCAGCATGCCCATTTTCTTCCTTAGCTTCTCTCCCTAGTGATAGCCAATAACACCCCTGAGCCAGTTAGGGGTGGACTCAGTTGGCTTAGGATTTTGAAGAAAAACAGATGGGTGGATGGTTGGACAGACACCAGACTGACAGATAGATAGATTATGTTTGTTAGATAGATAATAAAATACTAAATGTCTATACCTTTCTCCTCCCTTTTCATGTATTAAAGTCAAAAATCTAATGTGCTGATGTTTAGGAGGTGACTAGATGTATGTCAGGCCATGATGGGGTAAGCATTGTATTAGAAGATGTAAACTTGCTTGTCAGCTATAGAAGAGAAGTAGAGGGGTATTGAGGGAGGGAGAGGAGGATAGAAGGAGGAAGAGAGGGAGAAATTGAGAATTTACTTTGACGAGAACACTTGTGATGTGGCCAGACGCAGATTTGCCTGTGGGATCCTGATTAGGTGACCTAAACAGCCACCTTGGCAGAACATTGCCAGTTCCTGCTGAAGGAATGACAGTGGGCCAGCGAGTGTGAGCAGAGGTTCCTATGCTTCTCAGCTACAACAGGATGGCCTTTGAAGCATGAAGTCAGAAAGTGGCTGCCCAGATCCTGCACTCAGGACCCGACCTGACAAGGCAGCAGAAGGGGGTGGAATGTGCTCCCGAGTGCAGAAGGCATCAGACCAGCAAGGGTGTTTGATTCTAATTCAGAGGTAATCCCGATACTTGAGCCTTAGTTCCAAGGACATTTTCCTCCCTAGGATGTGGAATTACTTGGGACTTACCACAGATTTCTTCCTTCTGATTTCTCCACTTTAAGATGAGATTCCTTATCTGATGTCTTCCTAATAATTTTGAAAGCATATAACATCTGGTTTCATTCTCTCACAGCTGGAGATTACTCCTTTGGGTTAAGGATGCCACGAATCTCATTCACACCTAATTAAGATACTATTTAGATGTAGTTGGTTATAGAACTAGTGCTCCAGTGAGTTAAGGCTTTAGAATCAGTGGGATGAATGGGTGTGTTTCCGTGTAGGAAGGATATGAATGACATAGGCGGATGCCAGAGGCAAAATGTTATGAGGCGAAAGTTTGAGTCTCCCAACCGTTCATACATGTGATGCTGTCTCTTTTGAAGGGTCCTGCAGCATGTTATTTAGCTTAGAGGAAATTACGAGGGTGGGGCTTTCATGGTGTTATTAGCACCCTTATAAAAAGAGAAAGCAGAGTTCTCTCTCTCTCTGTCTCTCTCTCTCTCTTTTTCTCCCTCCATCCCTCCCTCCCTCCCTCCCTCCCTCCCTCCCTCCCTCCCTCCCTCTCCTGCAGCATGAGGACACAGTAAGAAGGTAGACATCTGCAATCCAGAAGGAACCCCTCAGAAGGAGCTGAACCTATCAGTGGCTGGGTCTTGGGTTTCCTCACCTCCAGAACGATGAGAAATAAGTGCCTGTTGTCCGTCATCAGTAGTATTCTGGGATGGCAGCACAAGCAATATCAGTTAAATAGCCATTTTTATTGTCCTTAAAGGAGCAAGTGTAACTTCGTAGGGATGTGACCTTTCAACATTGCTACCTGCAAAGCTCAGGCTGGAGAAGAGGTACCCAGAGAATTCACAGAAGAATCTCTTCATGCTTTAAGTACATTCATGGCATTGTGTCAGGCTGCATTCACGTCCATCCTGAGGCACCTGTGGCCTGTGGGCTGCAGGTTGGGTGCACCTGCAGAGAATCTGTGGATTTACAAAGACTCAGACAATGGGACTTAAAATGGCGTCACTTGTAACAGTTAAAAAAAAAACTGAAAATAATCCATAGTTTTATGTTTGGAAAATAAATGTATCCATTCTATGAAAAATTGGGCCTCCCCTAGTACAAATGAGATCGATGGATATTAATTGATGTGAAAACATGTTCAGCATACATCGTTAAATGAGGTAAGCAATGTACAATAAACAGTGTGGTGTGTACAGTGTACTAGGCACAATTCGATACAATTCCTGCATTAAACAGCACCCTTCACCAATAAGCACATGCATTTCTATATGTGGAAGTATAAATGCATATAAATTTATATATTTTATGCACACATACACAAGTCACACACATACGCACAGCTGTGAATGTATATACTTGAGGAAACTGTATACATTCTGGAATTATAAGCGGTCGATGGATAATAAGGTTACTCAGAAGGGAGCAGTATAGGATTAGGGGGCTAGGGAGAGTGTTTTCCTACCTGTACTGTTTTAATTATCAATGAGAATCTATTACTTGTGTAATTAAAAATATTACGGTGAGTTGTGATGAGAAGTGTGGTTGAAACAAAAGAAAAGGAAAATTTTATCAGGATGTTTTGTTTGGCTTTTTTCTCTTCAAGTCTGCTGTTTTACTGGGTTACACGAGGGATGGGGACCTAGAAGTGGAGCCAGTAAAGGCCCCGTCTGTGTCTTGCTGGAGGATACGGGTGTCTGGGTGTGTTGAGAGCTTACGATAATGCTCATTCTTGCTGAGGCACTGACTTTTGCCCATAAAAGGAGGAATTACAACATCAGGCGCAGATTGTTCCCATTTCCAAGCAGCCGCAGAATGTCAACATAGACTGTCAATCACTTGTTCCCCATTCTCTCACAAGCACGCCCTAGAAGCCAGACCAGGCACAGAAAACAGATGCAGGTAGGCACTGTTTTGACAACACTGGATACGCCTGTGATTAGGAGTCAGGATAGCATAAAAATGATTAATACGCTTCTGAAAGAACAGGGAGTGCACCTCCAGAAGAGATAATTGGATGGGCGTCCCTGTCGTGTTCACCTTCTACCCAGATTCTGCCACAGGTTTCCTTCCCCCAACAACCCCTGGCTGAGTGTTCACTGCAACCTCTCTTTATCTGTTTGTGACAGGGTCTTTCTCTGTAGCCCAGGCTAGCCTCAGCAGTTTCCCTAATACTGGAATTACAGGTATTTGGAACTACACCCAGCTTACTCTGACGCTCTATTCCTTTTCTTATGCTGAAGTCCGAATGTAGGACCTTGTGTTGCTGGACAAAGACTCCTCCATGAAGCTGGATCTCTAACATCCTCTGACCCTCCTTTTTGGAAACCAAAGTTCAAATAGCCCAGGCTGGTCTTAAGCTCATTAGACACAAATGTCCTTGATGTTATGATCATTGTTTGTTCTCTGGAGTGCTGGTACAAGCCACCAGGAGCAGGTATTTAGTGCTAGGGAGGGAACCCACGGCTTCCTGCAGGCTGCTAACTGACAGACCTTTCTGATCATGGTTATGTAAGAGGTGTAGAAGGTTCTTGGAACCTGGGCAGAAAGGTCAAAGGATACCAAAAGAAATGTGAAAATATACTTCCACAATCAAGTAAATAATCCTTAAGTTAGCAATAGAGCCATCTTCGTAAGATTTTTTAAACCAACAGATGAGCGCTCTCTGTGTTTAGCTCACTCAGCAGTATATGGCCGCTAACCAGGTCCCTGCTCAGATCTCAGTTTCAGCCAGCATTTAACTCACCACACTTGAATTAAGGTGTCCTGGAGTCACTTTAATTACACCACTGTCTAATTAGCAAGCAGGTGTCTTTTTCCTAGAAATGTATTCACCCTTGTCAGCAGTCTCAAGAGTAGGCCGCACCGTCTTATCTTGTGACAAAGGAAGAAACTCCAGGCCGGCGAATTAGAAGCCCGGGCTCATTGCCTGGGCCTCCCTGGATATCAGGGTCTGCTGTCCTGGTTCCAGGAATATGGATTCCTTGAATGAGTGTCAAGCTGCAGGCAAGTCCTCCACCAGCCCCCCTTTCAAATCCTCAACAGGTGTGTCTCTGCTTTGATCTCTGTGATAGCAGACTTTTTCAAGAAAGGTTTCAAAAATAAAAAGGAAAATTGTTCAACACTCTCTTTTTCAATAAAAGTCCACTGTGCTCTTAGTATGCAGCCTTTTGCAGTCCAGAGGATCCAGAAATAACAACATTTCCTCACGGAGCTTAACTGTGCCATCCCAGTGAACCCGGCAGTCACTAAGACTCCATACCAGATCCAGCATCCTGCCTCTCTGAGATACATGGGAATACTCAGAGAAGCTTGCATCCACAGAGTGAATTATCCAGCTGTAACGGCAACAGGACGGACTGACCATCAGAGAACTTCCCAGGGGTGTGCTTTATGGATTAATCTCGGAGTCAATTGTTGATGGTGACCAGTTAAACCTAACACTGTATTCTACGTCTGAGTTTTGTTTGTTTGTTTGTTGTTTTGCTCTAATAGAGTAGTGGAGGATAGACTGGGGTGCAGCTCAGTGTCACCGTGTGCCTCACGTAGGTGAGGTCGTCAGTTTTATCTTCTTGTGACATCAAAGGAAAGGCGACAGAAAAAAAGAGCTGAGATTGAGCCACTAGAGAAGAAAAGAGATGCATTTCCTGGGGCTCTAAGATCCGGGAAATCCAATTCCAAGGTCAAGAAGTCAACATCTGGTGAGGGCCTTTCCCCTGTGTTACACAATGGTAGAAGGCAGAAAGGAAGAAAGCATACCCTAGAGGGAGGAGGGAGGAAAGAAAAGAGGGAGGAAAGGAAGGAGGGAGGAAAGAAGGGGAGAGAGTGCTCAGCCTCTCAAAGACTCAAGCTCTTCAACAGTGGCCACTAAACCATCTATGAAGGTAGAACCTTCACAAACTAGCTTTCTCTCATCCCCTCCACAGCAATGCTTTCAACATGTGTGTGTGTGTGTGTGTGTTACATTTCCAATATGTGATTGGAGAAACACATTCACAGCACAGCAGTGAAACCATTTGTCTTTGATCTATAAGGTGGAGTAATACTAGTCCCTAGCTCATGCAGGGCTGCCATTGGGATCAAAGCCTTAGACCACTGTCTGGAGCACTGTAGGCTGAATTACACGGTATTAGTCATTACGATGTGTTCTACCTTACATCAGAAGAACATCCTCAGAAGGTCCTACTAAATGGCCAAGAGCAGAATCCATCACTAAGTACCACTAGCCTGAACTTCCAACGACCTCCTCAGGCCTTGTTAGGCACGGTACAGGCAGACTAGAGCAAGGGAGTCTGCCCCAGTACTCACTGTAGAGTCAATCAGTAAATACTAAGTCCATGAACTTGCCCTAATGGCAGTGAAGGCTCAGAGTGTTTGTGAAGACTGTACTTAGATCCATTGCTGCTTAGATGTTACCTCTTCCTAAGTTATTTCCAGTGATAAAATAGTTCAAACATGCGAGCAGTAACTTAACAGACACCCGTGCACCCACTATTGAAAGGACAAAATGCTGCCCCGGTATATTGCCCAATTTGTCCCAAATTGTGTAAGAGATGCAATAACTCAAAGGCAACCCAAGCTATATCCGCATTCCTTTTGCTTTTCTAATAGATTTTGATGCAGATGTTTGGTATCCCATGTATAGTCTTATGCCTGCCTACAGCTCACTGTCTTGTGCTACATGTAATTATATTCTTTGCTGGACTTTGCACCTCCCCAGATTTGACTCTCATAGACAGGGCAGTAGTTCAACATGCCCGTGAACTCTCTCCTTGTGCACACGGGAAAGAGATGGCTGGCACAGCTTCACTGGTGCTGTCTAGTGTTTCCCTACACAGTGGGTCCAGCATATGCTCCCAACCCACAGTGCATCAGCGCTTCTGCTTCCTCGCAGATCTGCCAGCTTTGTTCCTGGCTACAGCCCTCTCATGACTTAGAACTGGAACGTTCTTCATATAGTTATTAAGCAACGGCCTTGCTCTTCTGTAAGGTATTGGTAGCAGTTTCAATTTGAGTTGCTGTCTTTTTCTTGTAAATCTAAAAGAGTTTTACTTTTATACAGTGTGTAAGAATCTTCTCCTAAAATGCATTTTCTTTTCTTTTATCTTTGTGGTATCTTTTTATTTCCCACATAATTTTCAGGAAACTCCTGCTTATCAGTCTTATGATTTATGTTTTATGATTTATGCTTTATGATTTATGTTTTATGATTTTTGTGCCCAATACAGAAAAACATTTCCTACCTATGTCATAACCATATTCTTCTATATTTTCTTTATAAAGTTGAATTTTTCCTTTCACATTGAGATCCTACTGTGTCTGGATTTATTTAATATATGGAGTAAGATGTGAATCTGGTTTCATCTTTCTTTTTTTTTTTTGCGCCATTTCTTTTTTTTTTTAATTTATTTATTTATTAAAGATTTCTGTCTCTTCCCCGCCACCGCCTCCCATTTCCCTCCCCCTCCCCCAATTAAGTCTCCCCCCCAGCCCGAAAAGCAATCAGGGTTCCCTGTCCTGTGGGAAGTCCAAGGAACCCCCACCTCCATCCAGGTCTAGTAAGTTGAGCATCCAAACTGCCTAGGCTCCCACAAAGCCAGTGCGTGCAGTAGGATCAGAAACCCATTGCCATTGTTCTTGAGTTCTCAGTAGTCCTCATTGTCTGCTATGTTCAGAGAGTCCGGTTTTATCCCAGGCTTTTCCAGACCCAGGCCAGCTGGCCTTGGTGAGTTCCCAATAGAACATCCCCATTGTCTCAATGTGTGGGTGCACCCCTCGCGGTCCTGAGTTCCATGCTCGTGCTCTCTCTCCTTCTGCTCCTGATTTGGACCTTGAGATTTCAGTCCTGTGCTCCAATTTAGGTCTCTGTCTCTGTCTCCTTTCATCGCTTGCTGAAGGTTAATATTCAGGAGGATGCCTATATGTTTTTCTTTGGGTTCTCCTTATTTAGCTTCTCTAGGATCACTAATTATAAGCTCAATGTCCTTGGTTTATGGCTAGAAACCAAATATGAGTGAGTACATCCCATGTTCCTCTTTTTGGGTCTGGCTTACCTCACTCAGGATAGTGTTTTCTATTTCCATCCATTTGTATGCAAAATTCATGAAGTCCTTGTTTTTTATTGCTGAGTAGTACTCTAATATGTATAAATTTCATACTTTCTTCATCCATTCTTCCATTGAAGGGCATCTAGGTTGTTTCCAGGTTCTGGCTATTACAAACAATGCTGCTATGAACATTGTAGAGCATATACTTTTGTTGTATGATAAGGCCTCTCTTGGGTATATTCCCAAGAGTGGTATTGCTGGGTCCAGGGGTAAGTTGATCCCGAATTTCCTGAGAAACCGCCATACTGCCTTCCAAAGTGGTTGCACAAGTTTGCATTCCCACCAGCAATGGATGAGTGTACCCCTTTCTCCACAACCTCTCCAACAAAGGCTATCATTGGTATTTTTGATTTTAGCCATTCTGACAGGTGTAAGATGGTATCTTAAAGTTGTCTTGATTTGCATTTCCCTGATCGCTAAGGAAGTTGAGCATGACCTTAAGTGTCTTTGGCCATTTGAACTTCTTCTGTTGAGAATTCTCTGTTCAGCTCAATGCCCCATTTTATAATTGGGTTGATTAGCCTTTTACGGTCTAGTTTCCTGAGTTCTTTATATATTTTGGAGATCAGACCTTTGTCAGTTGCGGGGTTGGTGAAGATCTTCTCCCAGTTGGTGGGTTGCCTCTGTGTCTTAGTGACAGTGTCCTTTGCTTTACAGAAGCTTCTCAATCTCAGGAGGTCCCATTTATTCAATGAGGTCCTTAATGTCTGTGCTGCTGGGGTTATACGTAAGAAGTGGTCTCCTGTGCCCATGTGTTGTAGAGTACTTCCCACTTTCTCTTCTATCAGGTTTACTGTGTTCATACTGATATTGAGGTCTTTAATCCATTTGGACTTGAGTTTTGTGCATGGTGATAGATATGGATCTACTTTCATTCTTCTACAGGTTGACATCCAGTTTTGCCAGCACAATTTGTTGAAGATGCTCTCTTTTTTCCATTGTATACTTTTAGCTCCTTTATCGAAAATCAGGTGTTCATAGGTTTGTGGGTTAATGTCAGGGTCTTCTATTCGATTCCATTGGTCGACTTCTCTGTTTTTATGCCAATACCAAGCTGTTTTCAATACTGTAGCTCTGTAGTAGAGTTTGAAGTCAGGGATGGTAATGCCTCCAGACGATCCTTTGTTGTATAAGATTGTTTTGGCTATCCTGGGTTTTTTGTTTTTCCATATAAAGTTGATTATTGTCTTCTCCAGATCTGTGAAGAATTTTGATGGGATTTTGATGGGGATTGCATTGAATCTATAGATTGCTTTTGGTAGAATTGCCATTTTTACTATGTTGATCCTCCCAATCCAGGAGCAAGGAAGATCTTTCCATTTTCTGGTGTCCTCTTCAATTTCTTTCTTCAAAGACTTAAAGTTCTTGTCAAATAGATCTTTCACATCCTTGGTCAGAGTTACCCCAAGATATTTTATGCTATTTGTGACTATCGTGAAAGGTGATGCTTCTCTAATTTCCCTCTCTGTTTCCTTATCCTTAGTGTATAGGAAGGCCACTGATTTTTTGGAGTTGATCTTGTATCCTGCCACATTACTAAAGGTGTTTATCAGCTGTAGGAGTTCTTTGGTAGAGTTTTTGGGGTCGCTTATGTATACTATCATATCATCTGCAAATAACGAGAGCTTAACTTCTTCTTTTCCGATACGAATCCCCTTGATCCCTTTATGTTGTCTTATTGCTATTGCTAGAACTTCAAGCACTATATTGAAGAGGTATGGAGAGAGTGGACATCCTTGTCGTGTTCCTGATTTTAGTGGGATGGCTTTGAGTTTTTCTCTATTTAATTTAATGTTAGCTGACGGCTTGCTGTAAATAGCTTTTATTATATTTAGGTATGATCCTTGTATCCCTAATCTCTCCAAGACTTTTATCATAAAAGGGTGTTGAATTTTGTCAAATGCTTTTTCAGCATCTAATGAAATGATCATATGGTTTTTTTCTTTCAGTTTATTTATATGGTGGATTACATTGATAGATTTGCGTATGTTGAACCAGCCCTGCATCTCTGGGATGAAGCCTACTTGATCATAATGGATAATTTTTCTAATGTGTTCTTGGATTTGGTTTGCCAGTATTTTATTGAGAATTTTTGCATCGATATTCATGAGTGAGATCGGCCTGTAATTTTCTTTCTTGGTTGGGTCTTTGTGTGGTTTTGGTATCAGGGTAACTGTAGCTTCATAAAAGGAATTTGGCAATGACTCTTCTGTTTCTATATTGTGAAATACATTAAGGAGTATAGGTATTAGCTCTTCTTGGAAGTTCTGGTAGAATTCTGCATTGAAACCATCTGGTCCTGGGCTTTTTTTGGAAGGTAGATTTTTGATAACGGTTTCTAGCTCTTCGCGACTAACAGGTCTATTTAGATCGTTCACCTGGTCTTGGTTTAGCTTTGGTATGTGGTACTTATCTAAAAAAATGTCCATTTCTTTTGTATTTTCTAGTTTTGTGGCATACAGCCTTTTGTAGTAAGATCTAATGAGTCTCTGAATTTCCTCTGTGTCTGTGGTTATGTCCCCCTTTTCATTTCTGATCTTATTTATTTGCGTGTTCTCTCTCTGTCGTTTAATTAGTTTGGATAGGGGTTTGTCGATCTTGTTGATTTTCTCCAAGAACCAACTTTTTGTTTCATTGATTCTTTGGACTGTTTTCTGCGTTTCTATTTTGTTGATTTCCGCCCTCAGTTTGATTATTTCCAGTCTTCTACTCCTCCTGGGCGCATCTGCTTCTTTTTTTTCTAAAGCTTTCAGGTGTGCTGTTAAGTCTCCGATGTATGCTTTCTCTGTTTTCTTTAAGTGGGCACTTAGTGCTATGAACTTTCCTCTTAGCACTGCTTTCATGGTGTCCCATAGGTTTGAGTATGTTGTCCCTTTATTTTCATTAAATTCAAGGAAGACTTTAATTTCTTTCTTGATTTCTTCCTTGACCCAGGTGTGGTTCAGTAGTTGACTGTTCAGTTTCCATGAGTTTGTCGGCTTTCTGGAGGTAGGATTGTTGTTGAATTCTAACTTTAATCCGTGGTGATCTGATAAGACACAGGTGGACACTGATATTTTTTTGTATCTGTGGAGGTTTCCTTTGTTTCCGAGTATGTGGTCAATTTTCGAGAAGGTTCCATGGGCTGCAGAGAAGAAGGTATATTCTTTCCTATTTGGGTGGAATGTTCTATAGATGTCTGTTAAGTCCATTTGCTTCATTACCTCCAGTAGTTCTCTTACTTCTCTATTAGGTTTCTGTCTGATTGACCTGTCCATTGCTGAGAGAGGTGTATTGAAGTCTCCTACTACTAGTGTGTGTGGTTTGATGTCTGCCTTGAGTTTTAGTAATATTTCTTTTACATACGTGGGTGCTTTTATATTAGGGGCGTAAATATTCAGGATTGAGACTTCATCCTGACAAATTGTTCCTGTTATGAGTATAAAGTGTCCATCTCGATCTCTTCAGATTGATTTTAGTTTGAAGTCAGTTTTGTTAGAAATTAATATGGCCACACCTGCTTTTTTCTTAGGACCATTTGCTTGAAAGATCTTTTCCCAGCCCTTTACTCTGAGTAGATGCCTGTCTTTGTGGTTGAAATGTGTTTCTTGCAAACAGCAGAATGTTGGATCCTGTTTTCGTATCCAATCTCTTAGCCTGTGCCTTTTTATAGGTGAATTGAGACCATTAATATTAAGTGATATTAATGACCAGTGGTTGTTTACGCCAGATATTCTTATTGTTTTTGGAAGTAGAATTTGTGTGTCTCCCTTCTTTGAGTTGTGCTAGTGAAGGGTTGCTAGATGCCTGAGTTATTGTAAGCAGTGTTGGCAATGTTGGATTCCTTGGGTTGCGATTTTCCTTCTATTACTTTCTGTAGGGCTGGATTCGTGGCTACGTATTGATTAAATTTGTTTTTATCCTGGAATGTCTTGATTTCTCCATTTATAGTGAACGAAAGCTTGGCTGGGTATAGTAGTCTGGGCTTGCATCCATGGTCTCTTAGCTTCTGCAGTACTTCTATCCAGGACCTTCTGGCTTTCATTGTTTCCATAGAGAAATCAGGTGTAAGTCTGATCGGTTTACCTTTATAAGTTACTTGGCCTTTTTCCTTTGCAGCTCTTAGTATTCTTTCTTTAACCTGTATATTTTGTGTTTTGATTATTATATGGCGAGGGGATGTTTTCCTTTGATCCAGTCTGTTTGGTGTTCTATATGCTTCTTGAATATTCAAAGGAATATCTTTCTTTATGTTGGGAAAGTTTTCTTCCATAATTTTGTTCAAAATATTTTCTGGGCCTTTGAGCTGTGACTCTTCTCCTTCTTCTATTCCTATTATTCTTAGATTTGGTCTTTTTATTGTGTCCCATATTTCCTGAATGTTTTGTGATGAGAATTTGTTGGCTTTGCAGTTTTCTTTGATCAGAGCGTTTATTTTCTCTATGTTGTCCTCAGAATCTGAGATTCTCTCTTCTATTTCTTGTATTCTATTGATTATGCTTGTTTCTGTAGGCTCTGCTCGTTGACCTAGATTTTCCATATCCAGCTGGGCCTCAGTTTGTGTTTTCTTCCTTGCTTCCATTTCAGTTTTCAATTCTTGAACTGTTTCCATTACCTGTTTGATCGTTCTTTCATGGTTTCCCAGGGTATTATGTACGTATTTACTCATTTCTTCAAATTTTTGGTTATACTTCTCATCCATTTCTATAAGGGCATTTTTCACACGTTGTTTAAGGAACTCTACAGCTTTCATAAAGTCAGTTTTTTCCACTTCTTCTGTGTTATGGTGTTGGAGACCTTCTGTTGTAAGATCGTTGGGTTCTGGTGTTTTCATGTTGTTTTTCAGATTATTGGGTGAATTCTTTCCTTGGCGCCTGCCCATCTCCTCCTATCGATGCTATCTAAGGGGTCTTTTAAAACTGGTTCAGGTTCCCCTGCTGGCCAGGGGCTCCTCTTACAAAATGCCCTTGCTCTGTTTCCTGGATCCTGCAGGGGGCCAAGATCCCTCTCACCCCTCAGAAAGGTCTTCAGGAATAGGACCCGGCTCCTCCTTTGCCAGGGACCTCCCCAACCGAAGGCCTACCTCTTTGGTTTAATTGTAGTGGGGCGATCTGTTCTTGGTGTTGCGCGCGCGGTCCCTGCAGCCTGCTTCTCCTGCTGGGACGGTTCTAGACGCCAGCAGCCTGTGTCCTCTGCTGCCGCTCTGGTCCCAGTGGGTCCCTGCCGGCTGCGCTGGGCGTCCTCCGGCCGCGTTCCGCCGCCCGGTGGTCCGGCCGCGTTCCGCCGCCCGGTGGTCCGGCCGCGTTCCGCCGCCCGGTGGTCCGGCCGCGTTCCCCCGCCCGGTGGTCCGGCCGCGTTCCGCCGCCCGGTGGTCCGGCCGCGTTCCGCCGCCCGGTGGTCCGGCCGCGTTGCGTTCCCTGGTTTCATCTTTCCATTCTGTTCCCTTTACATTTTCTTTTTCTGTGATTTGAATTTATCCTTTTTTATTCTTATACATTAGATCATTAATAGTAGCCAAATTAGTAACCAGAAATGTAAGTTATTAGGTTCCAATCTTGCTTTTATGTGTTGTTTTATTTCTTTAAGGAATGTTTGTAATTTTAGACTGAACTTGCCTGTAATAGAACTTCATTTGTGGGCCTTTCACAGACTTGGTTGAGATGTTTTCACTTCTGCAGTGTGCATCATAGTCGCAAGAACAACCTTGAGTAGAATTTCTCAGTTCTGGTTTCTAAGAGCCCATGTGCATAAAAGTAGTCAACCTGAAACTTGTCGACTGAAAACGTGTAAACATAAACCAGGAAAATTTTGTCTCTTCAAAGAACTTTGAGAGACAGACAAGAGTCCTGGACTGGGCTTTTTCTCCTGGTTTACTGTCTCCAGCAAAGTCCGGTGCCTTAAGAGCACCAAGCTGGCTGAACGGTTCCTTTTCCTGCATCATGATAAAGCCCTTTACCCTGCCCCTTCTGCGTAGGCATTAACATTCAAGCTCCAAGAGTACCTTAAACCAAAACTCCTCATCCCACTCCCCGACTCCACAGCCAATGAACCACAAAAACTCTGAGAGCCTCTGGTCTACTTTCTTTCGGTTCCCTTCATCTTCCAGACACCTAGGAGTTCCCCTGTATTTCCTGAGAGCTGTCCTTTACATTTCAAAGGACTGGTGTTGTTATAATTTATCCTAGAGTTCTTGGAATTTTTGGTGTCCGGATAGGAAGTCTAGATTCAGACAATATAAACAATTCTCCAGAACCGTTTCTTTATTTAGTTCATCTTTCTTTTGTGTGTATGTGCGTTGTAAAGTAAAATTCACACGTCCTACATCTGGGGCCTTATAGTTCCTGAAACTATTTCAGTACACACTAATCTTCCTCATGTCACGATAGATGTCGGGGGAAGGGGCAGAGTCAGGCCTGAGTGGCTGCTTTGGTAGAAAGGTCAGCAATGAGGTAGAATACTGACAATATTCATTTCAGGATATATGTATTCTACCCGGCTTCGCTGTAGTGGGAGCATCTAGGACACAAATGTTCACCTCCTTCCCGCCTCCCGCAGAAGACTGAGTTAGTATACCGGGGAAGCTTCTTGAGGGAACCAGTGAGAAGATCCAGACTAAGACCAATGTTGAAAAAGCTAACACCTAACATCGTGACGCGGGGCCTCCTGTTGAGCCTGGCAATCGTCAATGCTTAAATCTGGCCCTTAGCTCTCAGTTCTACCTCCCAGCTCTGCTCCCACAATGTGGGCAGAGGTGAATCCATACACTGTGAGCCATTTTACCTACTCAGCAGTCAGCTTGTATTTTTTTTAATTAAGACTAAATAGGAACATTTCATTTGTATCAACGTGGGCTCTGATAAGTTGGGAAGAACAGGATATTCCTGCTTGAGTGTCTTCCAGTTTCTAAGCAGAAAGGTCTGGATGACTGGGTTTTACAGTGGTTTCTGGATAGGTGAAGCTGACCTAAAAGCCCCCATGACCTGTGCTGCTGAGCATGTGTCCTTCATATTCACTGTGCATCATGGTAGAATTACAGCCTTTGTTTACTGTGTCAGTTTTCATGTAACCACAAGCAATCTTTATTCTCATGTGCTTCCAAGAATGGATCTCTCCCTGCTCTTTGCATCTCTGAGCCTCTCAACCGTGCATGTTCTCCTGAGTCCCCAGGGCTCAGTCAGAGAATAAAATCTCTGCCAGTTCACTAGGTGCTTAACCAAAGACTGGTGGATTTAACAATGAATTATTAGCAAAGACAAATGGGGGGGTACTTTTTAATTGACCATATTGGAAATTTTCAGATAGTAAAAAGTGAGGTATTTCCATTCCATCTGGCATTACCATTTAAGGTCATGTTTGTCCTTGCTGTGTCCCTTGTCCCTCCTTCCTCCCCAGCAGGTTCGAAGACACCTGATCTTTCCCATTCCTCTTGGAAATCCCGTTCCTGTTCATGGCAGATGGCCTCGTCCTTGCTAGGAGAACAGCACAGCCTAGCTGAATGCAGGAGGCAGCAGTGAGCTTGACAGAACCCTTTGAACCACAGGGCAACTCATCCAGCACCTGCCTCCATGGCCTCCCCTTACAGAGAGAAAATGGGCCCAAGATTCCAAGTCTCAACTTTTACCTGTGAGTTAAGACAATCAGCCATTTCAGAACTCTGTCATCCCTGTCTTCGGCAAAAGAAAGACAAGCAGTCCGTTAGCTGGGTTGGACTTGAGAAAACCAGTTCACGGACATGAGACCCGGAAAAGAGATAACTGCACTCATGTGAATGGGAGGCTTATTAGAGGAACAACTTCTAAAATGCATGCTGTCACTGCCGAACAGAAAGGCGACTAACTCAGATTATTACTTCAGAACGAGTGGTTGAGAGGCGGACTCTTTGGATGGGAAGACATTGCAATGTGGTCATTTGCACTTAATAACTGAATACAGCAAAATCAAGGGACATAAAGAGAGGAGACAAATAGCTTTATGAGGGTCAGTTAAGGAAAGGCAAAATAAACAGCTTCTAAGAATAGCTTACTTAGTAATCAAAGTTATTCAAAGTCTTAACGTTGTAATCAGATTCTGCAGTCCGAACTGATCACGCTGCGGTTTAGCTGCAAATGAAACCCTTAAGTGTTCAAGTAGAGTTGCAGCCACCGAACTTTCTGCTTGTTTCCAAAGGGTATTTTTATAATTGACTCAGGAGAAGCTTAGTTGTTCCTAGTTGGCCCCTCTCCAAAATGAGAGTTCAAGGTCATCCTGAATGTAACTGTGTGGTGAGAAAAAGCAGAATTTCCAGGGAAGTTAATGGGGAAGTAGGCTGTACTGGAGATAATGAGGAAATAGTCTAAGTATCAGCGGCCTTTATGAATTTCTACAAAAGCGTCCCAACATCCACCCACTACTAATCCGCCCAGCTGCCATTAGGGTGGTGAGTTTCCATGGCTGGCTACTGTAGGCAAACAGAAAACACAGCCAGGCCCTAGTGATTTTGAGAAACGATCAAAGGAAAACCAGTTCCCTGCCTCTCCCAACATCACACACAAGTAGCCTCGGGTACAGGAGCATCCGTGTCTGTGTGACGCACGCAGATCTTTCACTAGGATTCACATTTAAAGAGCATGTGGCCCCAGGAAAAGGCAAGTAGCTTTCTTACCTGCCCTCCAACGATGCAGGTCTGGCCCCGGGGCCTTACATGAACAGACAGTAAGTTTGCCAGGGTTAAATAATAAAAGGACAGGCGAGGCAGGGGAGTTTGCCTGGGTTTATGGTTTAATCCATTTACCTATAATGTTTCCTGAGCAATTAGGGAGAGAAGGCAGCCTCCTTTTCACTCAACCTGACGATTGATGAAAATGATTGCCCTATTTTAATCTAAATTAAATAGAGTTGAGGTCTTAGCATGACAGCAGAGCGAGAGTTGCCCTTTCAGACCCTGGCTTTTTAGTGCTTTCCTGGCTTTCAGAGATACCCAGGGAGTGATTTAGGAAAGCGTAGCCTTGTTAGAACAACGTTAGGGCCTCGGGAGGAGGCGGAAGATGTTCACGGCTTTTGGGGAAAATAACATGTCAGATGAAGGATGGGAGGACAGAGGCATCTTTCACGAAGCCGAGGAAGCGTGAGTTCTACACAATGTGCCTTGGTCGCTTCACGGGATGGCTGATTGGGCACACACCAGGTGGACCTCAGCGTACAAAGGGCATCTTGGGAGTGGATATTCTTGAGTTTTCACCCACTAGTACCGTTCTGTGAATCCTTCAGAGCCTCATCGAGGTCCACCATCTGAAAACGTTTCTACTTAAGCAACCATAGACACGGTATAAACTGACCAACCACATGGCTGTTCCATGGTATAGTCAAGGGGGAGGCTTTCACTGTAGATGTGAGGGAGGGAACAGCCAGAGGCATCTGGAAGAGTCCAGAGACTGAGAGACTGAGCATGGCCAGAAGATTGCACCTGTCCATGAGAAAAGCAGAGTGTGTGTGTGGGGGGAGGGGGGTCATAGAGAGAGGGGAAGAGCTAAAGATGAAGACAGAGGAGAGCAGGCAGAAGAGTGAGCAAAGCCAAAACAGCAGGGTTCTAAGGAGAACAAGAAGCAGGACGAAGGAAGCTCATGAACTGGAGAAGTTGGGGTGGAGACCAGAAAATTCACAGCCAGCATAGACTGTGAAATGTGTAACAGGTTCGCATGATACCAAGCAAGCCTGGAGGTCAGCATGGGCTTTGGTGTGCTACTAGATACAGCAGAAAGCCATTAGCACCTTCTGTGGGTCGTAAGGGGATGATGGCTCTTGTCTAACTGCCAGAATTTGGAAATGAAGTTTCCTTTGGACCTGACAAGCGTGACCGGGTATTGTCAGGAGCTTGGGGATGGGCCTTGTGCTCACAAAATCAAACCAGAAAGGAACTTACTTTATAAGTGAGGGAGGATGGTGGAGAAAAGTAAGACAGCTTCCAAGCTAGCTGCCTTCTCCGCTTTCCCTCAGATTCCCTGCCTCCTCCACAGAGGAGTCAGTCAGGAAAAGGACAAGTTCTGACCTTCCTCTTAGTTCTTTACCCCCACAACCCTTGCTCCTCGAAACCCTCTAAGGCATTTCCAAACCACTGGAGAAAGTCCACTGACTTGGAGCCCCACACAGGAAGAAACTGGGAAAACTCCTACTTGTAGGAAAACAAATGGCTCCTGGACCAGCCCTTGGGATGGCAAGGTTCCACCCCAGCCTGATGCGGTTCTCTTGGTGACCATTAACTGAGGACCATTAACTAAACAGAGACTTTGTTTATTGAAGAGCTAGTCTCTCCCTTTTGCCTTGTGCCCCTAGGCAGAAAGGACCCAAAGCCCAAGCACAGTTTGAGGCACAGTGCTTGCACTTTGCTTGCTTGCATTCCCATTAGGGAGGAGAACTTAGAAATATCTTAGCATTTTGTTGGAATAGTTTGTTTCTTGGTCAAACCATGGTTCTCCTTGTGTTTTTCTCTGATTTTACTGTGTTTTCAGCTTTAAAAAGAAGGGGAAAAAAAGTGAACAAGCCCTTGGGGTTTAGAAGTATTGTTTATGTTCCTTTAAAACACAGATCTAGGAAAGATAGAATTTCTCTAATGAGAACCAGAGAGCAGGCTGAGTAAGAAGGCCCGCAGGAGCATATAATGTGGGCTCCTCTTCATTCCTTCTGGGATCCCTCCCTCCCCGCCCGTCTCCCTCTAGAAAGTGTGGGATTGTTTATCTTGTGCAGTACAGTGGCCTTCATGCAGCGGTGGAGTCATTGATAGGTTCCGTTAATGCTGATTTTAAAATTTTACCTCTGCATCCAAAAGTCGTGACATTTTGGCTTTAAATGGGCAGAGCAGTTGAGAAAAGTCAGATGACTTTCCACCAGCAATTAAATTAGAAGTGTTTTTGCAGGCTGCATTTACGAATGCCACTTTATTTCCCATTTTGCCTCAACATTAGCTCTTGGGTTCTCTTGTGTGGACTCTCGCACGTTCCCTACTGTTCTGGGGTCTTCTTGGAAGAGCCCATCGGAGCTTCCAGCTGTCTGTCTGGTAGACACACCCTGTTCTCCTGTGTCTTCTTTGCCTCCTTTGTCAACCTTGGCTTGTCTCAGCTTGACCCCTTCTTTCCCAGTCATTTTCCCAGCTGGAAACCATCTTAGTTAACTCCTCCCACCTTTTAAGTCCCTACTCCTCACCGCTGCTACTGGCTCTCAAGGATGTCACCTCTTCCTCCTTTGCAACCTAGGGGTCACTCCTGTGAGATTTCCTGAATACACATTCCAAGAATCCCATTTGCAACACTGTACTTCTCAGCAGCTTCCCCAAGGTGGTGTCAGCAGGGGGTCAGGGCTGTGACTTCTCTGTCTACACCACTAACTGAGCGTGGTGGGAATTCTAGTGAAGCAAAAGGAAAAGGGTGCCCCACGGTCAGAATGTCTTTGCTTGTCAAAGATGGAAAGCCGCTACTTAAATAGTGAGACTTTGCTTTTGCAGAGACAGTTCTCGACGCCATTTTCATCCACATATGCCGAGATGTTTCTTCTCTGTATTTCAGCGTGGCTGCAATGGTGAGTTCAGGAAGAGACCTTGAGACTGAAACTCTTTGTAGACCAGGAGGCCCAGGAAGCAGCCAGAGTACAAGACCAGTTCCTCCGTGGGAAACAAAAGGAGAAGCTAGGAAGTTCAGGCTGCTAACAGAAACAGGGCAGCCAGGGTGGTGAAAACGTGAGGAGACAAAGGCAGGCTCTAAAACCCAAGTCTTAGGCCATTTGGCGATGTTACCCTGCACCTTCTGGCCACTGGGAACCCTCTCTCCACATCCTTCTCCCTAGACTAATTTGTGTTTACATTTTTTCACAATTAGCATTTCTAATTTAGGGACTGGAATGCTTCTCTTCTGGCACGGCTTCCCTGAGGGGTTATTTGAGAGGGCTATAAATAGCAGGATGGGGTCTCTCCTGACCACTACTATTTGATTTTCATCCTGGAGAGGCCAATTGGATCCCTAAATTCCCATTTCCTCTGGGGTGGTGTCCCAATTTTCCATAAGCCTTTTTTTTGGGGGGGGGGGGAAGCAAACTAAAGACAGAATGGTTGTGTAAAATACAATGGATTCTTCCCATTGGCTCAGAGCTGAGCTTGAGTTAAAATGTGAATCACCCATGTGTCCCCAAGGTCCTTTCTGGGACCTTCTCCTTGCCAAGTCCAAAGGAACCTCCTTTCCCCCAAATTCTGGCACTTAAACAAAGCCAGCATTCCTCAGTAACTTGGGAAGCCAGTTCCTCTCTACCAAAGGAGCCATTTTCCCAAGGCTACCTGTAGTGTCCAGTAGCAAACCAAAGCATATGCTGGCCTCCAGGCTCCCTCAGTGTCTGTCCCAAGCACCTGTTACTCATTTCAGAGTCCATGCTGACAGCCTGGCTCCTCTCAGCTCTTCCTCACTCCTGACCCCACCCCCAAACTTCTTTAGCCCCCGAGTGTCCCTCCTCAGCTACCCATTTCCCTTATAACCCTACTTTTTCCGCCTACCCTTTCTCTTTTGCCCCTCTCTCTTGGTCTTCTCTTTGTCTTCCTCTCTTGTTCCACCCCCCATGGTCAAGTCCAGCCTGTTGGCCATGTTTCATCCATTACATCTCTCTCTGCTCTTGACTCTTACAGATGCCTCTGGCTGTTCTCTCCCTCATATCTACAGCAAAAACCTTCAGCTCGTACCTTAGAGCATTGTTTTTCTGCTGGGGAATAGTTATCCCCTAGTGGGCCCAGGACATCAGTGAGATTGTATTATTGACCAGGCACTGAGATAGTCCCAAGGAAAGCCAGAACTGCTAGTGAGGCTAGGCAACAGAATGGCTGGGGTCACCAGAGAACCAGGGCAGAAGCTAGGGTGATGGCAATGTCAGGTGGCAATGCCAATGACATAGCCAGAGGCAACAGCATGTGGCGGTGGACTCCAAATGGACCACTTTTTCTTAAAGATGGCAGTTGAAGACTCAGGAACTAGAGGTTGGTTGAATGACAACATTTTTGTTTCTCGAATTTTGTGACTTTCTTTTTGATATTTGCTGGAAGATATAGTTTGGGGCATATTCCTTCTTAGCTGTGGAGTGCATTTTGTGGTCTCTCTTCTCTTTCAAGTAAAAGGATGTAGTTAAACCCTGAATAGGAGAAAGGTTCCAGGGAGTCATTGTTCTGAGATGCAGGGAGGTTAATCAGGCCTCTGAAAAGACCTTTCCCTATTAGGCACTAACAGCTAGCCCTTTATACATCAGTCACAATGTTTCCAGAGGAAGCCAGTGAGCTCTGGACACCCCAGAGCAGGGAGAATACAGAATCCGAGAATGTTAGCCCTGAACCGAACCTTGGGTCCTTGAGACACTTGAGCACAACCTCTTCCCTGGCCGCTGAAACTGATAAAGTGGAGATAAGTGACCTTCACAGGCCCAGTGAAGGTCAGGGCCTGTCTGTGGCAGAGCAGGGACAAGAGCCTAGCTCTGTGAGCCTCTGTCCCTGTTCCTTCTACAGACACAGTTTGTATCAGGAAGACACATGGGGTTTGGGAATCCCCACTTCCTTCCCAACACAGCCTTCTTCCTTCCCACAGCCTCATAAAATGTGGGGTTTGGGGAGCTTTGTGTTTCCTCCTACGTATTATAATGAGAAAACCAAAGGTTGAACGAATTTGTGACAGCCAGAAGAGAGAAGAGACAAATGGGAAACCAAGGTGGGTTGAAACATGCACAGCCTTAGTCTTTCCTCCCTGCGGCTTCCTTACAGAGTTTGGGGTTGTTATAGCTGCTCCATTAACGGCAGGTTTATAAGGTTTCCTGATTCTCTGATGAAATAAATATATCTGTGAACAAGGAGAAAGAAGAATTAGAGACTACAAGTGTAATGCTTATCTAGGTGGATGCTGGGTACTGTCCAGCACAAGACATTACCCTTGGCATTGAGAACAGATTCATTTATTCTGGTTTCCATTTTCCTTGTCTTATACTGCAGACTCTCCTTTCAAATCCTACGTTCTCTAGGCAAGTCCAGTTATATTTCTGTATGTATATGTACAGACAGACATGTGTGTGTTTATACTATGTTATGCGTATGTTTATATGTGTGTTTATACTATGTGCACTGAAGATATGGCGCCTGGGTTAGCTGTACCGTATGTACACAGATGGCCCAGTGTATAAAAACACTTGCTGTGAAAGCCGTGAGCACAGAGTTCTGTCTCCAGAATCCACCACGGGAGGAGGGAGCCCAGCGCTCAGCTGTCTTCCAAACTATACACTTTTGTTGCTGTAAAGAACAGCCTTCTGCAGCCCAGGGGCTGAAGGGAATCCCCAGAGTCAGCGAACTAATCACTCAACTTGACTTTTCTATCTGAGGGAGTAAAACTTAATTCTCTGGGGCCAGCGAAAAAGAGAAACACACACGCGTGCACGCATGCGCACATACACACACCCCTCCGACGTGTCAGGTGACTAGGGTGCTGATGAATAGCAAACCTTCAGCAGGTCAGAAAAGCTAAAGAGGAGATGGAGAGCAGGAGAAGTACTGGACAGACAAACAGACACAGGACTTTTCTAAGGGCCAGAAGCTTAGTTCTTCATTTTATTGTTCTTTCTGTTGCTTATTCTACTCTATTCTTTTTGTGTTCTGTTCTTGTACCCTGATGTTTCCCTTCTGTCTATTCTTAATTTTTTCCTTGCAGCTTATATACCTCAGCAAAATCTCTCAAGTCATATAAAAAATTATAACATGGTTACATTCTGTTTCCTAAGTGAATGATTACAATGAATACAAGTAAAATAAAAGCATGTTTTCCATATCCCTCACATAATTAAACATTTTACAAATTACGGCTGGAAAAGAAGTTTTCCTAGGAACCCACATACGGTCATACCCTCACAACTTGTTATAGATTAACAGAGTGTAAGCAAACCAAGTATTTTCTCAGCCAGTTCCTTTGCTAGCTGGCTGAATTTTGTGGCTACAAAGAAAGGATCAATCACTTTATTATTTACCTCAAAAGGTGATCTTATAAGAAATCTTAAAAGAGGGGCTGGAGAGATGGCTCAGCGGTTAAGAGCATTGCCTGTTCTTTCCAAAGGTCCTGAGTTCAAATCCCAGCAACCACATGGTGGCTCACAACCATCTGTAATGAGGTCTGGTGCCCTCTTCTGGCCTGCAGACAAAATGTTGTATACATAATAAATAAATTAAAAAAAAAAAGAAAAAGAAATCTTAAAAGAATCACAAAGCTAAGCTTTTATATATGAAAATCTATCAGTCAGCTCTACTTTAAATCCTCAGGGTGCATACCCGCTCATCAATAGCTTTTTATATATAGATATTAAGAAGAGGGCAGAAATGGGTACAAGGAATTAACCATCACCTTTGATCATCAACCCATCCTAGCCAGAAACATACATCAGTCAGCAATAGCCAGGCTGCCATTGTTCCTGCTCCCTGACCTCCATGAGTTTCTTGTTCAACTATTAAAAGTGTGTTTTTATAAACTTTAGATTGTTCTCCAAGACTTTCTACCTCAAAGTCATTAACAAAAACATCTGAATCTAACCCAAAGTCATTGTTTAAAGCTTTGTTTTGGCTATGGTGCACACCGAAACCTGTGACCACATCTCCCAACATTAAGATGAAAAGAACTTGAGCTGTCTTAGCTTCTGGGACTCGGTTGTTTTTCTTAATTATTAACCTAAGCCACAGTCTATATGGCTCCTCAAACTCCTAAGTCCTGTCTGTGTGACGCTTCCTTGCCCATGTTTTCTAGCCTCTCTAGCCCCTACTTTATCAGGGGTGGGGGCAATAACATATCCTGCCTTAACTTACATTAATGTTCCCAATAAAACCAAGCTCTATCACAAACTCTCACTATATTTATTAAAAACCCTCAATCATCAAAATTCTATTTAAGCTAACACTATTATTGTATAAAACCATTGCTTCAGTTGAACAGTACAACTTAAGAGGAAATCACCTTCATAATCATTCATATGTAAAATTGCCCAATAGAATGGGTTATTTCCATGAGATGATCACATTACATTAAAGGCGGTGAGGATCCCCAAACACCCATTCACACCAAGCCAGATACTAGAGAAAAATGGCTGAGGTGAACAGGTAAAGACACAGAGGTAGCACGAGACATTCTGGAGCCGAAACTCTCAGAACCTTGCCTGTCTGAGACTTATCCATCAGTGCTTTGCTTCCTGATTGACCAACCTCCAGAAGCTCAGTTGTCACCTGCTGCTCCCCTGACACAGCCACCAGAAATACACATGATCCAAGGCATGAATGTGTTATACTGCAACCCCCCTTGTGTGTCTTCTACACACATAATAATAATAAATACAAGTTAAGAAAAATGGAACTAGCTTAAAACAAATAAGTGGAGCAGAGAGAAAGAGAGGAAAAGAGAGAGGAGGGGAGAAAGGTGAATAAATTTGTTTATTATATATATAAATAAGGTTATTTATATAAATAAGGTTATATAATAAATATTTATTACATATAAATAGACAATAAGTTATCTATTTGCTGTATGCTTCTTTGGATTCTTTGTTTTTCAGTGTCTTTCTACATGGGGTAGCCATTTGGATTTTCTCTTTTGTGACTTGTGACTTATCTTTAAAAGAAAAACAAACAAAGAAACCTTGCCTATTTTTTTCCCTTAAATTTTCTGACTTCTTCTAATTTAAGAGTGCCTTCATATATTCTCCATATTAGCCCATTGTTGGCTAAGACATTACAATAAAGTTACCCTGGCAAAGCAAAATGTTTGTAAAATTTCAAGAGCCATGGGACCAAGTTCTGCTTCCTGGGGAATGAGATGAACAATAATGTATTCTGCTCTGAAAGTTAGGCTTGGAGCATAAGCTTCCCCCACTTCCCCGAGTGTGCAGACATCTGGAAGACTGGGCAGAGCCCCAGCCGCTGCCAAACATGTGGCTCCTTCTGCCACTTGGCAAGAATGTGGCACCCTTTTAAATTAAAAACTCAAACCCCAAAGAAAATGGCCCCAAATTAGATTTAAGTCATATGAAACTGATCATTTTTACAAGTCAAAAATGACCACATATCAGCAATTTTACATGGACCATGCCCCTCTGTGTATTATTACCTTGCAGGAAATACTTAGACAATCATCTGTCTTCCTTCTGGGAATATGGGTCCTTGGTCTGGGAGCTTCGTGAGAGCATGAATCCCCTTTTGTCCAATGTTTTTTGTAGAAGCCAGCCATGATAAGCTAAAAAAGAAACAGACCACCCAAGGGAGGTTCTTTGCTTTCAACCATTGTCACCTGCCAGTATAGAATTCAGCCATCGGTGAGTTTAATAGAGGCCTGAGTCTTAGTAGTTTACCCTGAAGCAATACCTGGTTGCTGGAAGAACCGTGTACTGGGATTGCCCTAGCGCCACCCAGGAGCGGACCATCCAAAGAAAATGCCTAGCGTTCCAACTGCTGTGGACTGGATCACCTTCCAGCACACTCACCAGGACACCCCTAGACAAGTGTCAGCCAATCAGGGGCCCTGAATCTTGGAGACTCCTCACCCCAACCTTTACTGCCATAGGAACCCAGCTCTAACTGAGCTCGGGCCTCTCTGTTTATTCTGATACATTGGACATGCGGAGAGACCGAGTTTGCAAACTTGCACAAAATAAAGGCTCTTTGCTTTTACATACGGGATTCGGTCTCCTTGTTGGTTTTGGGGGGACTTCATGGATTGGGCATAACATTTTTAAGGTTCCTCTAAAACATTCTGTAGGTAGTACTGTGTGTTTGTAAACAGTTCCCCCATCACGGTTGCTCTCCAGCTGTTGGTTCTGAAGCAGCCCTTGGGGCAGGCAGGATTTTGTTAGTCATTTGTGAGGTGAGGCCAGGAAATGTTGCTAAGAGTCTTGGGAAGAGAGCTGGTTAAGGCACAGCAGCCAATAAAACATCTAACCCACCCACTGTGGGTGAGGAGGGAGCCAGGATAGAGCAGCTGGGATCCACCTACCCGAAGAAGCTTGGAAAGTCACAAGACACGGCCAAGAGTGACCTTGAATTTTGATCCTTCAGTTCCCACCTCCCACGTGTGGAGATTATAGGGGTTTGCCACCATGCCCAGTTTATGCGGCCTTGGGAACTAAACCCAGGGTTTCTTGTGTTCTAGGCAATGACTACATACTAAGTTACATCCCCAGACCAGAATTGTGTTTTGTTTTGTTTTAATGAGTGAACATGAAAAACTGAAAGCCTCAAGCTTCATAATAAAGAAAACAAGAGAAGAGAAAAGAAAAGCACCACCAACAAAAACCTGCTGTGTTCTGCTCCTCACTGTAGGAAATCTCATCAGTACCCTTGTACAATCATAGTTCATAGGCCTGGGTGAGCCCGTGCCAGCGGCTCACTCGCAGGAGTGGGATTTCTCCATCTAACATCTGTAAGGCCTAGCACAAGCATTTGAAAATATCAAAAATGCCAAAGATGTAGTTATATCCAGCTTACATGGGGCAAAATCAAAACTCACAGCCTGAGGTGGGGGGCAGGTAAACAACACAACCGTGTGGATCCCAGCCCCGAAGCGGGGTAAACCAAGCACAACCACTGTGTCCTCAGCAAACCAATGCCTGGGACTTGGTCCAAAGGTTCCAAACTGGCAATTCCAGTCTGGGCACTCTTTCCCAGTGGACCTTAAGCAGGCCAGTTCCTCCAGTCAGCAGAGACTAATAAAGGCCTCTCCTCAAGGGCGAACAGAAATCAACTTTGTACTTTAGGAGGTGAAAGCTCCAGTTACAGTCTGCAGGGTGGGAGGTCCTGCGAAACAGCCCAGCCACCCCTGGTATAGCAAGAAGAGCAAAGGTCAGCAGATCGCAACCCCAGGACAGTGATCTAATTAACCCACCACCCCACCATTTGGCAGGCCTCATCCTTAATTGAGACAACAATTTTTTTTTTCTGTACATAAAATCAAAAAACTTCATCCAGGCTGGCTCTGCAAGTCTGTTGCTGCTGAAAACAACAGAAGCACCCAGTCCTCTGAGTGTGTGTCGCTGTGTGGATGCGCACCTGTGGGTTGTAATAGATGCCAGCGTTGCTCAATTTTTGGCCTGGATTGAAACGCACTGGGGGCAGAGGGCCCCGTTGCCTTTGGCCACAATAATAAACACGGATAAGACACCTCACTTTGCAACTTCGTGTCTAGTTTTCCTTTCCAGAGGTGGGGGTCTCTGCCACCTTTTGTAAGAGTCCAGGGCTTTCTGGAAAAGTTCACAGTGTTTTTCCTGTTCCACAGACTCACCTTGTTAATTTGTGTCAGGAGCCGTTTGATGGACTCCCTGAGGTTTGTGCCTTTTGCTTGCTCTCTTTTGTTGAATGTTATCTGTTAGATTCCAGAATCCCCTCACTCTGTGATGGTCCCTTGCTGTAAAGACTTCTTCTGGGCTTGCTTTCAGTGTGCGAAACCCCCCCCCTTTCACCTGTGTGTGTAGGAAGCCTTGCCAACGCCATTCTCTGGAGAGACGGAATTTAAATCACGTGTAATCTGTTCCAAGGGGGGCATAAGACATGCCTTGCCGGTGGAATGATTTATTTTCTGCCCAGGGATGAAACTGAACCCAGAGACAATCTGACTTTATTTGAATCATTCACCAAGGGAGACATTGTTTATTATTCTTGCTCTAGTCCTACACCAACGAGCAAAGTGTCTTGATGTTCATAAGGCTCTAGACCTTCTGTGAGCTTCCAGAGGGAAGGGGCCAAGTAAAAAGAGAGCTTTTAAAAAAGAAAGGAAGGAAAGAAGGAAGGGAGGGAGGAAGGGAGGGAGGAAGAAAGAGAGAGAGAGAAAGGAAGGAAGGAAGAAAAGGAAGGAGGGAAGAAAGGAAAGAAAGAAAGAAAGATAGATAGATAGATAGATAGATAGATAGATAGATAGATAGATAGATAGATAGATTTCAATAATAGAGAGTATTTTGTAAAAATTAGCTGTCCCCAGAGTAAGGTTTGCAATTCTTTCAAATGAAGGTGGCCGACCTACTAGTATCTAAGTTATTAAGACTCAGGGGAAACTGGATGCCACGGCAGGCCCTTAAAATCCCAGTACTCAGGGGATTGAGGCAGGAAGATCCTAAATCTGAGGCTAGCCTGGGCTACTCTACCTTTAAAAAAAAGTAATTGCAGGCATTGTGGCACATGCCTTAGTCCCAGCACCCAGGAGGCAGAGGCAGGCAGATTTCTGTAAGTTTGAGGCCAGCCTGGTCTACAAAGCAAGTTCTAACACAGCCAGGGAGACACAGAGAAACCCTATCTTTAAAAACAAAACAAAAGGACCAGGGGAAGATGCTGATTTCCAATAAACTGAACTTTGTAACAAAGCAGCAAAGTCAATTAATTTCAAATTTTATTCATTAAAATGTAATCACATCATCCCCCCCCCCTTTCCTTTTCTCCTTCCCACTCTTCCCATGCACACCTCCCTCTCAAACTCACGGCCCTACTGCTTTAACTGTTACACGCATGCGCTCATTCACTGCATTCAACAAAACATAGTTCGAGAAATTGCTTTGTATCGATCATAGGTCTCTGGCATAAAATGGGAACATTACATGGAACAAACAGAAATAACAACACTGAAAATTTAAGTAGTGAAATTAAAGAATTCAGGCTAAAGGCATGGCCTATTGTGTAATAGACACCGAAGGGTCAAGAAATTTCTATGACCCTTCAAAATTCCACTGGCCCAGGCCACATTTTCTGAAGGAACTGACTCCCCACGTTTCTCTGAAGTTCTTCCTTCTCAGGTTGGCCAGGTAAATCAACCCAATATTTTCAACACAAGTGGAGATGCCAGGTCACCCCATCCGCACAGAGGTGCACAGAAATCAAGCGGGGGGGGGGGGACGACTAGGAAGCGGTGTGTGTGTGTGTGTGTGTGTGTGTGTGTGTGTCTGACTAGTTTCTCCCAGAATTCCCACCTGAACTTATCTTTCTTCTAATCTACAACACAATTGACTTCTGCAGTCCTTTTTTTTGATATTTTTAAGACAGGTGTGTGTGTGTGTATTTGTGTGTGTGTAGCCTTGATTGTCCTAGAACTAGCTCTATAGAGCAGGTTGGCCTTCACCCCACAGAGATCCCCCTGCCTCTGCCTCCCAAGTGTAGAGATTAAAGGTGTGCATCACCATCACCTGGCTTTGTCGTCCTTTCTTATTGGAGACTTTTTCTACTCCGGGCTCAGTTGAGGTCAAAGTGAAAATCAGATCATCGAACTGAGATTGTGTACTTGAAGAGGTCTCCTGTTTCTAAAGGTCTCACCTGTGCTCAGTGTTGTCCTAATTCTCCATTTGAAGATACAAGTGGGCAATTCAATTGTATTACAAATTGCAAAACCAAGACTTGGAGAGGTTGTGTGACTTCTTCAAGACATGTAACCGACACAGAAGGTGTCCAGATCTCTTAGGAGCGTATCTAGGTTCTAGTAGCGTATTGTGATCTCCAATATTGTTCTGCCGGGATGCATCCCACCTTCAGAACTCTGAGTCTGGAGTTACCTCCCGAGGACTTTTTCACAGGTAGCAGGACAGTTGGACATTGAGGTCTTGAGGATTTCCGGCCCAGAAACTTGACTCATTGTCTGCTTTTATCCCCCATCAAACTGTCATGAAGTCACCCCTATCATTTCCTATACCCTGCTCATCAGGTGGCTTGTGGCACTTGGATGCTAGTCCCTGCAGGTGGCACACATAAAGGGAATGTGCTCCCAAGTCCCCTGTGGAGGACAGAACTAAAGAAGGCATACTGATGGCTTGCTTACTGCAGGTGCTATGTTGCTGTTGGTTTAACTCTGTCTTGGTATTTCTGAAGCCATAGTCTTGGTCATGAGCCTACCCCCCACACTCCTGAAGTTCATTTATTTCACCCCCGCATGACGCTGTGTCTTTAGTAAATTTCTCATTTTATAAAGAATGGCATAAATACCATCCATTATAAGCTTCCTAGGAGTGACAATGTGGCTAGATAGTGTGGCATTGTCCCTATGCATGCTAGGAGTCCAGCCTGATGTTCTGGGTTCCACCCATGAGTCTTGACTGAAGCAGACGGTGCTGGGTGCATGGGAAGCAGACACAGAAAGAGGCCCCTTACGAACCCATCAGGGAACAACTCGTACATAAGTCTGAAAGCCTGGGATACAAAATCACTCGCTGACAGTCAGTGTTGTGCCTGGCCCCACGCCAGATTCTAGATCCGTGAAGATTGACAGAACATTCTCCGCCCTCAAGGATTCCATAGTGAGAAAGCCCCATGTAGACTAGCCAGATCTTAAAAGAGGATTTTTTTTTTAACTAAAGTAGAGTGCTCAGTCAAGTCCTTTGTGACCTCGAAAAACCCGAGGCAATAGTTAGGTGTTTAGGACACTATAGTGATACTTTCTAGTCTTCTTTCCTCAATCCTAGAAAGAAGTCCTGGGAGTGGGTAGGATCTTCTTAGCATTATATGGTATGGCTAGATGAACTTAGGAACTAGTTAGGACAGCAACAAAGTTACAGAGAGTTTATGAATCTGGTCTCTGCAGATACTTCTAGATAATCAAGGACAATGAGGAGGAAGCAATTTAAAATATGAAACAGGTAAATAAATGCCCGGAGAGAGGACCTCTGGCTGCCCTGGACAGTCCCCAGGCCCGGCTAGCAGTTCTTGCCACATAGCGTACACTTGGCAGTTGTAACTGGATGAGAGAAAGCCATTGGGATTTGAATAATGAACTGCCAAGGGATCAGGCATGAGAAGGAAGGAGCCAGCCATGCTGTGTCTTGGTTTCCCTACCCTCCTAGGACTTTTCTCTCACAGGAACAACCCAAGGCTTTCCCAATCGCTCGACAAATGTCACATACCAACCAGAGACCTTATGGGACACTGTTTGAGCTTGCCAAATCTTCAGAACCACTAAAAGATAGTTTTCTATTGACTCCTCTTTTAAGGAAAGTACCGCTAATATTTTTCTTTTCTCTTTCCTTCCACCTTTAAAAACAATTAAGTTTTAATTTCTAAGTCAAATTGCTTTCTCTTGTTGTATATACAATTACAGAAGCAACCCAGGGTCATGAGGTATTTAATTAGCTCAAAGACTAGATCTAAAGAAATATTTTCATGAAAGAGAGCAGCAACAGGGGTCTCCTGCTACTAAGAGGCGCTTGTAGGGGGGCTGAGCTTGCTTACCAGATGCAGGCCCAAGGGAACTCAGTTTAGGCACAATTGCTGGAGTGACCATTGGCACACCTGCGATCATTTCTGCTCATCAGTTTCCAGTTTCCTACAGCTTAGAAATATATTGTATAATTAGTTGAATTGAGAAAAACAGCTACAACCGGGCCGTGGTGACACACGCCTTTAATTCTAGCACTGGGGAGACAGAGGCAGGCAGGTCCCTGTGAGTTCGAGGCCAGCCTGGGCTACAGAGCAAATTTGAGGACAACCAGGATGGTTACACAGAGAAACTTTGACTCAAAAAAGAAAAAGAAAGAAAGAAAGAAAGAAAGAAAGAAAGAAAGAAAGAAAGAAAGGAGGGAGGGACTGAGGGAAGGAGAAAGGGAGGAAGGGAAAAAAAGAAAAATAGCTGCAAAACAACAAAATTTCTCATAGTTTTAGAATTGAGTGCAGGAGCTAGAGGGATAACTCAGTGATTAAGAGTGTTCATTGTGGGGCTGGAGAGATGGCTCAGAGGTTAAGAGCATTGCCTGCTCTTCCAAAGGTCCTGAGTTCAATTTCCAGCAACCACATGGTGGCTCACAACCATCTGTAATGAGGTCTGGTGCCCTCTTCTGGCCTTCAGGCACAACACAGAAAGAATATTGTATACATAATAAATAAATAAATATATTTTTTAAAAAGAGTGTTCGTTGTTCATCCAGGGGATAGGAGTTTGGTTCCCAGAACTGTAGGATGGCTCACAACTGTAACTTAAGCTCTGGGAGATCTGACACCCTCTTCTGGCCTCTGCAGGTACCTGCCACACATGTAGCGTGTGCATACACACACATGCACACGTACACACACTCTCTCTCTCTCTCTCTCTCACACACACACACATACAGAAAGAGACAGAGAGACAGAGAGACAGAGAGAGAGAGAGAGAGAGAGAGAGAGAGAGAGAGAGAATAATGTTGGTCTGACCTGAGTCCTGTATTTTCTTCACAGAGACTTAGGACAAAGCCTACATTAGCCATGCGGAGGGCTCTGTTGCTCATTGTAGCTGCCTCGATGCAGACATTAACACTGAAAGTCAACTCATGTAAAATGAGACAGGAAGACCAACAAAGCCCCCTCCCAGATCTGAGCACCTTCAGGCTCCCCTGACAGGACAGTGGTAACCTCAGTTGGAACCAGAGCAAACCCGGCTTCAGCCTGCGATACCGTGCCCTCCCAGCACATCTGCCATCACTTCCACTGCCTACCACATGTGCCAAAGTCCTGCTGGGCCCCAGGTACATCCTTTGTTACCCATATTGCATATTGATGTCGTATACTTGGGTCTATTGATTTTAACTCCTGATGATATGGTTATACTTACACTGTATTATAAGCAAGAGAAATCAATACTTACTGATTTGGTATTGTGCATGTTCATGGGGGGTCAAAGGTCAACCTCAGGTACTATTTTCAGGTGGCATCATTAGCCTGGAATTCACCAGTAGAGTTGGCAGGACAGCCAGCAAACCCTAGGGTTCCCCTATCTCTGCTTCTCCAATGCCAGAATTACATAGGTGTGCCACCAATGTTGGCATCTGTCTCTCTCCCCTGCTAGTACTGGGACCAAACTCAATGCATGCTAGACCAACTCCATCTTGAGCCATATACCCAACCATTTTATTTTATTTTATTTTGAGTTGACATCTGACTAAGAGCCCAGCTTGATCTTGAATTTGTTCTGTAGGAAGGTCTTGACTTTGAAATGCGTTTGCTTGAGATTCCCAAGTCTCAACAGGCCCGTTCCACTAGACCCAGCTTCATCTTTTTATTTCTCAGTTCTCACTAGGACTCCGGCCTGATAGTCACAAATGCATTAATTGGAGTTTAAATTCTCCTAATCTGCTGCTTCTTTTCTGATCTGGGCATAGGGCAATAGGGGCACCAGATACACGCTCCCTCCCAATGAACCTAAAATATAGCAGAATGAAGAAAGGTGGAAAAACTGAAGAGATACACTGACTTACTTTTATTTTTTAAGCCAGTGCTAAATTATGTGTATACCAGTGGTTCTCAACCTATGGGTCTTTAAGGAAATTATATAAAAATGAGCAGTTTTGAAAATACCCATGTGATTATTTGAAATGCAGTTCAAAAGCTGCGTTCCATGACACAGTGGTTTTATGTAATCACACACATACATAATTATATATAAATTTGACAATTTAATATATACATATGTGTATATATGATAGACAATTTAATCATGTATATAGTGTGTTTTGATTCAGCTCTTTCCCTTTCTAAATTCCTTCTCATCCTTTGCCATCATTCTATTTCTTCCCAGTTTCATGTGCCCCCCTTCTCCCTCTTTCCCCATGGATTTCACTAGAGTTGCCATGGTATAGGCATAGTTGCATGGCTATAGGACCATCAGTATATGTACGAGCGGCACAAGATGAGCCAAACAAAATCCCAGTGTGGGGACAGCAGAGATCGTGGTGGTGGCAAGGCAGTCTCACCCCTAGCCGAGGAGCTACTGGCATGGTGAATTTTTTTAAGTGCCACAAATTAAACACACTATATATACAGTTAATAAAGGATTCAAAGAGGATTGCTTGCCAGACCTTGTTCCCTTGAAAGCTTTTCTATGAAATTTACCTTTTAATTGAATTAGCATTAACCAGCTTTTTAATTCAGTGCTCACTTCCAGGCAGTCTGAGTAGAAGCTATCCTTGGTGAAACAAGTGCACACTGCGTCCTTTCCACCCTAGAGCAATGAAACTACACAGTCGTTCCTCGGAAAAGTCACTGCAATGAGCAATGGGACTCAGACATGGAGGCCTGGTAGGAACTGCATTGCTCGGGGAGGAATTTCTCTGCTAGACTGGCACTTTCTCTATACAGCTCTATCAAGAGTAAGCAGAGGCAGTAGCCTTTACGTGTAGGCAGTTCATCCCCTCATGTTAAGATCCTTGTTTTAAGCCTCACAATGATTCCTGCCATGGTCAGCAAGACCGGGAGGAGAGCAGGCACGGTGGAGGCCAGACTGGTGTACGTCGGCTGCCCATCCTTTGGACTCCTTACCAGAGGCTCTTTGCAGTCCGGGACTGGAAGCTAAAATGAAGGCAGAGTTCAGGTAGGGAAAATGAGGCCATGGTGCAAGGAATGCGCCGAAAGCAGTGCAACAAAGAGGAGGAACCCGGAGGGAAAATTATCTGGACCCTTCCGGTCAGGCAAATGCCAGTCTGCAGTTTGTGTTTTCCTCAGGCGATGGGAATATGTGTTTGGGAAGCAAATAGTCTTCCCAGGGCATGAGAGAAAAGTTACTGAGAAGAACTTTAAGAACGAGCTCGTTATTCTTCTCAATAAACCAGTCCATAAGTTATTAATGTTCACCAGCGGCTACAGGACCTTCATGGCCTTTGCCTACGAGTACCGCAGCAGCGCTCCAGGTTGGGGGTGGCGAGCAAGGTGTGGGGGCGCTTTTAGTGTTTTCATGCTCCGCTCTGCTAGTCTGGTCCAGCTCTTTGGCAAAGGGAAGGACACCAACTGGGACCTTGCAGTCCCTCGACTCAGCACAAAGCTTCTTTAGATTAGTGCCCACACTAATTTTTATGACATGTCATTCCAGTAAGGGCACTACTGCCTTTCACAGATGGGCTTCCCCCAGATAGCGACTGCTGCTTGGCCCGAGTTGGGATCTGGCTGGATTAAGGAAATCTAAGCTGACAGCTGGTCTTTTTGCTTGAGAGCATAAAGCTCCTGTTGTTGGAGGAAGCTTTGGGGGCTGGTCAGGACCCCACGACCAAGTAGGAGGGCTGGCTCTTCGCAGTAGCCAACATTTCCCGGGCTAAGATGACTTTTTTTAAAACACAAAGATCGTCCAAGTACAGTTTCACTGTACATGGCCAAGCGAACTCGGGCCCTGCCAAAGAGGCCAGGGCAGACGGGAAACCGCCCAATGGAGCGTGGTGTGGGAACACAGGAACAACTAACGGGAGCCCACCCTGAGGAGGTGGAAATCCCAGACGGTCTCCAACAAGGAGCTTGGCTTCCCTGGAGCAGCCAGTTACATCTGAGTCTCCTTGGGAAGATCGCTCCACATTATCAGCACAAATTGAGGACGTGGATTTGGAAGGCTTATTTTCTAGGGAAATGACCTGGGTATATTTGGAAATGAAACGTCTAATAAAAATGTGTGTGTGCGTGCGTGCATGCGTGAGTGCGTGTGTGTGACTGTATGTGCCTGTGTGTCTGTGCATATGTCTAAGGCACACGCTCACTGTCTGGTCAATATGCCAAAAGCATAATGTGAGCGAACTGATCCAATTCCTCAGTACGCTTGGCAAACGGCACCCCTCCTTCTCTGTGTTTATCATGGAGAGGGTACCGAGGCTTAGGGAGATCAGCTCCTCCGCCAGCTACTCTGGAAGCCTGGCCAGCACGAATATCAGTGTTTTCCAAATTCTAGGCCATAATCCACTAATTACTGTAAACCCACTTACTGTAAAGCCACTGATAGGCTTTTGCTGCAGTAGAGAAACCAGAAGTGCATACGTTTTACACACTGCACGGGTAGGAACTGCCTCGCTGTGCTTCCGATCCGGTGCTGCCAATGCTGTGCGTCCTGGTTTGCAGTGTGAAACGCAGCAGCCTGGCAGAGAACAAGATTGATTCTTATCTGGGTCTAAACTTTGTGGAAAGGAAATTGTGTAGTGTGTGGGTTCTCTGGTGTCTGGCTCTTTTCAGTAAGGATTATTCTTCAAAGAACCAACGTGGCTGTTTCAGTTAGTCCAACCTTATGCCTCACTGTGTATGTACGCAGTACATGTACCATGTGTCATATGACTTCATTCTATTTAAACAAGTCTCCCGTGGATGACATTGGCACTGTTTCTGTTCTTTAAAACTACCGTGCACTCCATGAGCATTCTAGTCTTTTCCTTCTGGCAAACAGTCATACATATTCATTCATACTTATGGCAAACACGTATGGCAAACAGGCACAAAATTGCTGGGTTATTGGGTCGGTGGGAGTTCATCATTAGTAGAAATTATCAGTGCTTTCAAAGTAGTTGAATACTTCAAATAGACCAGTAGTTTAAATTTTTGTCTTTCTCGGAATGACGGTCCAAAGTTTGAAATCTGCTGACCTGTATGAAAACTGAAGGAAGGTGTGATCTGCCACACGGAAAGACGGAGCTGCCTCTGTACTAACGTACACACCTTCTCATCCTCCGTTCTTTCCATGGCCGTCTACAACCCTGAGCAAGATGCCTGAGAAGGATGGGGGTAGAACTAGGGCTGGGAAGAAGAGCAGTTTCTAACAAGCCTCAAATGGGAGTGTGCCTGGTGGGCTGTCTCCTCTCTCATGGAGGGTCCTGCTCTCAATGTCGAAGGGACCCTCTTAATATACCGCCTTTCTTTGTTCCCATTGACTCCCGAGTCCCCAGTCTCTGTCACCTGACATCCATCTGGTCACTAAAGCACTGAAAACCTAAAGCTATGTCCATCCAGAGAAATGTCCAGGAGTAGCACAATCAACTCACATCCCCTCAGAAATGGCTGACTTTGTCTTGAAGGAAAAGGGAACAGGATGCAAGAGAGGCCAGCAGAGCCTGCAGCCAATCCAGAAAGGACTGTTCTCAGGGGATAAAAAGAGACAAGCAGAGAAAATATACATAGTTCACAGTGCCAGTGAGGCTCAGGGGTCCAGGAGAGCGCTCTGCAGATGGCCAAAAGGCCTCTTGGGCTATGTACATTCTCTTGTTGGCACAGAACAGTCCCACAATGAGCCCTGAAGATGGGGCTTTTGCTTCTTTCTTGACACACAGACACCAGGAACAGAACTGTGTAGCATGCTGTGAGCAGCCACACACACAAAGGACTTCCAGTCAGATCAGCCTGTCAATATCTCTTGACCCATAGGGAGGCCACAGAGAAGGAGGACACAGCGGGCAAGTGGGCTTGGAGTGTATGGCCTGGAAAAGATGATCTACTCTGTAATCCACTCTGGCTTCTGTCATCCGGAGAGCCCAGTCAGTCCACTCTACCCATCCATCCTTTAGCATACACAAAGGCTATGAACCGAGGGTCCAGATCTTCCATTTATCCTAGGAACTGCGTCCTAAATTCCTCCTCTACCACAATTCTGAACTTAAAATGCTATGTAATTGCTTGGCAAGGGCCCTCTTTATTTACGGCAAAACCTAGACATTATTCATGATGTGTTAAAGCAAATGCGGCATAAAGCATTTTCAAATGGCTATCCAAATGTTGGAAAGAAACATAAACTATATAGAAGGCTTCAGATTTGGTTTAACAATGTTGAAATGTAAAATATTTCACCAATAATTTTATATTGTTCTATGTTGAAGTGATAAAGAAAATATATCGTTAAAGTTCAGTTCTATCATTTTGGTTTCATTTTTAGATATTGTTATCACACAATTTCAAGTGGTATATGCATGTCTAATAACACAGAGCTAATGCTATCTAAAATCACACACACACACACCCAAGCCATGTTCAAGTCAAATTCATGAGTCACTGGTGGGAAATAATTTTCTTGGGACTAGTTTCCTCTGCAGTGAGCTAAACTAAAGGTGTTCATGTCCTTTCTTGACATTGTTAAAAACAGATATGTTCATATATGTAAAGCAACATCGGAACTATGCCTGTTATGAAATAAAAGTTTCCTTAAGGTTAGATATTACCATTGTAGCATTTCTGGTCCTCTGTAAGGGGAAAGATTCTGCAGAATATTTCCAGACCTGGTCTCCAGGGAAGCTGGGCATAGTGGGAATTCAATCATTTACACCTCTGAGATGCTTGCCAGATTAATGGCAAGTCAGGAGTGCCTGTTTTGTGATACGGGAATCCTACTGAGCCCAGATTCATGCTGTCCTTTTATGATGGCCTAGACACATAAGTCTTTTGATAAAACTAGATCATGTCTTCTTCTCCCCAACACACAGAATTCTGGAAAGAATTTGCGCTATGGAGCCAATTAGGCCACAGATCAACACACACTATTCTTAGTTAAAATGGTTAGTACATTTTCCAAAATTTATCACAACATTGGAGTCTTTTTTTCAAAAGTCATTCTTAATATAGAAGAATATAGAAACATTAAGATGAAAATTGAAATCCATTTTGAACCTAAGAATATTTAATCTAAATCTGACCTATAATAGTCTGTTGTGGGTTTTTGTCCCTGAAACTGTTGTTTAGACCCTAGCTTTAGGTTACAATGGTGCCTGTTGTTCTCAACTCATTGAAAAACAAGTTCTGATGTTTTCCTTTTAAAGTATTCTGTTTCCAAGTGTTTGACTTGGGGTGGGGGCAGGGGAGAGAGAGAGAGAGAGAGAGAGAGAGAGAGAGAGAGAGAGAGAGAGAGAGAGAGTCAATCCTATCCTACTGCTATGAATTGGAGGCAACCAATTTTCCCTGCTAATGACATGTTATTTACTGTCTAGAAGTAGAAAGGAGTACGGATAGTATGGAAGAGCAAACAAATTCCATGGATTGGAGTCACAGAATTAAGAAAAAAAAGGCTATAAACTCATACTTTCAGCTAGTAATAGTAAGGTTTTTGTTGAAGGCTAAGAACTGAGTTAAATCACCCAAGTGGGGAAAGAGAAATGCATTTCCATTACTCGCTTTGAACATCAGAGATTTGATTTCTATGTTCTGTTGTTCTGGTTGAAAAACCTCTGTATTATAAGGGGGATGCTTGTGTGAGGAAGGGAGTCTCCTTCTGAGAGGTTTATAAAGCCTGTGTGTAGCCCCTCACCTGACTCTGGATTTAGCAAATCGCTCTGTGATCTTGGTAAAGCATCTCTGGGGCCTTATTAGCCATGGGCTAATTAACACGACCAGGGAATGTGGCACCTTCCCAGGGTTCCTGAGGCCTTTAACCCACAGCAAGACCCACACTCTATTTCTTTATGTCTCCAAGACCATTAAGTGCTTCTTAGAGGCTCAATTATTTGAGATCTGGGCTAAAAGGCAAAACCAGACAAGGAATATTAATGGGGATACTGTCCCTAAACCTTCAAAAATTCCAATATGTACATTGTATACCAACTCTGAAAGCGTCAGTCATGTAGAATTTGATAGAGACAGGTAAATGACCCTCTAAGGAGAGGGAGCAAAGATCAGTGGAGCAGCTGAATTGGAGGTAAAGGGACAACAGAGTGACACCTTGAGGCGTCACCTCTCTTAGCACAGCTCTGCAATTGCGTTTGCCACTCTTTGGTGTCACATAAATGTAACTCGGTCATCGCAGAATCAGAGGTCTCGTCCCTACAGCAACAATAACCAAAGAGAAGAGTGTCATAATGAGTTAGTTCATACCTGTGCATCCTGGTCACGCCATACCGACGTTTCAAGTGACATATAATATTAAACCACAAACGGAAGCCACACAGTCACTGTCCTTGTCAGAATCTGGCCTGAAAATTAGAATATCATGACCAACACGGCACTAACGAAATCATTTGAAGTGACTCCATTAATAAAATAGGGGCCGGCACTGTTGCTGGATTTTGCAGTAAATGGAAGGTACCACCCACAGTCACTGGTGTGAGTGACTTTACAATGTTGCCCCAGGCCTCAGTTCTGCGCTTGTTTTTCCCTGTCCATCAAACCTATCAAAGTTTGGATGACACAGAGCTAGCAGGAATAATATGATAACCAAAAGGATATTTTATTGGGGTCTTGTCTCATTCGGAGTTGGGGACAGTGGAATGATTTTATAAAATTAAAACTAGCCAGGTATAGCAGTGCACACCTTTAATCCCAGCACTCCAGAGGCAGAGGCAGTCATATCTCTGTGAGTTTGAGGAAAGCCTCGTCTACATCGTGTGCTCCAAGTCGGTTGAGGCTACATATTGAGATCCTGTCTAAAAACAAACAAAGGAAGCAGAGAAGTCCCACCAATATTTTAAAAATATAAGAAATGCCAAGCCATTTGGAAAGGCTGCTTAGCAAATGCCACTGAGGGTTGTCTACTCTGCAGAGTTGATAGGAAAAAGGCAAATGGATGCTTTTGTTTTGATTGAGGATGACTTTTTTCCCATTATGTGCGTCACACGCGTGTGCGCAGGGGACAATTTTGTGGCTTTAGTCCTCTCTTTCCATCTCATCAGTTCTGGGATTTAAACTAAGGTCACCAGCCTTGGTGACAGGTACCCTGAACCAGCGCCATCTTGTAGGCCTACTCCCTATAGCACTGTATAACTGTAATGATAAAAGGCTGGGAATCTATAGTGCCGTGGCGAAGTTCCCGCTTACTTTGAATTTACTAAACAGCATCTGGGATGGCACTTTCCTTCAGGGATAAAGACCAAACACAATGAAAAGAAAGCAACCAGAATGACACACAAGGGAGCAAGGAATAGAAAGAGCAGAGACGAGAGGATCCGTTGGCACGAAGAGCCGTCTGCACAGAACCTTCCATGGGTAACACGCTGCACAGATAACAGGAGACACAATTGGCGGCAGCGCGCACTTAGTAGCAGCCAACGCAGAGCAGTGGTGGGCCAGCATTATGGGTGGCCCTGTCTGCCCAGTCTGGACTACAAGCGTCAGAGTGACTGTGGCCTCTCTTAACATCCCTTAGCTCTTCCAGCTGGGTGGTTTTAAGGCTTCTGAAGCCCCTGTCGTATAAAACATCTCGTGTTAACTTTTATTTGTTCATATGCTTAATCCTTTAGGAACTTTGGCTCAAACTCAAAGCGCCGCATCAGCTGGGCCAGGGCTCCACCATGAAGCTGTGCACCAAGCCCTTCCTATACTGTTCAAGGTAAGTTTCTTTTGACTAGATGTGTTTTGAAATGATCCAGCAATGGAAAACTAACTCTGTTTGCAAGTGAAGCAAAAGCAGGAGGGATTTTTGGAATCCTTGAAATGAGACAAAAATTTAGCTGCAAGTCGCTTCTAAATGGAATGGGGTTTCTTGCCTTGTAAGGAAGTTGTCATTTAACTGTGTACGACTCTTATTTATAGGTTGTTATTTATGAGTGCATGCAGTTATTGTAGATCTTCTATGTACCCATGGTTAGGTACTGTATTTCCGTCACTCTCTTCCATCCTGGGTACGGTACCCACCTCCGCGCAGATGAAATTGGCCTCTGTGTGTCTCGGTGTCTGCGGCGCAAGTGCAAGCGCTAAGCATTCGCTGGATCGTTTAAAATGTGCCAATTCAGCAAACTAAAAAACAAAACAAACAAACAAAAAAAAAAAAAACCCAGAACTGTGTAGTTCCTTTCTTTGCTGAGGGCTGGGGGAGGGGAGTGGGCATTAAAGGGCAGGTGGGGTGGGGAGTCATGGGAGGAGCTGCAGCTGTCCTCAGATTTCTGTGGCTCCCATTTGCCAAGAAAAGATATGTCCTAATTTGGCTTTTAATTGCAGGTGTGATTGTCCCCAGAGCTGTGCCAGGGACATTACCATGTTAATAGCAGGAAGTGTACTGGGATCAGAGAAGCAAGCTCCTCGTTCCTCCAGCAGCTGAGTCCCCAGTCTCTCTCAAAGACAGGATTCTAAATATCCTGAAAGGGAAGAACTAGCTGCTGATCTCGGGAAGGGAGTCCTTTTGCGGGTCTTGGGGTGGGGGTGGCGGTGGGGAGTAAGACAACAGATTAAGCAGTGGATCAAAATATAAGAGAAAGGCTTTGCTCACCAAGTTAAAGAGCAGAAAAGAACCAAAGTAAAATAAAAATAGCTCCAACCCAGAGATCAAGAGGACTATTTTGTGTAAGGGAAGAATAGAAGTGGTCCGCTTACACTCTGCCAAACCACCAGCTTGAAGTACAGAATTGTTGCCAACGGCGGAGGGGCTGAAAGGGTCCATTATTAAGAAGTTAGTGCTTGACAGCGGCCGACTCCACCACAGCAAAATCGCTCCCTTCCGAGAGACAGCATCCTAGGAGTCTTGGGTTAATTACTCAAATCTTCAAATTATCCTTTGGGGAGCAAAACGGAGCATGCAGAATCCAAAGCAGATCTGGGGCAGAGATTCTGAGAAGGAGGGTTCCTTCTCGTTTTCAAAAATGACCATGTCGATTGCAGAAACCACAAGAGGGGAAAGGGATAAAGAAAACACACCCATGTATCAGGCAGGCACTAAATGGCTGGCAGCTGTAGAGCCCCGCGGGAAAACAAGGTCTGCCCATGTCAGTACTCGGAGCAGGGTTGGCTAAACTTCTAAAACAAGTTGTTTCGAATCGAATTGCCCGAGGAGAATGGGGGTGCAGAAATGAAGGCACCCGGGTTTTGTTGCAGAAGAATAGTTTCTCTAGACACTGGTTTCTGAAAGAGCTAATGTGCCCAACAAGTCACTTTCCATCTACTGAAATCAAAATACTACTTGAACGTTGTTTTCTCTATGCAAATACTTATTTTCTAACTCGACTTCCTATTGTAAGAGATACACTCATTTTGTTGCTGTTTCCATGTGTGTGTCTATGTGTGTGAATGTCTCTGTGTGTGCAAATATGTATTCATGTGTATCCATACATGTGTGTAAGAAAGTACATGGAAGCTAGAGGTCAACTCAGGTGTCATTCCCCCCCACCCCGTGTGTGTGTGTGTGTCCATTTTTCTATCTCTGTCTCTGTCTCTCCTCTTTTGAGACAGGGCTTTCCTCAGGACCTAGGTCTTGTCAATTAGTCTAGACAGGCTGGCTAGAAGCCCCAGTAACCCTCCTGCCTCTGCCACCCCAGCACGTCAATTATAGGCCCTCCAACATCTTTACATGGATTCAGGGAAGGAAATTCAGGTTCCTGTTCTTGCATGGAAAGTGTTGTACTGAGAGGGCTGCCTCTCTGACCCCGTACATTCAACACTGCCAAAATCCTCATCTTTTCCCACTTTTTTTTTTCTCATAAGCCCTGTCTGTAAGAGGTTCCCGGAACTTTCTGCAAGAAATATTTCTCAAGCAAAGATCCTAGGCATATTCCTGCAATGTGAGAGAGCTCTATAAATTACAAAAGGAACTTAAAAAAATTTAAACAAAATTTTAAAAAAATTTTGGTTATGATGATGATGATGACTTGAAATTTTATTTTTACCCATCAGAAAGATGACAGTTCCTTTTGCAGTAGAGGTTTATCATTGTGCAGCCGTCTTCACGGAGGAAGTCTTCAGTTTCTCAAATAAGGGTACGTCAATTTACTTTCAGGGACAAGAAAAAAGAATCTTTCGTTCAAGGACTGTTAGGGTTTACAAAGTCTTTGAAAATTAGCTACAAGGAGAGGAAAATGTTTCCCAACCGACAGATGCTCAAATTTATCAATCTGCTAATTCAGAAGCAAATCAATCAGGTCCACTGATAAGGACTTCGAAAGAATTCTAAGAGCAGTAAGTGCCGGATAAGTCTTAGATTTGATAGACTGTAAATTAAATTAAAGTGTAGATACCTGAAATATCAATGTTAATATATTCAGGTTTGTGTGTTTTAGCACTGGGGATTCAACCTAAGGTTCATACATGCTACATGAGTATACTATCACCTACTTTTCATTTGGAGACAAGGTTTCATTAGCAACTCTTCCTGTGGTCCAGCCTGTCCTTGAACTTCCAACACTATCTCAACCTCCCTAGCAGATAAGATTATAAACCTGTGCCATTGGGCTGAGGTGTTTAGTTTTATTGCTTTGCTCTCATTATCTCCCATTGAAGACACTTGATTCTCTTCGTTTCTACTGTATAAGAGTAACCTGAGGGATGCTGTAGACATGGATGCAGGGTTGGCGAGGGTCTCAGAGCAAAGTTAATTTCTGATCAATGACATCATGGATGCTCACATTGTTAAAGAGCTGGAACCACCCCACCCCAAAGTTTCTAACATTTCCCAGCTGAAAACTCCATACCCACTAACCCCACCACCCAGTCTCCTCCAGTTCCTGGCAACCACTTTTCTGTGCCTTGTCTCTGAATATAACTGTCTGTCCATCATTCTCGGATGATGCTCCGAGTCTTCCAATCAGGTAAAGGAGGAGAACCGCATGCCCTCTACTTTGATCTTCTATGAGTTACCTAAATCATGGCTTCTGGGTATAGTGTTTTATCAAATCCCAAATGTCTCCTACCACTACTCCTTAAAATCCTTTGTTGTGCCAAGCAGGAGGAACAATTTACTTACGAGGCTGCAATGCCTCAAGATGACTCACAGGAGAAGTGCACTGCATGCTGCACAGACAACAACCAAAAACTGCAGCTGTGTAATTCCGGCTTCTCTGTGCTCTGCGTACCAACGATTCACCTTCGCTGATTGTCTCAGCAGACCTCATGGGAATGGGACAACGAGAGCGACACAAAAAATTGCTGGGTTGAGAGATTGGTCCTTATGGTGCCATCCGGGCCCAAGCTGCTGCTGCTGGCCACGTCTGGAACCGTGGCTCTGCTGCAGCTGGGGTCAGTGCTGATGTTCACTGTCCCTATTACCACAGGAGCCTATGCAAACCATGCAATGAAGTACGAGGGTCTTGATGGGCTCACCCTGGCCCCCACTGGGAGCTGACCCTGCCCCTCACGGGGGAAGGGGGAGTGAGGAGGGAGAGCATCGGAAGGCTGGCGCCACCCCCACCCGAAGGAGTGGTCCAGTGGCCCAGACAGACAGACCAGGCACAGATCCAGGGCTTTCAGTTGGCCCACCCCAGCGTCTGCTCCCTCTATGTTCTGCTAGAGCAGGTGAAGCTGCAGGATCTCCATGACTTGGGGCAACAGCAGGATTCCAGTAGGAGTTTCGGTGAGAGTCCAGCAGTGATGGTGTGCCACAGGCCGGAGGCCTCGAAGCTGAGCGACAGCACACTACACCATGCACATTTGCAAGTGAAGCTGCGTCCACAAAGGGGTCCCAGTGCCACCAGGACAGATGAAGAGGTGACAGACTGAAGAAGTTTTTTGTTTTTGTTTATTTGTTTGTTTTTAGTTGATATCATTGTATTTTTGTTTGTTTTGTGTTTTTTTATTTTATTCTTTGTTTATGTTTTATTTTTAGTAATTTTGGGGGTTTTTAGGGGACTGTAGGGATGAGGGGCAGTTATTGAGATTGGGGGATTGGAGTACATGATGTGAAATTTCTAAAGAATCAATTGAATGTGTGTGTGTGTGTGTGTGTGTGTGTGTGTGTGTGTGTATGCGGGGAGGGAGACTGGCCCTTTCATCTAAAGCTCTTACTCTTCTACCCTTACTCTTCTACCCAGACCAGGGTATCCTAAAATACATGTCCAATTTCCCTCCATCACTGAAAGATCTCACTATGGTTGTTTCTACGTGCACCCAGACCAGATGTGTGCACCCAAGGATGAGAGGCTGCAATGACTTCCTGCCCATCCGTAGAAGGGTATCCTTCTTAGACTCAGATCCTGGTGCTTTGTTCATCCAACCAATTGCCCTGCCCTGTAAGGGATGATACTTCTTGCTTTGCTATTTTGTTACCTCTGTTGTAACAGTAGTGAAGGTCTTTGTCATACTTCTGCATTCTGACCTAAGATAGAAGTCACAAAGGAAGTAGATCTTTACTAAAATAGATGTCTCTGCCCTGGGACACACCACTGTATGATCCAGGTGTTTCAAACATGCTTCTTTGGAAAGGTCATCTGCTTCCAATAGAAATATATTATCTGTGTACCCATGCTAAGTGTTATCTGCTACAGTGTTCTTTTGTCTGGTTGTGTCTGGTTGTAGCCCAGGACCAAGCTACACATTTCTATCTGGATATTGTTTGTCTCCTGATGGTTTACATGAGGAGCCTTAGTTCCCAGCCTTACAGTGTGAGATGGAAGGGGACAGGAAGGGACGAGGTTTAACAGGAGGCTATGAGCTTATGGGGACAACATCCTTTGGAAGAATTAATGCCCATCAGACATCAGGAAAGGGGCTATCATGATGCGAGGCCACCCCACATTAGGATTCTCCCACTCCTACTGCTCACAGCTCTTACATGCACCCCTACTGTGTGATCTCGCCCACCACGAGATCATGATCCCACTGCCACAGATGGCGCCTCCTGAACTTGAGCTTTTTGTCCTCCAAAACTGTGAGCCCAAATAAACTTACTTGGTTTATAAAGAATGGGCTCCAGATTCAAATAGACAATTTTCAAAAGAAATACAAATGGCCAGTAGAAGATAGTGAATGTTTTTTTGACATCCTTAGCTATTAGGAAAATGTAAATTCAAACTGCTTTGGGAATCCACCTCCTCCTAGTCAGAATGACTATCCTCAGGAAAACAAACGATAACAAATGCTAGCTAGGTGTGATGGAAGAGAGACTCTTATCCATTTCTGGTGGGAATGTTGACTGGTGTAGCCACTGTGAAAATCAGCATGGAAGTTTCCTAATAAACAAAAAATAGAGCTATCGTATGATCCAGTTGTATCAATTACTTCTTTATTGCTGTGACGAAACACCATGACCAAGACAGCTTAGAGAAGAAAGAACTTACTGGGGCTGAGGGTTCCAGAGGCTTAGAGTCCATGTCAGCCGAGCAGGAGGCTGGAGCAGCAGCTGAGAGCGCACATCTCAAATCACCCACAGAATCCAGAAGGTGTGCACTTAAAATGGAGCTAGTCTTTTAAAACCTCAAAGCCTACCCCGTTGGAGTAAATCCTCCAGCAAGTCTAACTCCTGACCTTCTCCAGATAGACACCAGCTGGGGACCAAGTATTCAAATGCCCCAGGTTTGTGGGGCTAGCTCCTTCAAATCACCACACCAGATAATGCTACTCCTGGCATATGTCTAAAGGACTCCAAGTCCCGCCATAATGACTTGTAGATGTCCATCAGTAGGTAAGCAGATAAAGATAATGGGGACGCATAGACACATTAGGATTTTATTGAGGCATAAAGAGGAATAAAATTATAAAATCTGTGTGAAAGTGGGTAGGATTGGAAAGTATTATGTCAAGTGAAATAAGAAAGAAGAAAAAATACCGTATTTTTTCTCATGTGTAAACAGGATTTAAAGGTTCATTTGTTGTCTGTGAATGCGTGCTCACCCGTGTGTGTTTGTGTGTCTGTACTTGTGTGAATATGCATTTGCATGTGCATGTGTGTATGTGTGCCTACATGTGTGTGTGTGTGTGTATGTTTTGTGTGCACATGTGTGTGAAGAAATCAGAAAGGAACCATGGGAGGGTAAGAAAAACCATATTATCAGAGGGCTTGGGGTGGAAAGAGGATCACAGAATGCATGTGATATGAAAGTGAGGGACAGGGTGGGGGTGGGGAGAGGATCACAGAATGCATGTGATATGGACACAGGAGTGTTGTTGGGGGAAGAAAAGTGACCAAGAAGAAGGGGACAAGGGTTTTGGAAGAGAGCATTGGAGGAGGTAGCAAATATGAACAAATAAGTCTGAAAACATGCAACTAAGCTGTTGTTCTCTATGCTAACTTAAAGCAACAGCAATACCACTACAATTTGAATAGAATGTCCTCCCAAAATTCATATGTCAAAAAGGAGACTCATCATGAATTGGGGTGGGGGTGGGGGCATGGGAAGGGTTAGAGGCAGAAGAAGAGGGAAATGGTATCATTATGTTTTCAACTTAAAATTGCAAAAAAAGATAAAAAACAGGTTTCAGTTTCCCCATTTCTAGGATTAGAAAGTGGAACATTTGCGTCGTGAGTTCTATTACCTCATGCAAGGGATAGTACCCTCCTCTTGGTCCCTTCCACCATGTGATGTCACAGCCGTGGGTAACATCGATGGAACACACAACAAGCCTCCACCAGACACTGACTCTGCCGGTGCCTTGGCTCTGACTATGTAGTTTGAAGAACTGTGAGCGATAAACTTGTGCCATTAGCCAATCATAGCAGCCCAAATAGACTGAGGGAAATATTATTTCTGTTCAAATAAACAAAACATTTTAACACTGAGGCAGTAACACTATGATACCCTCATGATTTTTGCCTCCCATTCAAAAATAAAATATAATATAATAAAACTTGGGGAAATTTCTCAATAATAGATTTTTTTAAGAAACCTATTCTTCATACTGGGTCACCTTGTCCAGCCTTAATACATGGAGAGGTCCTTAGTCTTATTGCAACTTGATATGCCATGTTTTGTTGAGGGGGCAGGAAGGCCTTGCCCTTTCTGAATAGAAATCAGGGAGGAGTGGATGGGGGTGGGCAGAGGGCAGGTTGGTGGGGGGACTGGGAGGAGAGGAAAGAGCCAGATGTAAAATAAACTAATTTATTTAAAAAAAAAAAGAAAGGAAAAAAGAAACCCCACAGAGACGCCAGGGAAGAGCCCTGTATTCTTAATATTTCAAGGATCTTGTCACAATCTGTCAAAGGCTCCCTTTTCTTGCACCACTCCCTGGTTCTACTATGGCATGAAACAGCAATTCTTCCAAGACGGTGTCCTGACTTTGTATTCTATAAGGCACATGTGCACACCTTCTCACATGGGCCGGGGGCGGTCTTTCAGTGCCAGGACGCTGCAGCTGGCCCTGGCTCTGGTCCACAGGGATCCAGCTGATGGAATGCGACCACGTCAGCAGGATCTTGCTGCTGCCGCCTTGTGATGGAGTGAGTGTGAGGGACCGAGGCAAGCTTGAAACCTGACTGACGCCTGCCACGGTTCTCCTTGTGGAACAGGAGATTCTGAGAACATCTCTAAATAAGGAGAAGTCTTCCAAGGCCACAGATCTTTGGGAAATGCTCGCCCGCTCTTGACGATCTGCAACGGACATTCACACAACTGTTTAGTGGAACTGTGTGATTATTTTTTTCTTTCAGCCAAACAATTCGCAGTATGATCTAGGTGTACCTTTTTCTTGTTTTGAAAGCACTGGAATTTATTTACGTTAACCTGAGAGACGCTAAGCAGGAAATGATGGAGAGTGAGCACATGTGTGTTCACACAAGACCTCGTCACACCTGAGAGTGCCCTTCAGTCAAGCATGGGCGTAGACTCAGAGTAGAAGATGAGGTCTGCTCAGCTGTGGTTTAGGTGCTGGGTGCTGAGTGATCCCCAGAGGCTCTTATGTTAAAGGGTTACCCGCTGGGTGGTGCCCCTGGAAGAGGGACCTTTGGAAAGGAGAGCTGGTTCAAGGTTTTGTGTCATCAGCTATAAACCTTCAACAGAGATCATGGAGCCACAATTCTCTCTTCTTTCCTCGCTTTCTGACCACAATGTAGGCAAGTTAGCTGCACCCCATTTTCCCACCATGATGTGGTCACAGACCCAAGGTCACTTAGCCAACTGTTCATGGACTGGAACCATTGAAACTCTAATAACAAACAAGCTTTTCATATTGTTTGTTTGTTTGTTTATAAGCTAATTACTTTAGGTAATATGCTATATTAGTAGAAATCAACACCAAATATGTATATATTGCTAAAACAGGCTGCAGCCCCTGAAGTTTGTCCCATCTCTTTTCTTCACAGTTAACCCAGGTCACATAAACTTGGAGCCCTGTTTTGCTGAGATGTAGGGTTTAAGAGGGCCAAAGTAAATCTCACACGTCAATGAAAAATCCTCCGTGTCGGCCGCTGCCCTGGGCCTGAAGCAGGAGGTCTATTTAGTCTCATCTGGAACAAGCTATGCAGCCTGACAGGGGCTTCCCATGGGGCCTGGGAAACCATTCTGTAAACTGTTGTTTTATAGTTCAGGGGGTACGTTTATGAGACCTTCCACAAGCCACTCACAGAGCTATCTGCAGCAGTAAATAGGTATTTTAAAGTCAAAGAACCCCTCCTTGTGATAGAAAAGGGAAATGAAGCCGCTACATGCCAGGTACCTGAGGTGACCAGCTCCAAAGTCGGCCTAAGCTGCCTATTGATGTTTTAATATTTTCCCATGTCACTCTCCCACAGATGACCTGGACTCTTTTGTTGACCTAACCTGAGCCTTGCATACTTTCTGCTAAGATAGGAAATGGTTAGGGGTTCATGAAGGAGAGCAAACACGTCTCTGAGACTGATTACTATACGGCTGTGTTCTGTTGGGAATTTTGGATCTAAAACACAATGCGGCAAGTGTGTTTGTGTGTACGTAACTTGTAAGTCTACCACAGAGTCTGTGTACAAAATGGATAGAAGGGAGACCATAGAAAGGCGGCCAGCTCCCAAGATTCAAGCGACCAGCCCGAGTCCAACACAAACAGTTCTGGTCACATCTTAAAATGAATTAAACATCTAACGACAGCGTATTAAGTTGCTTAGAAACAAGCAATTTGGATCAGAACGGGAAGCTCAGAAAAGCTGTTCTTAGGCAGTCTAGAAAGTGCAAGACACCTTTTTAATTTCCAAAAGGTAAAAACTTCATGGAAGTAGGAAGGAGAAAACAGCCCAAACATTGTTATCAAAGTTTATAGAACTTAATAGTTATAATTTAACTCTTTTCAGTCCCATGAATGCAGAAAGACATTGTTTAGTTCAATCAGCCCAACAGTTCAGATTCACCTCTTCAGTAATGGAGATTGTGTAACTGGGCTTGGAGAGGGCCTCCCAGGGAAAGCGGCTGAGAGATATGCAGTGGAATGTGAGGGTCCCTAGGAGACCACTCACTGTGCTGATAGCCCCCCACTGGCTTCACTAATAAGACCTCTCCTTAGTACGTAGGAAAGCCGGAATGCTGGTGGACAGTAAACTACCAGCCTTTAAAAGTGGATGAAGTAGATAAACAAATACTCTAATTTTATTAGCAATTATCTTTTGTCTGACAAAGTTATCTCCTCTTATAATCTGATTAGTGTCTTTAAATTCTACAATTAGAAACCTATTACCCAGGCAAAAGCATCAGTATCTATGAAAAAGGACACAGCCGGTAGGTAGTGGCGCCCACCTTTAATCCTGGCACTTGAGAGACAGGGGCAGGTGGATCTCTGAGTTCAAGGCCAGCCTGGTCTACAGAGCAAGTTCCAGGACAGCCAGAACAACACAAAGAAACTCTGTCTTGTAAAAACAAAGAAAAAAAGAGAAAAAGAAAGGGAGGGAGGGAGGGAGGGAGGGAGGGAGGGAGGGAAGAAAAAGAAAAAGTACACAAAAGTACAAAGGCTGAGGAGATGAGTCAGGTTGAACTGCTTGCCGCCCAGGCATGAGGAGCAAAGATCAAATCCCCAGGAACAATGTAAATACAGGATCGGGGAGGCAGCCTGCCTGAGATCCCAGAGCATAGAAGGTGGAAATGGGATCTTCTGAGCACACTGGCCAAGTAGACTATCAGTAGCCTCTGGATTCAACTGAGGAATCAGGCTTCAACATGTAAGTCAGAGAGCGATCAAAGAAGACCTTGACACCTACTGTAAAGCTACATGCAAGCCTGCGTGCATGCCCCATGCACACGCACAAGAAAAAGACAGGAGGGAGGCAAACACACAGAATAACTGTTACTAAACCTTTTTATTTTGTCAACTGAGAAATAGGTTAGTATATGACAATAAGTGATTTTACTTGCCAAGACTTGGGAGTCTAAGTCGCCAGGTTCTTTATAAATTCAGACTTTGCCTGGAAAGAGCAGAATGATCCTGAGAACCCAGGAGGCTGAGGAACTACGAGAAGCAGGAAAAGAGCATCCGCCAGTCACCCTGGCTCAGTATAGGATAAAGACTCTTTGTCTGATCCAAGAAAGCTAGCTCCAAAGCATCTTTGGGATTGTTTTCCTCTTTAGAGCCACCACAGTTCCAATTTTTCACAAACAGCAGCATTTAGATGCCCCAGGAACCACTCTGCCCCTGAGGTTTTCTGTTCATCGTGGACACTACCACTCCATCAACAAACACGGGATGATGACACTGGCCAGTGTGGTTCCTTCCTCCTGAGACAAACTGGGGAGAACAGGTGACCACACATGGCTGTGTTTGTAGACCGCCATCCAGCCTTCCATAGCACCATCCTGTATGTCTCTTTAAGTGTTCTATTTTGCTTCAGAAGCACATTCTAAGTTAAGGAAACTGCTTACAACTTAAAGAAAAATATAGAGAGTTTCTCAGGATCCTTTTGGGCTTTGCCACGTCCTATCAAATTATCTAAGAAGCAAACAAGCATTTGTTTCTATCAGTCAGCTGGACTGATACACCAGCATCCCTTAAGGCCTACAGGTGGCGTTAAGGTTGTATAGTTTTATGGATTTTAACGAATGTATAAGGACATAGATCACTTTCTATGATACCCTACAGAACAATGTGACATCCTTAAATCTCTTCTATGCTCCAGCTATCCTTCTCTTTGACAGCTGCCAGCCATTCACCTTTCTTACTGTCTCCATCCATGGTTTGCCCCTTCCAGACAGTTGTATCATTAGACTTGTATGTCGCATTTTTCAAATTTGCTTTTTTTAACTTAGTTACATGAATGTAAGCTTCCCTCATGCATCCCCTTTGCGATCCCATCACTCAGGAGACTGAGGTAGGAGGATGTCTCAAAAACTTCACCATCACAGATTAACAGTTTGTGTATTTAGGCTAAATAATATCCCATTGTTAAGTATACTGCCAGTTCAACCATGCACACAGTGGGCCAGGAACATGAACGCATTTCCACCATTCCTGCAATCCACACAAAGTTAGCACCATAAACCTACTTGGAGATCACCCTAGTCCTGATTCTAAAGGTTTACAAAAGCTAGTGATGCTCAAAGTGAAGGTTTCGGTTTATTCTCTAAATCCCTCATTGGAGAGTCGCTGTACCAATGACATTAGTAAGACAAACTCAATGCATTCTGCTTCTTAGCAGCCCGTAGTTGAGATGTGTTCTGTTTTCATTTTGCTCCTGTGACAAATACCGCAGCCAAAAGGAACTTCAAGAGACTTCCAAAAGAAACTTACATGCTACAGTACATCCCTCATGGATGTCAGAGCAAGAACTCACGCAGAAATCTGAATGAAAGCTACTTATTCTATACCACATTTACCTCTGCCCAAGGAACTCCTTCACAATTTGAGAGGTATAGCAGGAACCGTGGAATTTGCTGATAACTGACTCACAGGCAAGTTTATGCCCAGTTGTCTTTCTTATACAGCCTAAGACAATCTGCCTAGGAAATTGTACTGCCTACAGTGGACTAGACACTCCATCATACATTAATAATCAAGACAACCCACCATAGACAAGCCACAGGCCAATCTGATCTAGGCAGATTCCTCCCCCCTTCTCTCTGATGACTCTAGGCTGTGTCAAGTGGATAGTCAAAACTAGCTAAATCAAAATTATTTGGGGGAAAATATACCCTTTCTTCAAAATTGGCAGATCAGATTCCTAAGATCACCTCTAATCTGTCATCTATATGGTAGGCACATATGTCTTCAAAATGCCAAACAATCCACTCAACATAATGCCCACCCCCAATATTCTTGAATCATGTTGTCCTGGGGTTGAAATGAATCTCTTCCCTCTGAGCCCTGATCAAGCTCCCTGAACCAACACATATATTTTGAATTTTCTGCCAATCTCTCAATTCAACTTTTCATTTTTCATTGTAGCATGGATGGTGCTGTTTGAAAGGATCATGATTGAAAACAAAACACACTTCAGTAAGCTACTCAGCCTGCCCTGGGGCTGACAGGGCCTCTGGGCTGTCGGCATGTATTCAAGATGTGCCATCTACTGTGAACTGATGCCTTCTCTTTCAGCTGCTCTAGCTGTGCCCCATTTCCTACCAGCCAGATCTAGGACCTTCAATGCCAGGGCCTCAGCCTCAGTGGGGTTTGTTACCACATGAGTGAACCAAGGATCTCAGTTTTTTCTAACACAAATTTATATAATACCAATTTTAGAAGCTGAAAATAAAGAGCAATCAGTGACCAATGGTACTTAATTTTAAGACTTGAAACTATAAGGATTAAGACAGTGCATGGCAATAGTATAAAGATCCATGAATAGAATATAATTGAATTGAATTGAATAGATAAGTTCAGAAACTGACTTGTAGACATGTGGATAAATGACTTTCGACAAAGATAATTCTGTGACCAAATAGTTTATCTTCAATAATGTATGCTAGAATTATTAAATGTTGGTATACAAAATTATAAACTTTGACCCATATTTGGCAGAAAATACCAAAGTTGGCTCAGATATATCATAGACCTAAAGTTGAGATCACCTATAGGCACCAGACCCCTATCAAAGAACACAGAAAATTCTTCATGACTTTGTGTTAAAGTAATAATTTCTTAGATACAACACCAAACACACCAGTCATAAAAGACAAAATTTAATAATTTTAACATTATTAAAACTAAACTGTTCCTTTAAGTACACCATTAGAATAACAAGTTACAGAGCAAGAGAAAGTATTTGAAATCATATTATGTGTCATATCTCTGATAAAGGACACGAATCAGAAGTGCAGCAACAATTCTTGAACTCAAAAGGAAAACACAAATTAGCTTCAAGCTCGCACAAAGATGTGAATACACAACCCAGACTATATTTAGAGAGAAGGCCGCCTTGATGGTCAACTTGAAGAAGGAACATGCCCACTCTCAGCCCTTAGGACCACCGTCTAGCCTAGCTTCAGCAGGAGCACTAACACAAGGAGCTTGGACTCTGGGAGGGTCTCTACCCAGCACATTGTTTCACAAGAGATCCTTGGCTTCTCAGAGAAATAGGCAGAAAAGACACTCAAGTGACTGGAGAAGTGAGAATTATAGTTGTGCTTACTAGAATAACCAAAAATTGTCAACACAAAGTGGATGAGGATGGACAAGAGGCACTTCTATACACTGATGGTGGAAATGGAAGTTGATATAATCACTTCAGGAACAAAAGTGGCAGTTTCTGGAGAAGTTGAACTTATGTTAAGAAGTCCTAATATACACAGGCTATTAATAGCAGGATTCAACAGCTAAATGGTGCTGTGGAATAATGCTTTTGCACACTGTGAAGATGTATTACTTTCATTGTTAATAAAGAGCTGACTGGCCAATAGCTAGGCAGAGAGAGGTTAGGCAGGAGAGCTAGACTAAGAGAATTCTGGGAAGAAGAAAGAGGGTGGAGTCATCAATCATGCACAAAGGAAACAGAAGATGAACTGCCACGTGGTAGAGTGTAGATAAGAAATATTGGTTAATTTAAGCTGAAAGAGCTAGTTAGCAACAAGCCTAAGTTATCAACCAAGCATTTATAATTAAAAATAAGTCTCTGTGTGATTGTTTGGGAGCTGGCTGGTGGGACAGAAAAGTTCCACCTATGAAAAGGTAGGATCAACCCTCATTTCCATCAGTTTATAAAAGATTAAACAAGAGAGCTGGAGAGATGGCTCAGCAGTTAAGAGCACACACTGCTATCCAGGGGTGGGTGGTTGCAGGGGCACTAGGTTCAATTCTTAACACTTACATGTTGGTTCACAAACAGCTGTAATTCCAGTTTCAAAGGGTATCGACGCCCTCTTCTGGCTTATGTACAGACATTCATGTAAGCAATAAACCCAAGCATGTAAAATGGAACTAAAGAAGTCTTTTAAAAACAGATTAAATAAAATTCACTCATCCATTGAAATATTATTTATTACTGAGAAGAAAGGAATCCCGGTCCTGCCTAATACTATATGGAGGAAACTTGAGGATCCTATGCTAAATGAAATAAGTGTCTCTCTCTCTCTCTCTCTCTCTCTCTCTCTCTCTCTCTCTCTCTCTCTCTCTCTCTGCCATGTGAGGACATGCACACAAGCAATCTGCAACCCATAAGAGGGCTGTAGCTAGAACTTCCAGCCTCAGGCACTGTGAGAGATCTGCCCAGCCAATGGTCATTTGAGATGACAGACATTGGGTACCATATTCATTCACTGATTTCCCACAGGCCATGCTATGGGAACCATTACTAAAAGGAAACATGGCATTATCATGAGCTGTCACCAATCACTGACGGATGCATGCCTAATCAAACCAGTGGGTCTTGCACTACTGACGTAGATGTATTTTCGTATATGAAGTGCTATGACTGAAGCTAGCTTTCTCTATACCTCGGGCCTCTTCTCAAAGGTGACACATGAGTAAAATGCCATCCTCATTAGCTGTGTTTCAGGAGGATTCTGAAACTGATAAAGAAAAATGTGTGCGTCCTTAACTGGCCTGTTCGGTAGCTGTATTGATGAGGGTTGTGCTGTGATGAAGCACCATGACCAAAGCAACTTGGGGAGGAAGGGGTTTATTTGACTTCTGCTTCCAGATTATTGTTCATCACTGAAGGAAGTCAGGACAGAAACTCAAGAGGACAGGGACTTGGAGGCAGGAACTGATGAAGAGGCAATGGAGGGAGCTGCTTACTGGCTTCTTCATGGATTTCTCAGCTTTCTTTCTTACAGAACCCAGGACCACCAGCCCAGGGATGGCACCACCCACAATAACTGAACCCTTGCACGTCAAATACTAATTAAGATGTGTCAGACTGTATTGACTCCCCATGGGAAGCCTTACCCTTTCTGAAGAGCGGATGTAGAAGTAAAGGGGAGGGTGGGGCGGGAGGAGGGGAGAGCATGGGAATGGGGATAGCTATGTAAAATGAGAAAAGATTGCATTTAAAAAATTCTTACAAAAAAAGTAAAAGAAAATTCCCTACACGCTTGTGTTCAGACCTATTTATGAAGGCATTTTCTCAACCGAGGCTCCCTGTTCTCCAATGACATTAGCTTGTGTCCAGTTGACATAAAACTAGCCAGCATGGTGGCCAAAGAGATGGGAAATGTCATGCTAACAACAAGTCAGGATCTGACCTTCAAATTATTAAAATAGTTCAGGAAAAAGAGAACTCATATATATTTTACGTCTTCCGAAGAGTGGTGGCTGCAACAACCATCCTCACTCTTTTGTTCTCTGGAAAGGGCACCATCATGTCTGGGGTCCTATTCAGTCCACACACGCACAGCTCTGTCCTTTAGTTTCAGATGTTACTTAACTCTGGCTTCTGCTCTTGCTTTCCAGTGTTTAATCCAATAGGAACATTGGTGAAGCTAGGACTAAACAGAGTTTGTGTCTAAGTTAAAGCCACTGCCTGATTTTTTTTCCAAAGAAATGTCTCCCCCAACACTGTATTTCTGTTTTCCCTTTCTGCTGACGACAAAGGCGCTTGCCAGGAAGTGCCTGTCTTTTTGCACGCCTTATGGCAGTACAGCTAGAAATAGAAACTAGAATTACTTTAAATCTTGCACCATGCGGTGTTTGCACTTCAACTACATATGGTGCCAGGGGGCAGAGCAGAGAGTGAGGGGGAAGTTGTTAAAATAACATGAATGTGAGATCAGCCTCCAGTGCCACATCCTTTGAATATCTTCTGATCTCCAACATGGGTTATTTGAAGCAAATCACCTTGTTATAACACTTCCTGCCCTCACAACCAGGCCACATAGAAGAGATTGATTTTCAAATCAAGACCTGGATTCGGGGCCACATGCAAAGCTTTGACTTGTTCAGTACTAGTCAGGAAGTTGCTGTTGCCGCTTCCTTGAACTCACGATTGATATGACGTATGCTGATGGAACCCACGTAGTCAGTGCCGTGACACATCACAGGGTTGATGTGTGTTGGAGAGTTTATCCCTATACAAACATGTATGAAAACATTCACTTCTGATTATGAGGTATGGATGTGATATTAATGGAGGCTTTCAAAGAAAAATAATCTCAAAGTAACTGTTCTTTGGAAGTAGTAGAATGAGAAAGTTCCATCTTTAATTTAGCTAAGATTTGGGTACCTATTATAAAAGGGGTCCAGCATTAGAGAATTAACAGTCAATCAATGGAACATGATTATGGCCTTGAATAGCTGTTATCTGAGCTATGGAACAAGGAAAAGAGAAAGGGAGTTTTTGGGTAAAGGGAAATATCTTCTTTTTTTAATAATCTTTTTTATTTTACATACCAATCACAGCTGCCTCTCCCTCCTCCCGTTTCTCCCCCACCTTCCCTTCCCCACCTTCCATCCATTCCTTAGAGAGGGTGAGTCCTCCCACCATTCCTTAGAGAGGGTGAGTCCTCCCATGGGAGTCAACAAAGTCTGTCATATCACTTGAGGTAGGACTAAGGCCCTACCCCCTGTATCAAGGCTGAGCAAAATATCCCTCGGTAGGGAAAGTGCTCCAAAAATCAAATTCATGCACTAGGGATAAATTCTCGTCCCACTGCCAGTGACCTCACAAACTCCCCAAGTCACAGAACTGTCACCCACATTCAGAGGGTCTAGTTCTGTCCTATGCAGGTTCCCCAGCTGTCAGTTCAGGATCAGTGAGCTCCCACTAGCTTGGGTCAGCTGTTTCCGTTGGTATCACCATCATGGTCTTAACCCCTTTGCTCATATAATCCCTCCTCCCTCTCTTTAACTGGACTTTGGGAGCTTGGACCAGTGCTTAGCTGTGGATCTCTGCATCTGCTTCTGGATGAAGGTTCTGTGATGACAATTAAAGCAATCATCAATCTGATTACAGGGCAAAGCCAGTTCAAATACCCTCTCCACTATTTCTTAGCTTCTTAGCTAGGGTCATCCTTGTGGATTCCTGGGAACTAAAGGGAAATATTTTCCATGGCACAGAAATGAGAAAAGTTCCAGAACATTCCAGGTGGAGAGAAGTAAAAGAAGAATTTGTTCTACTTCCTCTCAAGGTGGAAACTAAACCTTTATCACATAAATGTGGAGGTTTTAGGGCCCTTTCTTATCCAAACTAAAATGATCAGAGATGGGGGATTGAGCTCATTTTCCTCACTCACTGGAACTCTGCCGGGCTTGAATTTGGACAGGCTTTGTGCAGGTCACCTGTCTGTGTGACATCATGTGGGTCACGTGCTCCCACCTACAAGACACTGTGCTCTTGGTCTCCCCATCTCCACTGGCGCTACAACCTTTCTGCCTCGTCTTCCACAAAACCTGAAGGGAGGGGTTTGATGGAGACAGCCCTTACAGGACTGAGGGTTCCAAGGCCCCCACTCTCCGCATGCCATCCAGCTGTTGGTCTCCATTTTAGTTCCTACCTACTGCAAGAGGAAACTTCTCTGGTGCTGGATGAGTGAGACACTGATCCAGGGGTATAACAGAATGTCATTAGGAGACATTCTGTTGCTATATTCAAACAATATTTTGCTATTTGGGTTCCCTCTGGGCCTGTGACTTATCTAGTCTCATGCTCAATGAGTTGTGTGGGTGTTGTCTTCAGCAATAGGGCCTTGCTGTCGGTTTTTGGAGAGCAAACCACAGCTTTGGCAACAACCTGGGTTGTTTGGGGGTTCCCATGAGACCCCTTTGGCCAAAAATTCAACTAGATGTAACCTATTCCCACCCATTCCCAGTACTGGAAGCTTTATTTGGTGACAAAAAATGCCTACTTGGGGCTCTGTCTCCTAGATTATTTGGTAATTTTATTTAGATGGCCTTCATATACATATATATACATGTGTGTGTGTGTGTGTGTGCTGGGCTTTTAATAGACATTTAGCAGAAACTGTGGGGAGACACAGGGAGCGTGAGGTGCTGGTCAGTACATTTGGCCCAGTCGTGGGGCATCCAGGTGCCTCCTTTCAGTTTTGGTCCTATTTTGCCAATTGCTTCCAGGAGAAACAGAGATAATGAGAAACCAGAAACCTCCCACCTGGCATCCTCGCTTCCAGTCAGGGCACAACCAAAGACATTTTGGTTGAAGTATTTCTGGCATCCCTGGACTTTGTCAAGGACAAAACTTCCAACAAGCCTTGGGACAGTTCCAGCTTTTGGCCTTGTAAAAACTGTTTTCTTCCTGGGTTCCTTGCCCCGAAACTGCCCAACCAGTTTATAGCACCTGCTTTTATCAGTATTTGTTGAGGAGCATCCGGTGCATGTCAGGGTGGTCAGCATCCTGCAGACTCATGAGATGCCAGAGGAATCTTCTCCCTGACGTACAGCAGCCAGAAATGTTTCTAGACATGACCAGCCTTGACCTGGAGTACTGAAAAATCTCCCCCTTCCTGAGAACCACAGGTATAGAGCAAGGTTCCTGGAGGGGGAAACAGATGAATTGCACACTCTGAGTATCCGTTCCTGAATTCATCACCTCCAGTGAGTGATTATAGCAGCAACGCAACTACAGCTGGGAAACGCCCCTGAGGCAGCCAGATACTAAGAATAAAAATGACACTGGCCACCATTAACTAAAGTTCCATAAATCTGTATGTGAAGCTGGTGTAATGGTGGGATTTCCGTGATGTCCTCTGGATATAGGGATAACATGGGTCCTCAGTCCACAGCCAAGCTTTCAGCTTCAGATAGCAAAACACCCGAGTTCCGGGCTGTTTGTGCAGAAGGACCTTTGGGCTATTCTGCTGGAGGAAGATTTTCAAATCCCAGTTGTACCCTTAGCTTTGCTCTGAAACTAATGGCAAACAATATGTTCACATTGGTCCTCCATCTCGTTTGTCACAGTCACTGAGTGCGAGTCTTGAGATATCATGTATTTTGGTGTTACCTGGGAAGATTATTAAAAAGGCAGACACAAACCATTGGGACCAATTGAGTCCTGGCCTTCAGCTGCTCTTCCATTAGAGCCTTCTAATGGAAGTTACTAAAAGCTGTGCTTTGCCTGGAGGATCAGAGGATGGTATTTTCACCTGTTGGCCATTGACTGCAGGGTATTTAAGCCTCCATGGTGCTATTAAAGAAGGGCTTTTGTACCAGCGATTGGGGGTCCGTGTGTTGGTCTGTCTCTGCGTGTGTTTCCTCAACCTCCAGCCCTTTGCGAACTGGATTCTAGCGCATAGAGTGCAGACCAGGGGGGAAGAGGTGCGGGGGGGGGGGGGCGGCAACAAACAAAGTCTGAGCTGGGGGCCCACAACAAATACGCCCTCGTGTACCTTCATGCACCTGGCCCTTTTCTGCATACAGTTCATTGAGCTGTATCTCAGAAGCGGTGCCCGACGATCTTATGGACCCCATAAATTAGGCTAACATACTTTAGAAAACAGCACAATCTGTCTGAAAACAATTCCCTGCAAGCCTTGGCCTTGGGGAGTGAGCCATTAGAGAAGGCCCAATGATATACTGCCTATTTCATGTCTGTTACTGTATCTAAGTCTTAACTATATCTAACCCTGGTTGGTTGGCCTCCCTTCTGCCCCCACCTAAGATTCCCCCAGTACTCCAACCCCCACACTCCTGCTCTCTCCCTCCTCTCCTCAACACAATCATCTTGAAAGACAAAAATTTACAGCTTGAAACCCAGAGTCACCGTTCAGTCAGCCATCACGATTTAGTCTCCCGCTAAGGTTGAGGGTGACCGGTGGGGGGTGCCTTCAAAAGTTCCCACCTCCAACACCACCAGCTTCCTAGTGGAAAATTCCTGCTCACAGAAGGGTCAGCTTCCAGACAAGAAATCACCCAGATATGCTTCCCTGGGTACAAAAGCCTTGGTGTTCAGCCAACCCCTGTGATTAGAAGTGGGGGTTTTCATGCCAGTGTCTGCTAAGTTCACATCTCAGGCAGCTCTTTACTGTAACGGTGATTATTTTTTTCTCCAAGGCCGGGCCTCCACCCTCTGGTCTTTGGAGGAATGTGTTAATAATTGGCCCTGGGGAAATGAAAGTCTCTTTGATACAAGTAGAATAAACACATGGAACACTGCTCAAAGGTCTCATGTCTCCAACAGGAGCCCAGTTTCGGACTGAAACGAGAGCGAATTATTCTTCACGGGTGTCCTTCCCTTCGCCTCTGGGCTCCTTCCTGGTGCAGCTGGATATTGCCCACAGGAACCATAGAAATCTAGAGCCCACAAGGGCCATGGCCAGTGGTTGTGGTTTACCAGGCCTGAAAGGCCTCTGCCTTCTAGATGGGATTGCATTGTGTGGGATGAGGATTGGAGTTAAAACAGGCTTCATGAAACAATACCACATTAGAGTGGACAGAAACCACTTAGTCCAGCTCTTCATTTCATGGATGAGAATGCAGTGCAGGAAGTTTCTATAACTTCATGGTCATCTATGCCTTCCAGCTGTGGTATAGTCTCCCCTTAGGCCTGATGCTATGATAGTTTCCTTATCCCAAAGACAGGTGAAATAGAAGAAGTTCCCTGGTAAGATTTCCTTAGTCTCCTTTTCTGTACCCATTCCTGCTTTGGAAAGTACCACCAAACACTGAGTAGCATCCCTGGGGCTCTGGGTCCCTTTGGAAATACAAGCAGTGGCTTGGTCTGCTTGCTCTGGCATGGGGGCTGTTCTCACGCCAGCAGAGAAAGCCTCCATCCCGTACCCCACGACCCTGCCCTGAAGGCATCCAGCAGTCAATGGATGGGTGTGCTTCTTCTCTCTGTCCCCTTGCCAGACAGTTTATCTGCATCTCCTAAAGGCAAGCTGGAAAAGACGGGAGCACAGGTGACAGTTGTGTTTCTTGCTCCCTTTGCACTTGGGGATCTTTCAAGTTCCATTTTGACATCTATTTGTTGGTAAATTCTGATGAATTCGAAAGACTTCTTTTGGACAATCCACAGACTGGCAGCAAAGCTCAGTGTCCAGGATATGTTTTCTTCCTCGTTGAACCTTGCCATGAGATTATAGCTCATTCCCCCTCTGCCTTTCTAGACAGCAATAAAGTGAACAGACTTTAATAATAGGTATTATAGTAGGATTTTTTTAGGTAAATTGTGAAAAATAATATCCATAAATGTGATTTTTAAAAACCTGGTTATGGATTTCTACACAATGGCTAAATATTCCCCTTTACAATGGATATTTCATTAAGAGGAGACTATGACTTATTCCTACTTTAATTTTATTTATGTGGGATAAATTTATGTGCTTTTGCTGCATTATCATGATGAATTTTCTGTATATGCTCATAAGGTTTTTCCTTTTCCTTTTCTTTTCTTTGGAGACATCTAACTATCCACTTTCAGGCTGATGAGCCAAAGGCCATCCTCTCATTTTTTTCAAAACTTAAAACTTGACAGTAATGTTCTTTTCCTCCAAATCGTGTGGCTTTGATGTTCATTATCTTAAGATTCATAATACATTTTCTCCCTATCATCAAAGCCCTAAAACTTGTTTTGGCTCAGACATCTCCAGAGACTGAGTTCATTCCTTCAGTTCCACTGTCAGGTTCTTCCTTCAGAACAATTTGTCTGGATATCCCAAGGCCCCATTCCTCAGACACATGTCTCCATTCTCCCCTCTATTCTCCTCTCCTCCTCATTCCCCTGCCTCCACCCTATGCAGGCAGTTGCTTCTAGAACACTCAGTTCAAGGATTATTTGTGAAAATTCTCATGGAATATCCAATCACCTATTTCTCTGAATTAGGAATTTCGAAGCCAGCATTTAATCCGTGTTTCTCAACTGACACCCTTGCTGAACTTAAAATGCTGCCAATGAGGAGGGGGAGAATGGCTTCATTTTTAATCCTGGGTAAAATAGGCATCTTTGTTCATAATACCTGGCCAGCCACAAGACTTAAAAACTTCCTCCCAAAACTTCTAACCAAAGACGGATCCTTGTCCAGTTCAACAAAACGTTAATATGCTTAGGTTCCGCCCTACACTCACGCTCTCACTGAACAGGCTTTGGGAAAGAGAAGTCATAACGTGGAGGGTGGACACCCCTCACATGCCTATACCAAGACTCCATGGAGTATGGATTTGGTCATCCAAATCACCAAAAGAATGATATGGCTTCTGTTACCCCCAGCTACAAGGTTTCCATTCAGGCAGCAGAAAATTTATCATGTGTGCCACTCCATAATTGTCTGTCCCCTCCCAGTTATTAAGCAAAGGGACTCCTGGTTTCAAAATCGAGTTTGTCAAATGAGAACTACAAATGGACATGAGATTGGTTAGCGTTCTTCCCACTGACACGAACTCTCGGACCTCCCTCCATGCAGTGCTAGCAAGCCATTTACTAAAAAGGGACAAAGCGCTCTAAGATGGTGGCAAGGTTGGGCACTCCTGGCATTGTTGCTGCCATTCTGTCTTGTCACTTGTCCAAGCCCTGCCCTTGTCTAGCTTTCCTTTGACCTTGATACAAGCCAGGAATGTAAACACAGTGACTCTTATAATGGCTCCTTTGTGTTCATATCTTTGCTTTCTTCCCAAAGATCCTTAAAGGCACAACACACAAAGCCAGGAGCCCAGGTGCTTCGCTCTCAACCTGCTTGCTGACTGCTGGACCGTGGTAACAGGACAACTGGATTCTTAACGCTCAGATTTACTGATACCAGAATTCGCTTCCCACCTATGGCTCTGCAAGTGTTAAGTGATTAGTCTGACGCCAGAGAGGGAGTGAACTGGTCAGAATTCAGGCTGTTTCACAATAGGCTTGGTCTATGGAGTTATCTCCAGACATGCTCTCTGTTGGGGCTAGATAAACCATTGTTGATACTCGCTATTAATTGATAACCAGCCGGGACTTTCCACTTGAGAGAAATAGAAACACAGTAAGCAATTCCTCTGAGCTGTTCTTTCTTTTGACTCAAGTCAATCCTGGGGTTATCTTTTTGAGAGAGTCGAAACACCTTCAAGGATTCAGTATTCGTTTGTGGAATGTGCAGACATTTATAAAGTATCTCTGTACTAAAGCACTGTGGGAGGAGGAACTCATGAATAAAGGTGGGCCCGGAGCTGGGATGTAAAGAATGACTCAGACCCACACAGTGAACTGGGAAACAAGATGGGCACCGTTGCCAGGGAGTGCTTCTCTACACAGTATGTTTCCGACTCAGAAGGGGTTAATATGTGGATACTTAGGATCAAGGAAAGAAAGGAGAGATCTGTAAAGCTGATATCCTCAAATAAAATCCTCTACTTCTGTAGAAAGCTCACTGCTGTCAGGATTTGGCTGGAAACACCCAGGTGGAGGATTTTCCTGACTGAAAAAAAATCTCCTCTCACCTGTGTGAGAGGTTGTCTGACCCAGACAAAGAGTGACACCGGTGTCTCTTTTCTGGAGGGCCTGTATTTAGAACGCATCATCTAATCTGAAATTTATAAATTCTAAAGAGAGCCCTTACTGAAATATGGACGAGTCTTCGTTAGTGAGGGAATGGCGCCTGGTGACGAGTATCTTTATCAGGGAATATATACCTGGAGATGGAGAAAATACGGGAGGAGACAGAGATGTGTTTCAAGTATGAGGTCAGAAAAGTCAAGCAATCCTGTGGAAACCAGTCATGAGCCTCTCATTGTAGAGTGCTTTGAGCAATGCTTGGCGATTCTCAAATACAAATTCTCAAGTTTCTGGAAGGCTTCCTCCTTCCCTTCTGCCCCACTGTCTTTCCTCTCATTCTTCCCACCCCCAAAACTGGTAAATGGGAAGAAGGAAGTAGCTATGACTGCAGCTTGCAGGATTTTGAGATGTAAATGATGACATAGCATCTGGTGGGGCATGGTAGGAATAGTGGTCCCTGCCTACTACTCTCTGTCTACCAGCGGTGTGTAACTAGTGAGCTAGTTCTCTGTCTCTGTCTCTGTCTCTGTCAGTCTGTCTGTCTGACTCTCTCTCTCTCTCTCTCTCTCTCTCTCTCTCTCTCTCTCTCACACACACACACACACACACACACACACACATACACACATACACTCATGGGTGTCTATAGCATCTTCTGTTTAAGCCTGGCCTCTGCTGCCAGAGTCCCAGTGACCCCAGGATCCTCACAGGCACTTCCTCCTCAGAAAACAGGGCACAAGACCCCAGTGTTCCCTGTGACTAGCCAGGCTCATGAGCAAACTGACTTAATAGAAAGGAGTTGTTTTCTTCTTGGACGTTCCCTCCACCTGTTCAAAGACATCGAAGGCACAGATATCATTATATGTGACTCTTCTGTGTCCCTTCAGCGTGCTAGATGCAGCATATGTGTGCGCACACATACACACACTCATACACTCATACACACACATACACACACTCATACACAAACACACACACTCATACAGACACTCATACACACTCATACACAGACATTCATGCACACTCATACACACACACTCATACACACACAGTCATACACACTCATACACAAACACACACACACACATACACACACTCATACACAAACACTCATACACACACTCACATGCACACACTCACACACACGGGAGTTCTGGGGATTGTCTGGCTCCTCTACCTGTGAGGGAATCAGTAGGGTGTAAGGTCTTAGCACTTCATTTCTAGGAGAAATCTACTTTTTTCTTGAAAATTTACTCTCAAGACAACAGCCTTATAGATAGATCTGATTTTGAACATGAGAAGCAATGCTATCTGGGCTTTCACAAATAGAAATCTCTACTTTTTTTCCTAGCTGTGCCATCTGGCTGTGCCTGGGCCCCCGCCTACATAATCACACTCACACCCATGAATATACTGTAGCCGAAGGGGATGCTAATAAAGTCAGAGAGTGAGAGAATGGCGCACTCGCATAGCCAGGAGTTTTAAATAATGCCCGAAAAGAACTAACGAATCTTCCTAAATTCACCAAAGCAGCGCTATTGAGATTTCTGAAGCCGTGTGAAAACATGTCCATGATTGGTTAGGACACCCAGCGGTCTGCTTCTTTAACATGAGGCCGACACAGGAAAGGAGTCAAGCCACTGGAAAACAGGCAGTCCTCTGCAGCAGCACTTACCTTGCCCATGTTCTCATGTGCCCCTCAACATTAGGAGTACTGCAGCTGCCAAGACTTAGTCTTAGGGAGACCAAAAACAAACCATATTCCAGTAGTTCTTTCCCTTGTTTTAGAAAAAACAGGGAGGGAGGGAGGGAGGGAGGGAGGGAGGGAGGGAGGGAGGGAGGGAGGGAGGGAGGGGAAGGGAAGAGAGGGGAAAGGGAAGGGGAGGGAAGAGGAGAGGGAGGGGAGGGGAGGGGAAGGGAGGGGAGGGGAGGAGAGGAGAGGAGAGGAGAGGTTTGGTGGACTCTGTGTAGCCCGTGGGTTGTATACAATAAAGGCCCAATTCCCAGCCTTTTCTAATGACTGGTGAACAGATGACCCCCATCCATGGAAAATGAGACTAACTTGTGAACAGCTTTCTGAAACACATGGCCCCAACCTCAGTTGCTCTTTATGGGCTAAATCGTCCTCCTCAGATTCCCGTGTTAAGGCCTTAATTCTCTGCAAAAAGGCATTCGGAGAGCTTTAAGAGAGCAATACGTGTTAAGGAAGGCATTGGGGTGTGGGTCTAATCCAGAAGCTCTGAAGAGAGGGGAGAAGAGGAAGAGGAGGAGGAAGAGGAGGAGGAGGAGGAAAAGCAAGGAGAAAGAGAAAGGTCAGACTCTACAAGCCCATGCAGAGGACAGGTCATGTGAGGATTCAAGGAGGTGGCAGCCTGTAAGCCATGGAGAGAAGTGTCCTCAGAAATGGCACCAGGCAGCACTTCGATCTTGGTCTTCTGGCCACCAGAACAGTGAAAACCTAATTTCTGTCCCTTCAGTTAACTATGACATCCCTAAGAGTCTAACACACTGGCCACTGTGGAGATCAACATTGCTGGCAAGGATTTAAACAGAATCACTTTCAAAATGGCCAAGTAGGTAGGCGTGTGTGTGTGTGTGTGTGTGTGTGTGTGTGTGTGTGTGTGTGTGTGAATATGTGTATGTGTGTGTGAATGTGTGTGTATGTATATGTTGTGTACAAACAAATGTATGCATATACACATGTCTGTAAAGCACACATGAAGGAAAACACGTGTGTTTTGCTCTGAAGTCCATGCCTAGGTTCGTAGCATATACATGGAAAGCAGGTTTTCAATAGCTTGCAGGCTTCGTTTTAGTCAGTTAAAAAAATGAACAGAGCAGTTTCTAGAATAAAATGTGTTAGCCTAGCATCAGGTGATACACACAATCTTTTCATGAAGACTCTCCATGACTTGGAGTACTTTGAACTAAACTGTAGGGCATACTAGAAATTACTCTCACATCGTGGGTTGGTGACAGGAAGGTTCATTTGTTTGAAACAGAAGGAATTAGCAATTCACACAGTTGAAAGGGAATTCTTTCCCTTTTTCTCTTTTGCCTTAAAATGTATTATATTTTTATACGTATTACGAACTTTTAGGGAACTAATCCTTTAGCTTATTCACAGGCCTCTGAACATTTAGAGGAGGAAATTGTGCTGCTCGCAGTGATTTCTATTCTCATGACCCTGGACACATTCTCCTGACTCTGCGTAGCAGGGGCCAAGTCATGAAACTCATGTCTGAGATCGCAGTAGAGGATAAATGAGACATTACACTCAAAGTCCATAAGTCAGTATCTGGCACAAACTAGAAGCTTAATCAGTGACAGACATGTCAACACTGGATCTATATTGATATTATTTTTTTACAGTTGTTTTACAGATGTAAATGCTAAATTTTAACCCACTCAAGGATCCTGTGTGAAGTTACACAGCTACACAGTGATAAGTTCAGGGTTCAACTCCAGATCCATCCACCTGACACCCATTCCTTTTCTCTTCTGGCAAAGGAAATCTGAACAGCATACTCTTGCTGTGGGATAACCCCTCTGTATGCTGGGACTATATTTTATTACCATTGGTTAATAAAGAAGAGGCTTTGGCCTATAGCAAGGCAGGCTAGAACTCTGTGGGAAATCCAAGCAGAGATACAGGGAGAAGAAGGGCGGTGTCAGGGAGATGCCAGGGAGCCCCTGGGGCAACAGGATATACTAGAGAACACGGAAAACCATGAAGCCACGTGACAAAATGTAGATTAATAGAAATGGGTTCATTTAAGTTGTAAGAGCTAGTTAGTAATAAGCCTGAGGAATAGGTCAAATAGTTGGTAATGAATATTTAGCCTCTGAATGATTATTTTAAAAATGACTGCAGGACCGGACAGCGCAGAAAAGCCTCTGTTTACACACTCTTACCAACAGAGCAGAGAAGCAATCAGTAAGAAGAAGTCTTGATTACTCCAGGGAAAGTTGTTGCTTCCAGGCTGAGATGGTGACTGAGCCATCTTAACCTTTCTTTGTATCTCCCAGAGCCTCCTTTTCCTTCCTCCGTTCAGAAGCTGAGGAAGAAATGGCAAGGGAATGAAAAGGCTAGATAAACACATTCTGCGAGGATCCTAGGAAAGGGGATTTTGTTTGCATCAAATGTTGATAAAAAGATCATAGACAGCCCTTTTGATGTTCCTCTCCCCACGGTTAGGACTAGATTAAAGTGCATGAGTCATGGAAATGACCCAGGCAGGAAGAATGAGTCACCTTGCCTTTTTGGACCTTCTGGCCACAGTTTCTCCCGGGATCTACATCACCATGGGTAGGCGGGTCCTGCGCCACCTGCTGTAGCCCATCCCCTGCTGGGAAACACTCAGAACAAGGGGGAGTCTGGGAGAGTGAGAATCCTTGAACCCTCAAAGGGCTGCCCTGTAATCTTTCCAAAAGCATTTTCTGCTATCAGCTTGGAAGCTTCTCGTCCATTTCATCACTTTCAACTCCCGAGTCTACCCTCACTGCAGGCTAATCCATCCTGAAGGGCGGACACACACTTCACAGATGCCCGCTCTGATCCTTGCCTCCTGCTTCAAGCAGGCTAGCGGGCTTGGGTTTGGGCATGCTCCCAAGAGCTGTATCTCTGTGCCTTTGCTGTCGTTATTGATCTCTTGGAATCTACCCACCGTGCTTCTTTCTAGGACTGAAATGCCCCCAGTTAAGACCCATACCCTGGGGCTCAATCCTGGGAGCCAGAGAGGTAAAGAATTGTCACATCTCTAGGTCCACTTTGTCCTGAACCTTCAGACTTCCCCTTGGTCGAGGGTCATTGGATGCCCTGAAAAGCCCAGGCTTGACATCAGCTTACTCCCGATGAATCTACTTCTGTATGTCCTTTCCTTGTTCTCCCTTCCTCTTTTCCCTTTGTGGTTTTGGCATCTTTGAGGATCAGGCCAATCTGGAGTGCAATGAACTGCAAGGCAAACTGGGGACTCTGTCTAAGCTCTGGGGCAGCCACTACCCAGTTTGGACCATTTGAAGACAAAAGGGAAACACAGAAACAGAAAATACCTTAGACTTCTGAGTTTTTTAGAGAAACCCAAAATAGTAGACCTCCTTCTTTGGTAGTGAAATAATTCGATAGTGAAAACTTTGAACTAATAAGAATTTTCAAAAGCAGTCAGTGTAGACCAAAAGGAAAGCTGTATGGGGTAGCTTGTAGTTTGCCTGCTGCTAACATGGCCTTTTGTGTAACTTTTATGGCAGAGTCTGGCTCATCCAGTTTGTATCCTCCTCTCTTGGAGCAGACAGCTGAATTCTGGTTCTCATGCTAATTTGCAGTAAGACCAAAAGATCATTGATAGAAGCTAGAAACCCCATAGCTCTGCCAGCCACATAGACTCCATAGCCAGGCACCTCCTCCATTTCCCAAGTTTTTCCTCTCTGCCAGCCCAGGAAATCTGAAGTTGGAAGGATTTGCAGAAGAACCCCCGACACACACCACACAGAGCCTCGAAATGCATTCTGACGAGAGATGGAAATCCTCTGAGATTTGGGGAACATTTGTCTACAACTATCAGCTGAACTGGATTCGTGTAGTGTTGAAACTTTTTCTTCCTCGTATGAGAGTAATATTTGTTAGTCCATTTGATCTTTCAGTATCGAAACTTCAGAAATAAGGAAAATGATGTTTTCCTCAAACCAATGAGATTAAAAAAGAAATAATACTGATGTCTTCATATCCAAGCTGTTTCCAATAAGCAATTCTACTACTAGAGAAAACAGTGTTGCCTACTATAAAGCTCGCTTGCTGCTTTATCCAGGGCAAGAGAGATGTCTGGGCATCAGTCACTCACTCGTCTCCATCAGGAGTCTTTTCTATTAGTGGTTGATCCCAAATCCTATAGCTTCTCAGTCGCCTAAATGCCTGGATGTTGGGTAGAAGTTACAGTGTTTTCTCACACTGTCCTAACACTTCAATTTGCTTACTATTCTACACCTATAGCTTTTCGAATCTTTAAACTTCTATCTATAACATTCATTCTCCAAATGAAAACAAACTGCATTAAAACATTCCATTTAAAATAATTTCCTCTGTTGGCAACTTGAATAATTTCTAAATGAGTAAGACACGCATGAACAGTAAATCAGGAGGATCCTGCAAAAAGTAACTTTTCGTACTCTTTGGAGACTTGAGCTACACCATTGGGCTAAAGAGTGTCAGGGAGCATTCTGAAGTATCCCTCCCTGTCTCTAAAAAGGATGCCTTCCTTTGTATGACCACACTGCTCTCTGCTTGTCAAGACAGCCACCTGCTGATTGTGATGACTCTCTGCTCCTAGGAGAGCTCCTCTCCCTGGATAGTTGAATGTCCTTTAGAAGGGACCTTCCTTCTCATCTATTCGGTGTTAACTCAGAAGTAAGCAGACCGTCCTCATCCTGGAAAGAATGTCTCACAATGAGAAGAATGGTGAACACTTCTTGGTTGCTATCTTCATTTTGTTTCTCTTCCCAGTAGATACTCAGCACGACGCTATAAGGAAGTACAAGGTAAGTGTGGGTTTTACACCATCATTTTATTGCTGAAACAGCTAAGGTCATGGAGAAGTTAAACATTTACATGAAGTTGTTGACTGACTTCACCTTAACTGCTGCACCATACTGACAAGGCCAGGTCAGGTGGAACATGGCAGCTACTCTGGGCTTTACATGCACACAGCTAGGTTAGCCTCTTCAAACAGCCCCTGAAAGAAGTCCTTAGGATATCTGGAGACCGAACTATGAAAAAGGTTTGTTTTTAAGGCATTGGGTGTCAATCCTTAGCATAGATAGAAGGGCGCCATTTATGTGGGTGGAGCATCCTTGGATGGAGATAGATAAGAACAGAACAAGGAAAGGAAGGGGTTCGGAGTTTGCCACACATTGCCCCTAGCAGGGAAGGAGAAGCAGTGAGATCGGCATGATTGTAGCAGAGGAGGGGCAAGTAGAAGGATCCCAGTGGGAGAGAGATGTTCTGTCCAGGGACAGGGTGACCCACATCCCACTGAAAACCACTGGAGATCTAATCTACACAGACCTCAGGGGGACCGGGCAAGGCAATGTGTTCCCCTTTTCACCCACGCTCAGCCCTTCATCAGAACTGAACTGCATCATGGGAGCTAAGGAACAGAGCCGCCCCGACTCTCCGTGTGCGCACTCATCAAAGAGTTGCATCATCCATACAGGTTCTTCTGCAGAGAATAGTAAGAAAAGGAGAAGACTCAAGGTTTAGAAGAGATGCCAACTGCATGGCAGGTCCAAGTGGTCCAGGTTAACTCTAAACGTCACGTGGAGTTGCTTTAGGGCTATTCATTTTCAACATTACAAACTATTCCAGGTCTTTTGCATTTCCACACTAATTTAGACTCAACTCAGTTTCTACACACACACACACACACACACACACACACACACACACACACACACACGATATACTCACAACCAACTAGATTTTGACTGAGATTGTGTTTATAGGTAAGTCTGAAGTTGGGAAAGCTTTTTGATGCTTTAAGGGCAGAGAGCCGTAGGCAATAGGTGAATGGATGGTGTGGGTGTGTTTGATAAACACTTATTCACAAAGGCAGGCAGTGGGCTGGCTTGTCTCAGTCACAGCGTTTTGGCTTCTGTTACAGGTCATCTTGCACCTACCCGCTTCACACAGTGACCCTTCCATTACACAAACAGGATTCCTGTATTGATTTAACTCTTCCTCTTTTTTTTTTTTGACTCACTAATAGTTTGATAATTTTAGTGTGCAAGCATTCTGCGTGCTATTAAGTTTATATAGCTTTTATGTTATTATAAACGGACTCAAAGAGATGAGTGAAGTTTCAGTGAAAATCTATTTTAAGAAGTATGGGAATTTATAATTTATTCCTTATTATCAAGAACACAACATTTTGGCTACTCAGGAAGGCTAAAAATAGAGATAGAATAGCATTTAAAAAATCAATCTGGGCCATTTTAAGTTAAAATTAATTTGCTTTTTGCCTCTTCAGTTTAGGCTTCCATATGAGACTTGTGGAAGAGCAAGTCTAAGGGCAGAAACTGCAGAATGCGAGTCATGATGGCTCAGCTCTCCACGCTCCACAGGGAGGCTGAAAACAACCGCACAATTTGTTTTGGATGGCTTACTTGAGATAATCAAGAACATTCCCATCTACTCTATTCTGTTTATGGCATCCTTAAGAGAGGTTTGTAGTACATGTACACGCTTCTTGGTGGTCATCAAATTAGCTCAGGGATTAAAACGTGGCCACCAAATTTTCCCAAGTGAAAAGTAATAAGTAAGTAGTAGCACATGCTCGTAATCTCAGTAGCCAAGAGGCAGAGGCAGGAGGATCATAATTTCCAAGCCAGCCTGAGCTTTGTAGCCTGAACAAAACCAAACACCTTCAACGATTAAGAGCCCTTGGTCTTGATTCTGGACAACAATGCAATGGTGAAGAACTTGGAGTCGGTCTGCCACTTGTAGCGTGGGCGAGCTTGGGCGAGCTTGGGCGAGCTTGGGCATGTCATTTTAGCTTCCTAAGGTTCAGCCTTCTTGTGTGCAAGATGAAAATGGTAGTGCACGATGAATGAGACCTCCATAAAATTCTTCAGAAGCCATCAGGTCCTCCATAGATAGTCAATAAAAGACATTAAAATCCTGTTCCCATTATAATCACTACTAGGGAAGTGAAGTGGGCAATGACGGCTAAGATGTTTGCTGTAAAGCTACTCCCCTGGCAAGCATAGTCTGATGTCTACCAAAGACCTTAACGCAAAAGTAAGGAAGAAAATACAAAATATGAGAAATGTCTTCACATGGAGAAGGATGGGCTGGTTAGAGGGTGGGGGGATGTTTGGCAGTGTGGAAGCAGGCAAAGCCTCCTCAGTGGGTTTCAACCTGAGGAAGAAGAGTCCAGAAAAGAGTGGAAAGCCACTCTCAGAGGTAGTTCTAGCCCATCACCATAGGGAGGGGCAGAAACCTTTTTAAAAGCCCTGCCTTTGATCTTCGGACCCCAGATACACTATTCTCTGCTTTCAAGGCCTCAAATGAAGACTCCAAGAGTTTTTCTAAACTGCTGCCACAGTGGGTCTTGCAAGAGCTCAGGTTGTCCTGGTTGGAGGTAGCTCACCTTTATGTAGGACCAACAACAGGCTAGGAATACCCAGCATCCAATACTCAGAGGCTAGACATTAAATCTGAAAGAACCAAGGTAAGACCAAGCATTTCCGATAGTTGTGACTCCACAGGAAACAGTGACTAGGATCACGCTTTACGTGGATAAATTTAGCCACTTTCGAGAAAAAAAAAAGGCCTGCCGTGCAATATAAATAAATAACCTTATGTACAGCTACTTTAAAGAAATGCATACATTTCTCTTTCATCATGTTTTATTTTGGCTCCATTTTGTTATAAATTTATGTACATGATCATTTATAGGGGAAGAAAGCCAAGAATTTAGTGCTTAGTGGTGTGAGGTATGAGGGATGCTAACAAATGCGCTCTCTCTTTTTCTCTTTCTCTCCCCTCCCTCTCTCCTCCCACCCTGTGTGTGTGTGTGTGTGTGTGTGTGTGTGTGTGTTTGTGTACAGACTGCCATCTTTCTATGCCTGTCTTTGCATTTTTTTTTTTACATTAATGGATTTCCCTGTGTCAAGTTTCGGTCAAAGCTGTTTGCCGCTCCTCTGGGACTCAGCATTCCTTGCTCTCTGCGTCAGTGATATGCCAAGCAAAGACCTGCTACACAGTTCATTGCATTTTCTTTAGTTAAATTGACTCGAGGAGCTGGAGAGATGGCTCAGGTATTAAAAGCACTTTCTGCACTTCCAGAGGACAAGGTTCGGTTCTGTGTTGGACAACTCACAGGCTCCTGTGACTCCAGCTCCTTGGATCCAATGGTCGCTTCTGGTCCCTGTGGGCACCCCGTACATGTGGCATACATCCATACGCACATATGAACACACACGCAAATTAATCAATTGCTTAGTTAATTTGAAAAGTAAATAAATAGAATGGCTTGAGCATCTCTCTAGGAACTGAGAAGAAACACACTTTCTACATTCAGTCATTCCATCTCAGGTGCAAGTCGACAAAAATCTGCCTTTCTGCCTCCACCCCAACTCCCAACGTACCTTGGCAACAACTGCTAACTTGTATGAGTCCCTTTATGGGACTCTACAGAATTGTAGAATTGTAACCCTACACAGTTTAGACAGGGAGTCTCTAGGCATTCTCTATTTGTGTGGGTCTACAGAATTTCACCCCCAATTGCCTTCAGCTACCTCAACACTGCATATTCTACATGTCTCACCATATGGGTGTCTCACCAGCTTCCTGGGGCTTCTACCTCTCTCGGGGTTTTCATAGGGAAATCCTAAAAAATCTGCTTCTTATCCAGTTTCTATTCCCACCATTCATGGAAGGCATTATGCTACACGCCAAAGATCAAGAATAAAATATGTAAAAAGCTGCAGCAAATCTCAGGCAGACCCTGAGCTTCCCTGTCTCATAATGTCATGTCAGGGTTTTTTTTCTTTTTAATTTGATCTTTTCTTTATTTTTTATTTTTATTTTATCTTTTTTACCCTACAGGTCCTTTGTATATATCTTATAGCTTCTGGTTTTGTGTTTGTCTCAGATCTCAGAACCTGAATCTGATCCCGCAAACCTACATAAAAGTGAAAAGAAAGAACCAGTGCCCCAAAAGTTGTTCTCTGACCGTCACATGTGCACTGTGGTTTTCACACTCACACAGACACACACACACACACACACACACACACACACACACACAGGCTAGTGTGTTTTACTGACTGTCCATCACTCTGGAGTAGACCCTGGGTAGCCTCTCCCTGGTATGTCACCACAGAACAGTGACCACCTCCTCAATGCCCACTGCTTTCCCACTTCTGAACAGGCAGCTGTTTTCCTCTCCAAAGTCCTCTGTCTGGGCAGTTGTAGTGTATAGCAAGCATTTCCTGGTGGACTGCTTGTACATTAGCAATACATTGGGTGAGTGAGCAATACTCCTCAAGGGGGTTGGATGGGGTCATCCTCAAAGCCACATCTCAGAACCTCTGGTTGCTTTGTATTCCCACTAATGGACTTCCTGCTGTGATGGCCAGTCCCAGAGAGCCAAGAAAAAGGAATGAAGACTTCCTTGTCATGCCTGGGTCTAGCTTCGAATTCATCTTTAGATTGCCCTGTGCATATAACAAAAAGAATACCAATAAGTAATCCAGTAATTATGCACCACTTAAGACCTACATTACTAATATTTTGTGGGCTTCAGGGATTGGATTTGTTCAGTGTTGCCTTAGAAACAAATGGTTAGTCTGGCATACCCATTATTTAAAACATGGCTGGAGTTCAAGAGATAGGCAGTCAGACATCACAAGCCTGAATGACCAAGGGATGCAGAGTTCCTGCACGCTGTGTTAAGCAGTTGCTTAGCAACTGAGCTCCACAAGATGCTTTGACTTTGCAGAGTGTGACTGCATGACCTAGAGATGATGGGGTGACCTGCAGAGTTGACAGTTGATAAGGGCTTTTGAGTTTGGAGGGTATTTTAGAGCTTAATAGCTAGACTTTCTGAAACACATCTCTATTTTATATGCATACCTCCTTAAGACAAGAACAACATTCAATACAAAAGGGAAAGAGGAGAAGGTGGGAGAAAGGAAGAGAGTAAAGGGGGGCTCCTAACTGGGGTACATGGTCCCAAAGCATCAGGTTTTAAAGTTGATAGCAGCTGGTGTCTTGGTGTGAGCCAGGCTTGGTGCTGAGTTCTTCACACAGCACACCGGTTCTCTTTGCCTTTACAGCAACTACTTGAAGCATCATGTGTTAGTTCCCCCCAGTTACAAACAGAGATCCTAAGAGTTGCTTAAGTTTGGTTATCAAATCAGAATTCAAACCCAAAAGAGCCTAGCTCAGGGACTTTCAGCAACTCTGCACAGCTTCCTTTACCTTGCCTGGACTCTGATTGCACAAACAATGCCAGTGACCTTCAGGCCCAGGGCCTGGGTGTTGAGGCAGAGAAAGGCCTGAGCCAGCAGATCTGAGTTATTCATCCTGGGAGAATGTGAGAGTCTGAAAGGACTCTACTTCTGCTCAGTAGCAAAACGTCTCCAAGTTGGCTGAAAGGTCGAAGCAGCTGATCTCGGATGGAGTCCTTGTCTCAACATCCTGATAGCCACGCCAGGTCCAGGGCCTTGACATTGTCAGGAGACCTCTCTAAACCTCCGGCCTTCCTAAAGAGGAGCATAGCCTGGGCAAACATCCTTCCTGGCTGTACGTTCGGATCGCTTGAGGAGATTTAACAAAAAGCCAGTATAAAAGCCTTACCTCATTCCTGCTTAGGATCATGGTATGCCTAGGGTCAAAGTGCTGGACTAGTTGTAGGGAACCAAACACCAGTGACCCTCCTACCCAGAGCTAACACATCAGTGGGATGGGAAAATGTAAAGAGAAACTAATTCATAAAAATATCTACACATCTTCAGACCATGGCTTCTTTACGTGTGGGCTCAAGAAACCACGTATTAAAAACAGCCAGGGAAGAATTGAGGCTGCATAGAACACCCACAAGCATTCATTCTTGCCATTGTTCTCCAAACAGCATAAGGCCTATTAACATAGCATTTACATGGCATAAGTATTGTAAATGTATTGTAAGTGTAAACACGCATCTAGAGATGATTTAGAGTATAGAGGAAGACATGGTTGGCTATGTACAAACACTACACCATTTTATGCAAAGGCTTAAGAATATAAGGATTTGTATCCACAAGATATCCTGGGATAAATACCTGGCAGATACTAAGGGATGGCTGTGTGGTAAGCCATATATATATAGCCATATATATAGCTTGTGGTAAGAGATATTGAGGAGTATCATATGAGTTATGAATGCAGTCATGGCAGTCAGGTTTCATACATGTCCATTGTGGTGATTTGAATGAGAAATGTCCCTACAGTCTTGGGCTTTTGAATACTTGGTCCTCAGCTGATCATACTGTTTGGGGAAATTAGGAGGTGTGGCCTTGCTGGAGGATGGACGCATGCCACCGCATGCTGTCTGTGAGCTCTTAAGGCATCGCAATTCCAGCTCTGTTTTCTCACTTGCAGTTCCAGCCGTGAGTTTTCACCTCCCTGTTCCTGCAGCTGTGCCTTCTGCTGGGGTTCACCATCAGAGTCCCATCCCTCGAACCGGAAGCCAAAATGAGCTCTGTCTTCTATCGCAGCAATAGTAAAGTAACTCATGCGTCTGCATACAGATCTATGCGTATACTCTTATGCATGCATAGATAAACGATTTGTGTGAAGACTCCGAGCTGGAGAAGAAGGGCGGAGAGTGAAAAGATGCGGAGAATGTTACTACTGCCTTTGGGGAAGTCAGCAGGAGCCAGAGCAAGTGGCAGGTCAAGCTTAGGGTCTTAGGTTTTATCTAAAGGACGACAGTAGCCATTGAAGGATTTAGACATGGGACCACACACGTTCAGAGTTTATCTTTTAAAAACTAAGGGGTAGGGTTGGAGAGATGGCTCAGTGGTTAAGAGCATTGCCTGCTCTTCCAAAGGTCCTGAGTTCAATTCCCAGCAACCACATGGTGAAGGCGTAAGTCACAAACAATCCCACAGCAGTTTGGAATTATGATAATTAAGGTGGTATTTATTTAAAGGGGAAAAAACTTACAGATCACCGTCCCAGACAACAGCCCTCTGCGCAATCAGGAAGGAGTCTAGTCCCCAGAAGCACAGCGGGAAGTAAGAGAGGGCAAGGAGGGAACACGCCCGCTTTTTTAAAGAGAGAGACCACGCCCCAATGGGCTGGTATCTCAGCGGCTATTGGCTGGAGGAGCGGAAGGACCTCCCGCAACAACATGGTGGCTCACAACCATCTGTAATGAGGTATGGTGCCCTCTTCTGGCCTGCAGGCATACACACAAACTTAATATTGTATACATAATAAATAAATATTAAAAAAAAGAAATTGAAAAAAATAAAAACTAAGGGGTAAAATTCCACTCTGTTTAAATGTAGGGAGTGATTTGGATGGGGCAGAAATAATAATTACAAAGCTGTTGTAAGATACTGAGCGAAGGTTCTGTTTCTTGATGATGCAAAATGTTTTCAGAATTCTGGGTATTTTTGGAACCTAAATGAGGTAGAGAAAAAAAAAAGGTAAATGTAAGTGCCACGACCCACTTAAAGTTGGGGAAATGCTCTGTCCAGAATTTAGATGAGTGGGGCCCTTTGCTTGAATACATGCTACCCTCTTCCTTCTGGATCCATTCTGCCCCCCCACAAAAGCACACTGAGTTATCCTCCCGATCTCCATTCTTTCTGCCACTGTCCTTCCTCTAGGATGTCACTGTTTGTGGATCTCGACTTCAAGGCTTACGGTGCTAGTGCTGTTCAACCTTGGGCTGCCCTTTCCCATCCTTGAAGGGCCCCCACTGTGCACTGGGGCGTGGTTGGAGAAGCACACTAATTGTGCGGGAGTTGGCCAGGCATTGAATTTTTAGCTTTTTGTGCCCTGCTTAAGTGCCTGGTCCACTGGCCTCAGTCCATTTCCTAATGGACAGGGGTCAGCTTCACAAAGCCTCACTCTGACTGGCACTAATTACCACCTTTGAGAGCTTGCATTGCCCTAGGCACAGGACTGAAAGGGCAGCAGGAAAACAAGCTTCTGCTTGCACCTCTTCAGGGGCGCTCCCCGGTTTCTGATCATGCCTGCACCAGGGGCTAATGGGAAACAGACTTGTTTGTCTTTCTGCTTCTAGGCTAGATGTTTCTTGAAGGAGTCAGCCTTGGAACCCAAGTCCTCAGCTCAGGACATGACACCCTCAGTTCATGGCAGAGCTCATTGTAACTTCCCTCCCTACCATGCTTCCTCTCCGAACGGCACATTTTACCTTTAACACTGATAGACCCTGAAGGAGATAGCTCCTCCGGTGTGTGTCTGCAGTACCCAAGTATAGCACAAATTCTAGTCGGTATTAATTAGTCACAACCCAGAGACAAATATAGGGGTTAAAACGGAAGATCAGAGACACAGAGCAGTAAGCCACTAGAGAGACCTTTTACCTCTACCAATGCTCAGACCAAAGGGGCAATTCAGACTCCCTAGACTGCACTGTGTCTCCACTAAACCTTAGACTCTACACTCCAGTGAGCCCCTGTCCCTTTCCACCCAGCCATATCGCTCCTGTCTCCACCTCCCTAGTGCTGGGATTAAAGGTGTGTGATTCCCAAACACTGGCTTGTGAGCCACCACCACCCGGATCTGTTTCTGGATCAATCTTGTATAGCCCAGAGTAGCCTTGAACTCACAGAGATCCATCTGCCGGAGTCCTGGGATTAAAGGTGTATGCCACTAATCCCTGGCCTCTAGTGGCTTAGTTTTGCACTCTGATCTTCAGGCAAGCTTTATTTATTAAAATACAAATAAAATATCACTACATTTCTCCTTTTTGCATAAAACAAAAAGAAGGCTATACCTAATATAAGAAAAACTATATATAATAAATATATACACACACAGGCAATAAGTACATTTGCATTTGACAAATTCAGAGAAAATACTCCATTATCTATCCTATCTTAGTGAGTCCAAAGCCTTGTGCCTAATTTACTTTCTATCATAACTTCCATTACTATCCAAAACTATCTTTTGCTATCTCTCAACCTTATACACTTTACACCTCTTTAGGGAGTTTTTTTCTGTGTCTGGTAAACAAGTAAAACTATAGCTATTATTGTCTAGTCTTCAACTCCCTTAGAGACCCAAGAAGGAAATAATATTAACTGAATAACAGGAAGTGCAAGCAAGCAACTTCCCAAAAAATGTGAGAAATGACAGAAACAGCTGACTGCCTGGACAATCGCCCAGGGTTCCTCTGCAATGTTGGGGCATCCATCTTTGGCCTATAGACTTTTCTGCAAAGCAGGATATTCTGAAGGGCTATCCCTCCTTGCCTTGACAATGCTTGCCAGTTACTTTTTTTGTGTGTCTTGCTTATCCAATTAGGACAGAATTCTGTCAACAGTTGAAGTTAGGTCACTTTCTTGCCCAGAGGCTTACTTTTGCCACAAAGAAAATGGACTCCATGTGGAGTTTCTTCGATGCCCATTTTCTTCTCTGAAGTAGATTGGTGATGCCAGGAGTAGACATGTCTCATTGTCATAAAAAATGAGCCTATATTATTAAAACATCTTAAATGGCATATTCTGTAGATCTCCAAAGTGTTTGAAGATGACCTGTCTATCTAAAATGTATCTTTGTTTGACCTAGTGTGATTGCAAGTTTGATTGTGATTAACTACTAACCTGCATTTCCTTATTATCCTAAACAATTGGTAATAATTTTCAAGGACTAGAAGTTTGAAGTACATTGTTAAATGAGTTGTATAGGTACAATACCTTGAACAAGAGTAGAAATGTATGTACAGTATGTTTCACAAAATTAATCTCCAATTTGTATCAATATACAAAATTTATATACAATATACAAAAGTCCAATCCAATGTAAAATATTTAAAACTAGTAGTTGTTTTTAAAAGTAGATTCAATAATCTACCCTTTTATCCTATCATCTATGTCCTCCTTTTTCTTTTCAAAACAAGAACCTTGAATCTAATCTCCTTTGTTTAGCTTTTTCCTGACCATTACCAATAACAACTTATAACCCCCCCCCTAAACAATTACTAATATCCCTCACCCATATGGCCACACCCAAGCCCTTAGCTAGGCAGTGACTTAGCTCTCCTCAAAGACAAGTAGGATGGCTCAAGGTCAAAGGCAAGGTTCCAGAAGAGAAAGTACTGTATAGAAAGTAAAGTCAGAGTAGAAAGTGCAGGCCAGGTGTGATGTGGCACATGCCTTTAATCCCAAAATCAAGACGGGTCTCTGTGAGTTCCAGGCCAGCCTACTTTACATTGTAGACTATTTCCAGGAAATCCAGGTCTATGTAGAGAGTCCCTATAGAAGAAGGAGAAGGCGGAAGAAGAGGAGGAAAAGGAGAAGAGAAGGAGGAGGAGAAGAGGAGAAAGAGGAGGAGGAGGAAAAGAGGAGAAAGAGGAGGTAGAGGAGGAAGAGAAAAGGAAGTGTGGTATGCAAAATTCAGTCATTCATTGTAGGACATGGGTCTCTCGATCCTTACAACACCTTGGTGAATGACAAACAGCAGGCATCTGCCTTATTTTACAGATAAAGAGATAGAACCCAGAGCCATTGGTGATTTGCCTCACAGCCATTTCCCGGTAGACCTAGCTCTCCAAATTCTACCTTCAGGAATTAATGAGATCAGTATGAAGACTAAAAAGTACTGTTCAGATAGATTTATATTTTCTTCTTGATGCTGAAATAGAAAATACCATAAACTGAATGCTTAAAACAATGGGTTTAACTCTCCCAAAGTTCTCAAGCCCAGGCCTCTGACTCCAAGAGGTCCATTCTCACCATGAAAACTTAAGGGTGAGTGTGTCCTTTGCCTCTTCCAGCATCTGGTGTCTGTCACCATTTCTTCACTAATTATCTGTTGGAAGCAATAGTTCAGCAGTTAAGTACACAGACAGTAAAGCCAGCCCACCTAAGAATTCAGTACCCCTCTTGATGACTGCATGACATTGAACAACATTATTAACCTCCCCGAATCTTGATTACCTGCCTATAACATGATGATAGCACTGCCCTGTCTCAGAGGATGCTGCAGGGACCAAATGGCTTAGTTATATATGAATTGCAGAGTAGCATGTATACTGCAGATATATTAGTTGCAATTTGTCTTAGTCTGTTTCCTATTGCTGTGGTAAACACCATGACAAAGAGAAATTTGGGAAGGCAAGGATTTATTTGGTGTACATGTCCTATCATAGCCTATCCTTGAGGGAAGTCAGGCAGGAACTCAAACAGGGCAGTGACCAGGAAGCAGGCAATGAAGCAGACACCATAGAGGAATCCTGATTACCGACTTCCTCCTCAGCACTTGCTCATCCCACCTGATTATGCCATCCAGGAGTGGCACCGCCCTCAGTGTCCTGGGCTCTCCCACATCAATCACTAATCAAGACAGTGTCCCACAGACTTTCCTTCAGGCAGTCTGATGAATTTCTCAATTGAGGTTCTTCTTCCCAGATGACTCAGGCTTATGTCAAGTTGACAGAATACTTACCGGGACACAGTTCTTCCTTGGCACTATGACTAATAGCAAGGTCTTTCATTTCACTTGTTATCATTAAATAATGAGATTTGGATGAAGTGAGAATGGACTTTCTCTTCTGGAAGAGACACTTGAACCATGTACGCGTTGCCAGTTACTTTTCTGAAATCAGCAATCAATATTGTACATAGGGAAAGGATAAACACTAAATGCAATGGGAGAAAAGAGTATTTACACATCTTTCTTTAGGGCTGGGGAGATGGCTCAGTGAGCTAAGGCCCTTGCTGTCAAGCCTGACATCCTGAGTTCAATCCCTAGGACCCACATGGTAGAAGGACAGATCCAGCTTCTGCAAGTTGTTCTCCGACCTCCATATGCATTCTCTCTCTCTCTCTCTCTCTCTCTCTCTCTCTCTCTCTCTCTCTCTCTCTCACACACACACACACACACACACACACACACACACACACACAGAGAGAGAGAGAGAGAGAGAGAGAGAGAGAGAGAGAGAGAGAGAGAGAGAGAGAGAACAGGATAATTTAAAAATCAATCTTTCTTTGAGTTTCCTTTTGACTCAAGTATTTTGAGCCTGTTCACTCTGAAAGTTGAGTTTCCCCATTGAGTACATGGAGACCGCAGACTGAGGGATAGTTTAGTATTAAATGGGAAAGTTTTCACAGAAAGTGGGACTTGGTCTTGGAGCAAACTGTCACCAAATAGGACGATGTTCAGACCAAATCTCTGAGCTGTGTAGCTGTAGTTCAAGCTGGCAGCATGGCAAGGGTTGAGTTCCACAGCGTTTCTTCTTGTCTTTTCACCTGCATTAAACTCGGTTTTCCTGAGACTTTGCCCAGCTTTCCCTACTTTCCTCTCATCCAAGGAAGCAAATATCCATCCAATAGGTGAAAGCCCAATCTCAGAATGTCGGTGATTTCACCCCTGAAATTAAATTCATTAACATCAGCATCTCCCCAAAGGGAAACCACAGCTCGGCTTTGGACTCTGGGCCTTTAGCCACTGCGTGGGAGGACCTGTCCGGAGACTGGCAGGCTATTGGATGCTGATGCTGCAGAACATTCTAGTGCTAGAGAAAAACTGGCAGAGGATCCAAACCTGAATGAACTGTGATACTTAGGAACGTGTGTTCTCTTCAAGTGTGAGATAAAAATCGTATTTAGAGAAGACGAGTTAGTTATCTGTGTTGAGAAGCGGTGTGTCTGCATCTGTACCCATAACCACACAGAGAAACACAAACACCCCTACACAGTTAACTAACCATTCAACGATTGAGTTCTTTAAAAAAAGAAAGAAGATCCTAGCTGGGTGTGGAGGCTCATGTATAGAATTCCAGCACTCAAGAGGCAGAGATGGAAAGATTGCTATGAATTTGAAGATGATTTTGACTGCAGAGGAACACTCTGTCTCCAAACAAGCAAACAAACAGATAAATGGAAGGAAGGCCATTACACAGTCTAGCCTGGGGCATGAAAAGCCCACCATGATGGACATTTCCAGATCAAGACAAAAGCAGAGTGAACAAGCTGCAAGCCCCTACCCCTGCCCACTGCTGCCCACACCAGGACGGGTGGCTGAAGGAAGCTGGTCTTCTCAAGCCAACTGGAGCCAGATGAAAGGACACCAAAGAGGGAAGGGGAATCACTCCCAAGTGCCCAGCTAGCCAGCCCCTTTTCAAAGCGTCTAGACCTTCCCAGGCTCACCCTAGTGTCCAGTTCATACTCTCTGCCTCCCTGGGGGATGCAGATGAACGCAAAGGAGTCAAAGCCAGGACAGAGCTGAACTGTAACGACACAGGTCAGAGACTGGGTGCCAATGGACTGTAGTGTGGCTGAAAAGAAAAGCATTCCAGGCCCCACAGTCGTTTGGAGAGCCTCGGGGCAGGGGGGGGGGCAAAAAAAATCATTGCACCCAACATTGCAAAAAAATAAATAAATAACGAAGAAGAGGAGGCAGGTGATTCCAGTGTCCTGGCAGTTGAATACCGATTATTAGAATCCACAGTATGATCATCAGTGAAGGCTCCACAAGTCTCTCACCTCTGAGTAGCTTTTAGGGGCAACATCAACTTAGCCACTGACTGACGGAAGGAAGAAGCAGTTAGGTAATATGACTTCCCCGGTGTGTTCAGCTCTGAGCATAGCAAGAGAGGATTAAGTGCAAAACTCTACAACACTGCTTGCGGAGGGTGATGGGATGAAAATCGGGCTGAATACCCCTAGAGCTCTCTCGTGGGGTAGGGATAACTCCCAGCAGTCCCCTGAGATTCAAACTTGTTTAGAAGTTCATCTAAAGGTTATATGTGACATCTGTGACTCTGGAAGGTAAGGAAGTTCCTGAAATAGAATTGAGGACATTGTGAGGAAGACAGGACTGAGACGAGAACAACAGAGACTATTCTGTAATATATAAATATAAATATGTAATATTTATATATATTATATGTATAATAAATATATAATATATAAATATAAACAAAGCCTGTAGGGCCTTGTGAGTGACTCTGGGTGATGTCACTGGATTCAGACTAGGCTTGGTGGAGAGCTGAGTGTAGGATGTGAAGCATATCTCCCCTCCCTCCTGAAAACCTGATGTAGCCCAGAGATGTCTGCCTTAGCATCCTGTCAGGCCAGGGTGGAGCCCAGGTGACACTGCCTCCCATGATGTAAACCCACTATCGAGGAAAACTGCTCAGACCCTGGAGCATCTAATCCCCTGAAGACATGATTATCCTGATATTGGTTAGAACCCAAACCTCTGCAGGCACCATGGCACCCTGGAAAGGAATTGACTTCCCTTATGCTCTATATCGGAGGGGGATAAGAATAATATGCTCTGAAGCTAGTATTTCCTTCTCTCTCTCTCTCTCTCTCTCTCTCTCTCTCTCTCTCTCTCTCTCTCTCTCCCTCCTCCCTCTTTTCTTTCTTTTCTTCTTTATCTTTTCTTTTTTCTTTCAGAGTCAGGGTTATATATATATTAGCCCTGGCTGTCCTGGAACTCACTTTGTTGACCAGGGTGGCTTTGAACTCACAGAGACCCACCTGTTTCTGCCTCCCGAGTACTGGTGTTAAAGGTATGCACCATCACCACTTGGCCAAGCTAGTACTTCTGTGTCCAAGCTGCACAGAAGTTTAAACACTAAATCATTCAACAAAAGAGGACGTCTTAAATGTTGCACTGAGGTCAGACAGACCTGAGTGAGAATTCTGCCCAATTCTCTTAAAATTTCTCAGCTCTGGATGTCTTGCTTCTTTGTTTGGATTATCTTCAGGTCTATAATGATGGCACCTCATCACAGGGAGGAATAACAGAGTGGAACCCTTGGTAGCACTGAGAATTCAAGCTGAGAGTTACCGGGGAGTGGTTTTCACACTGGTGAGGAGGAGGACAGCTGGTAAGCCATTGCAGAACCAAAATATTCACAGAGCCCTGATGCAAGAACCAAAGCTAACCGATTCCAGAGCATCTATAAGATTTTTGGTGTGATTTTTGAGTCTCCCTAAAAGGTTTTCAGTTGTTTACAATGACAATTTCTGTTTTGGTTTTCCTCTGCATCCTTCCCCCAATTTCCTTCAATTCTTTTCTGAGAATTCTATCTCCATGGCTTCATTACCTCTTTACACGTAAATTCCCATTTGAAAATAGCCATGCAGCTCTCATTCCCTTGGTAGATTGGTCAAATTCTCCGTACTTTTGACATGAGAACTCCCATCTCTGAAACACATCACTGAGGTGAAGTACGAGCAGCGCCTCTCAGGGTGGTGGTGGCAGGGACATAAAACTTGGTACATCAGGGATCTCCTTGACAAGCTTCACTAGGCCTGAGTCCAAGATGAAGCTGAGAAAAATGAAAAAGGATTTGGCTGACAGAGAGGATGACAGACACAGAGAGAGGGTTGTGAAGGGAAACTGGCCAATGGCAAAGGGGGAATTGGTAAAGAATTGGCAAGGCTTTTGTGAAACCCCTTGGTGGAAAACCATGAGCCCCGGCTTGTCCGTCTGGCGCATCATCTAGGAGGCAAATCATTTTTCCTGGGGAAGGTGCCTGCCAGGAAGCTGCCCCTCTGTGGGGGCCTTTGGAAGAGTGGATGTGTCTGGACTCCTGCCCGGCCTTTTGGATGGGGACGAGAAGAAAAGGCCCCTAGTGAGGTCTCTGAAGGCTGAGGGGTGGGGAGCACCCCAGTGACTGACACTTCTGAGTCAGAGCAATGGGAAGAAGGAGTTGAGAAACAGAGGAAAAGGACGTGGGGGCGGGAGGAGGTGGGAGGCCGCTTTGTTTCTTCAGCCTGAGTCTGTCAGGACCTGCGCCTTCCTTGATGGGTTCCCCATTTTGGCATTAGACACCCATCTTTTCAAAACCCAAGTCTGTCTTCTTCCAGGTGAAGAATCTACTCACCCTGTGAGAAACCTCTTTCAGAATAATAATAATAATATTAATAATAATAATAATATATGGTTTTGTGTGCTGATGGGGTTGAGCTGCTGCCTGGGAGGTGGCCTTGCTACACAGGCAGGATTTCAGCGTCCTCTCCTTTCTCTCTACAGTCCTTAATCTCAATGTTTCGCTGTTTTCTCCGGGTCATTGGAAAGTTCGCTCTGGCCCTCCCCAGCTCCAGGCTTACCACTCTGTCTTCCCTTTCTACGGGGGCTGGCTTGTGCCCATATTCCCACTGGTTCCCCTTCCAAGTCTTGCCAGACAAATGTCCTTCCCATAGACAATTGGCAGGGGCAAAGTTCACTAGAAAAAGTCCTGCTGGGGTGGCAAGGACTGGAAGAAATGTGAGGTGTTCACCTCCATCATGGGATGCTGCCTTCGCCTGGTACACCCTAACATTTCTCGATGCTAGGAACCCATAGAAAATGATGATCATTTCACTGCACACTGTGACACATTAAAGCAGCAAGCAGGGGGCCCCAGGGGGCTGACCACTCACAAGCCTGATTCCCGCTCTTGAAGGCTAAGAGATTCGAATCCTCCGGCTTCTGAAATCCTTTCGTGAGCATCCAATGGAAAGCCTGGGTCTTAACCCAGTGACTTTAACACATCTTTCAGTGAAGCCCAGCGGTTTACAGCTGTTCTCAATAGAGAAGGCTGAGCCAAGGACTTGCCAGTTTTGGCTGTTGCCGCTCTGCCTTTAGCTTCCTTATGTATCAGGACACTGGATATATATTTATTAAAAGAGCAGCAGAATTCTGTGAGTGTAAGCAGAGACCGCCTGTTCATTTCCCAGCCACCCAGACCCGAATAATCACACAGAAACTATATTAATTACAATACTATTTGGTCAATAGCTTAGTCGTATACCTTGCTAGCTATATTATCTTGAATTAACCCGTTTCTATTCATCGATGTATTGCCACAAGGTTGTGGCTTACCGGTAAGTTTCCGTCCTCTGTCCGCTTCGGCAGCTACATGGCATCTCCCTGACCCCTTCTCCCCCCCCCCCCACTCTCTCTTTATCTCTGTTTGGATTTCCTGCCTAGCTTCACTCTGCTAAGACATTGGCCAAAACAGCTTAGTTCATTAACCAATAAAAGCAACACATTACAGAAGGATGACCCACATCGTGTGAGTTCTTGTCTCTTCTAATAAATCTATATTTAGCGCTCTGATAAATAAAAAAAGATAAAAGCAGCGAGGCCACAGCTGAAACCAGACTGAGTGAGATGGAGGGAGTGAGCTGAGTGCCTGTGTCCCTTTCTCTGTGCTTCCTGCACAAGTGCAGTGGTCTCAGCTGCCTCAAGCTCCAGCCTCCATGACTTCCCCTCCAAGATGAGCTGCACCCTGGAACTGTGAGCTAGAAGAGACCCTTCCTTCCTTCAGTTGGTTTTGATGGGTCATCTGCCACCGCGTTGAGAAAAGGAACTTATGCCCTTTGCCGTCTACATGTTTGAAAAGAGAAAAGGAGCAAACACAGTGTTGTTGGGGAATATTGTTTTCAGGTGTGTGACTTTTGCTTTTGCTGTATTTGTTTAACTCTGGGAAACTGTGTCTGTCTAAACACCCACCGGATGGTCTAATAAGGAGGTGAACAACCAATAGCAAGACAGGAGAAGGATAGGCGGGGCTGGCAGGCAGAGAGTATAAATAGAAGGAGACGTGAGCCTGAAGCAAGCCACACTTTCAGGCTAGGAGTGGTGCACTGTTGCCACCTAGACGTCCAAGCAGCTTCCACTTCCCGCTCTGTACTCTGTGTCTGCCTCAGCCAATTTCAAGTTCATGCTCCAATATTTGGAGAAAAGAATCATCAAATATAGAAGATTTAATGGAAGATTTTAGCTTAGGGTTGTGCCTATATTTTTTCTTAGAAATTTAGAAGTGTAAATATTCTTTATATAATTAAGAGAACTGTTTGATGGGCCTTCTGCTTATCTCCGAACACCCTTGATGTTAGTTATTTTTTCTTACTGCTGCAGCAAAACGCATGACAGAAGCAACTCCAGGAAGGAAGGGTTTCTTCTGGTTCATAGTGTGAGAATGAAGTCCACCACGGGTGGGGAGGATTTGGTGGCGGGGGAGTAAGGTAGCTGGTCACACAGCATGTCAGGATGCAGAAGAAGGTGAAGGCTGGGAGTCAGCTTGCTTTCCCCTTTTTCTTCAATCTAGGACTCTAGCCCATGAGAGGGAGATGTCTGCTTCTAGGTACATCTTCCCTGCTTGGTTAAACCTCCCTAAAAGCATCTCCCTGAACACACCAAAAGCACTGCTTCTGTTGTGATTCTTAGTCCTGTAGGTCAAGATCCAGCCTAAATCCACAGCAAAGCTTCCATCTCATTACTGTGGCTTCTAGAATGTTTTTTTTTGTTTTGTTTTGTTTGTTTGTTTAACTTTAAGTTTTGAGACCCTGATTTTAGCCTACTTGAGAATTAGCCAGGTGCTTCTGCGGGATTTTTTTTCGTAAGATAATAGTTTCAAAATTGGTTTCAGTCGAAACCTGGAGCTCCTGAGGGGAGAGCCATAGCTTGGGAAAAGTGTTCCCTCCTCCCACTTTGGCTCTGGCAGGTAAACCCTGCCCGAGAGTTGGCAGAGAGTCAGTGAGGACTTCCTGCCTGCAGGACTTCTGGGAGCTCATGCCTCTCTCATCCCTGTTCAAAGAACGAAAATGCCTTCTTGGTCTATTACGAGAATTACTTAAATAAGAGTCAACCACTAAGTAATTGTATCTAGGATATGTCAGGCCAAGGCCTGCCTTCGAGCAAGAAATTAAACAAGATGATTAAGATTGAAAGGGTCAACTGAGAGTCCTCCCTCTTGGGAATGCACCAGGGAAAAAGAAGGCATCAAAATCCAAATCATATGATGTTTCCTTATTCTCCTCTCAGAAATGTCTTAAATACTAGTTACCTTGAAGGAGCCCATTGGTCCAGACTGGCACGGTGCCCTTCCTGCGCTATAGAGCAGTATAGCAAAGAATCCCCAAGGAACAGCCCTTTGACACAGGTCTCAGAAAGATTCCAAAAGCAGGAATCTGTAAGCACCCAGGGGCGCTGGTTCATTTTTCACATAAAATTTAACACATGAACAAAGGGTAACATATCCCAAGGTGCAATCGGGTCTTAAATACAAAAGAGGAACAAACCAGACAGAGAAGTTAGCTTGAAAAGAGGACAGACTGGCTTGTTCGAAGGACAGATTTTAGCACAGCCATATCACAAAGAAGCGAGGCATTTATACGTGAATCCCAGAATTCAGTAAGTGTAACTAGATGATAATTAAACTTAGGATCTTATCTTCATTCTACATGTGAACTTCATTCCATTCTCTGACATTTTGTCATTTTATGTAATCTGAAATTCCCTAATCATCCCATGTCCCATAATTGGCATCCTGCTTAGAAGTGGCAGTGTTGGGGTGCTAGCCAAATAAGGCATGCATAGTGGGGTTGGGGGCGGTTGGTAACGGGGTCTACCCCATGTCCCATTCCTACCAATTTTAACTCCAGGTTAAGAGTAAATAATTAATCACTTCAAATACTTTATCATTGTCCTTAATAATGCAAGTCAGGCTGGGGAGACGGCCCAGTCTTGCCCAACATGAGAACCTGAGTTCCACTCCTCCACCCTCCCCAGAGCCCATGTGAAAAAAGCTGGGCATGGCAGTGTGTGCCTGTAACCCCAGGGCCATGGAGTAAAGACAGAGCATCCATAGGACTTACTGACTCGCCAGGTTAGCCAAATTGATGAGCCCCAGGTGCAGTGAGAGACTATGCCTTAACAATTAAGGTGGTAAGCGACCGAGGAAGACATCCAAAACCAACCTCCAGTCTCCACATGCACATACTTATACACATATGAACACATATGTTATATGTTCATACAGAAACACTGAAAGTACAGATCTTCAAATTGATGGCTTCAGGTCTGTTTGATGCTAGTGTATATCTGGAATTGGTTAGATAGCCTTTCTTTAATTCCTGGAAAGTATTATAGACTCCAGCGGTGCCTCAGCCTCCCCTGAATTCTGTGGCTCAGCAGTGAATTGGTATATTTGCTGTCTCAGACATTTGGGTGAATCTGCGAACTCCAGACCAAAGCACATTCCAGGCCCTGCCCTGGATGTCTGACAGCTTTCAGGAGGTTTACTCACGGTTCCTTCTGCCTCCGGCCTTTGGATCCACTTGACTATCTCCACATCAGTCTTTCTCAACCCAGGTGTCATCCCAGCCCTTTTGTATCTCATACAAAGCATTCAGTCTAAGTTTTCCATGAGTAATATACTATATTAAAGGATCCAGAGGGGGCGGATCATGCAATATAGTTCAAAGTATCTCAAGACCTTCTTGGCTCTCTCTTTTCTTCCCCTCCCTTATTGCCCATGGGAACTCCAAGATCTCCCCACTCTGTTAGTCTCATGAGCCCAGTTCTCCTCAGCTCCTGTGTGACAGGTCTCTCATGGACCTCAACAAGACCTCTGCTCAACAAAATCTATGTTCCTTAGAAGAGTCCTAGCAATAGACTAACAAAGCACCAGGTGTGTCTACTTATTGGTTGATTGAGATGAAATTCAACTTGGCCTCTACTGAAAGGTGGTACAAGGCTTTGTCAAAGGAAGCAAGTTAGGAGACAGCGTACTAGGGCTGGAAACCTGCAGCACTCCAAGACAGCCTGCGAAGTCAGAAACCCATCTAAGACTCAGCTTACCACCTGGAGAGCCAAGGCAGTTAAACCTTTGAATCATTGTGCTGATTCCAAGAGATAACATACGCAGGCCCTCTGAAATACAGAGGAGTGTTTCTCGAGTCGTATTTTCAGCTTTACAATGACTAGGGAGTGTTGTTGGCACTCGCAGGGAGGTGCCGGGTATGTGGATAGCTAGTGCAGGGCAAGAATTCTCCAAGGACTGCCAGATTGCAAGAGCATCCTCACTAGGAAACACTGTATTTGAGCGCATGGTAAACGCAAGGCATGTCACCTCTGACCTTCTGCCTGGCATTCAAAATGCAGATTAACTTAAATACGGTGCAGATAACTCTTTAAAAAAAAAAAGATTCTCCTCGTTCTGGGTTATTTTAGCCCAATCTTTGTTCCAAGGTGATAGTTTCTCTGACATCCCATGATACTGCCAACGTTTTAATTACAATCTTGAGCTTCTTCCTGTAAGATGTTCTTCCATTTACGGTGTCAGTGTTTAATCTTTCACTTGAAACTATGTTTTACTCCCCAGAAGATAAAAAGGAGGGTTAATGATGAGATATAGTCTGGGAGAATTTTTCAGTAGGGGGACACAGGTGACCTGGGTCCGGGTGACCTCTGTCTGCTCCTCGGGCTTCAGAAGTCACCTTCCCAATGCTGGCATCACCCTTAAACAGCAATGGGTTTTAAATAGGCTTCAAGTGTCTTCCTCACCCTGCCCCCTCACCTTGTAGTAAGTGACAGCCCTAAATAGCCACACCTTCTCCAGGGATGACAGGGTTCCACATTCTCTGACTGTTGTAATTTGAGTGTAAAATATCCCTGGTGAGCTTGTGTGTTTGAACTCTGGGTCTGCAGCCCATGGTGTCACTTTAGAAGATTCTAGAACTGGGGAAGAGTCACCAGCTGCTGATCACTGGTTGACAGTCTCACCCCACTGCCGGTCATCTCATTACAGGTGGGACCACCGCCTCACAGTCCTGCTGCAACGCTTGCCCCACCACAATGGGCTGTGTCCCTTCTTAACCTCCGAGCCAAAATAAAACCTTCCTCATCGCAATTACTTTCTTGCTAGACTGACTGTCATAGCCGTCAGAAAAGACACTAATACACTCCACTGCCCGGCAGGCTGCTGAGCTGCAGCCGTGTACCAGGCTCCTGGCTTCCTCTTCCAGCCAGGGGGAGTCTCATTGCCACCCATGACTCATTCCCTTTATCCTCAAGTAGAGACTTAAGCTGAGACTCCTGCCATAGAGGTGGAGTCCATGAGGTATGGGGAGGGTTTATCATGAGTTGTCCTTGGGCCAGGAGCCAGGTGACCATTTGGACCCTTCTTATCCACTCTGCATTCCTAGGTGTTACAAGGATGTTCTGAAGATGTCAGTGAGGAGGGGATTCCTCGGGACATTTTACTACTTATATAAGGGGGTGTGAAATCTCTACCTTTATGGACTTATGGGAGATGGTGATTCAGATGGGGTGTGGAACCCAGCTGGCTGGGGCGATGATACGGATCCTAGACTCCATCTGTTACATCAACCTTATTTCTTTTCCATAACTTTCAATGACTCTGTATGTGAATAGAAAAAATCCAGTTAAAGGGCTGTGGGGTTGCCCTATCCAGCATGGCTCCAGGGATTGGCCTGACTGGGGAAGTGAGGTGATTAAGAAAAGACAGACACAGGGACGCATGGAAAGTCAGGGGTTGAGTGGACGGGACTCTGTGATGGAGACGCTATGGCCCCCAGGAAGCTCAGCATATTTATTATGTACAGTTGAGCAGAGAGATGGGGTTATTGCACACAGCTGAACAAGGAGGCGGGTTTAGCTGATTGCAATAGAAGATGTCTCCATAGTGAACCAGTCTTCAGGTCTCAAGTACTCAGCACAAGAAAGGGGGATGGTGGTGTGAGAGGGAGAGCTCTGTGCACACCTTCTGTGCACACTAGCAGCATCCACAGATGGACCAGAGGAAGGCTCTGTCATGCCCATGGGTCCAAGGCATTGGAGTCTTTGGCATGGCCCAGACCATCTCAAACAAATCACATTGGCTCCGGACTTCATTGGTTCCCTACATGTGCCCTACCTGTCTTCCAGCCCTTGCAGAATTTGTGTCCAAGCTTCTTTTCTTAAGTCTCCACTTTCATACTTCCCTTCACAAATCTCCTTCAAGAAAATAAACACAAAAGCCAAACCCTCGTTCGTGCATGAAGATAGGCCTGCAGCTAGCCAGGGCTAGCTCATGAGCAGAAGCCCTGGCCTGTTGCTACCGTGGCCATGTCCCAGAGGTCCCAGCAGTCTGGCTTGCAGAATCCATAGGTGAAGCCTGAGCTGATGAAGCATTCAAAAGCTGCCCAGGTGGACCTAACCCATCAAAGTTTGTGAACACCACGACCTGTAAATCCCTTCACTTTTCATTCCGCTCTCGGCCTGTGCACTGGAATTATGGGTCTCTTTTGTGAGTCCTTATTTTATTAGTTACTTTTCTGTTGCTGTAATAAAAAACCACAACCAGAAGCAACTTAAAGAAGAAAGAGTTCATTTGGTCTTAAGGTCCGTCACCGTGAAGAGGCACGGCAGCAAGTGGCAAGCTTGTGGCAGGAACAGGAAGCTGAGAGCTGCTATCTTCAAATGTAAGCACAAAGCAGAGTAAGCCAGCTGAAAGTGGCGTGAAGCTTTTTCTCCCAAGGCCCCACCCCAAATGACAGACTTCCTCCAGCAAGGCTGTGGTTCTTAAGCCTCCCTAAATAGCACCGCCAACTGGACACCAAGTGTTCAATGTCTCGAAACTATGGGGGGCATTTATTATTCAAGTCAGAACACTTCTGGACATTTCTTTTCCCGGAATGCATCATTTTACCCCCAGGTAACCCTTACACTCAGATGTGCGTTCGCACGGGTTATCAGGACCCTCCAGGATCAGTGCCCGCCCTGCCGCCACCAGAAATCCTTAACTGGTGTGACCACTCCAGCTGCAGACACCCGTACCATCGCTCCTGCCACACTCAACCTGAGTTCTTAGGGGTTTCCCTCACCTTTGACATGTTGTAAACTTAAAGATGGATATTATTTCTTGTTCATTTTCCTTTTCTGTGTTTCTGGGAGTGGCTTGTGAGAGTAGGTAGGACTAACTTAATTGATTTCACATTAAGCCATCGAGAGTCACCTCGGAGAGGCTAAAGAGTCGTAAGTTCTTCGGAAAGCTTTGTATTGGAGTGGAGGGCAGTGCCAATTATCTCAGAACCTTCGCCACCTCTCTCTCTCTCTCTCTCTCTCTCTCTCTCTCTCTCTCTCTCTCTCACACACACACACACACACACACACACACACACACACACACACCATGAAACTGGGTATTCAAAAAAAAAGAAAAGTTCCATCTGCTTTTTGTCAAAATCAGATGATTTTATATCTGTACTCTTGCAGCTAGAGCCACGGGTAGATACATTTAATGACTCACTCTAGACAGACTCAAGTCTGTCCCTGAGAAATGAGGAGGGGGAACCATTAATCTTCTAAAATAAACAATGTTAGAACCGCTCCTTAATCTAAAGAGTGAAGATCCCGGGCGGGGAGGCAGCAGTCACAGGCTTGCCAAATTCCTTGATGAGTGGGGTGGCCCGATGGGAACTGATTGAGAGATCATTCTCTCTGTCCTTTCTGGGGAGCATTCACAGTGTCCATAGCTCGAAGAGAGACTTAGAAAGGCCCTGTCTCAAGTTCTTATGAAAAAGGGACTTTGGAACTTTGAAGGGCTTGCTTTTCTAAGTTTGTTTTGAGAATTTGGGGGTGCCTCGTTCTCTTGTTTCCTTCTTTGGTCTCCCCTTGTGGCAAACCCATACCCATTCCGACTGCTCACAAGTCCCTGCTTCTCCCCCAGATAAGAGAATTTTCCACTACTTCCCCGGTCCTCACTTGTGTCCTGACCCCGGAAGTTTTACCAGTGTCTCCTTTAAGATCAACCATGTCACCTTTCTTTGTTGCCATTTGCTCTGTCCTCCGAGCACGTGTCGCAATGGAGATTCCCTCATCTCCATTGGCTTCCAGCCCCATCCTCCCTGCCACCCACTTTAACTTTCTCTGGTGTTAAGTTCTCAGACACTGAGAGTCTGGCATTCTCCAACTTCTCCTTAGTCCTGCCTCGTCTCCCCTCTACATTCTTTCTCGATAATGTTCTTTATTTCTACAGAACCTTGATGCCAAGGATGCTCAAAACTGTAATCCTCTCCCAAATTACATACTAGGGTATATGTGTGTGTATAGGGAGGGGGTAAGTACATGAGCACACACATACAAACACACATAAACAACATACATATAAACACACACATAAATACACAGAGACACATATACACACACATAAACATACATATAAACCCATATAAACACACACACAAACACACAGAGACACATATAAACACACATACAGACACATAAACATACACACACACACACACACACACACACACACACGGCAGTCAGAGATACCATCAGGTATCTTCCTTTATTGCTCTCCACTTTATGGTTGAGAAAGGATCTCTCCCTGAGCCTGGATTACTGATGAGCTGAATGGGGGAGACAGAGATCTACCTGTCTCTCCCTCCCTACATTCGGATTCTAGGCGTGTGTCACTGTGCCCCTTTCTACACGGGGGCTGGAGATGTGAACTCAGGTACTCACGTTTGCACAGTGAACTCTTTGCTCACTGAGCCTTCTCCCTGGATAAAGGCTCTCTTTTTTGATGCTCAGATGGACATTATTTGGACCTTTTTCTGGGTATCTTACATACCCCATTTCTAAACCTAGTGGATGGTCCCTGCTCCCTATCCTACCTAACCCATAGTTTAATAGGCTCTGGTATTTACTTTTAATCTTTCCATTCTTATATTTACTATAATTACTTCATTCAACTTTTACTTTAAACCTTGGAATGAGCTATGTATCCAATCTCACTGATGTTCTACCATCAAATTCCCAGAATCACACCCAATGGATTCTGCATCGGAATTATTTCTCACCTTTTCTCTGACTTACACCCACAATCATAGGTCAGGTCTTAGCCCCTTTTCTCTCTCATGATACCTTTGTTACTAGTGGGTCTACATAAAACTTGAATTTATCAAGTTCATGTAGAAAATTTCCCATCAACCATAGATTTAAAAATATTCAATTCCAAAAGCCAAGGCCTTCCCCACGATGTTTATTTCAACAACAACAACGAAAATCTTAAGCCCATATACAAACCTCACAAGACTCCATGACTCAATGTCAAGTCAGTTAATTCAGTGCTACCAAATCTCTCAAGGGTGAGCAATGAGGTAGGAGGACCCTGAAGCCTATGACAGTGAAGTATTCCAACAAACAACTCCCACACACATTTCTAGTATCTTTTCCCACTAGAGCCAAATGGGACATTCCCAGTCCCCTGAACAAACAGAAGCTTTCATGCCTCAGTGTGTTGGTATCATGCTACAATGATACCACACTGTCATCCTGCAGTATCCCAAAATAGCTCTCTTCATACTAACTCAACTCTTGCTTCTGTGGTCTCTCTGGGTACCAAGCTCATCTCCAAGCTCTCTTTTCTGAAACCCTCCTAATGTCTCCCACAGCTGGAGAGCATCCCCAGCTATGGAGGAGCACTGTATGTCTCTCTAGTGTTTTATGTGTCCTTCTTTGTTCCTTCCAGCAGATGGGCAGTTACCAACACTTTCCACCCTCCCGGTGAATGAAAAGCCCATGCTGTTTGCATTCTTGTGCTAGGGGCCCATAGAAACTGTAACTTAATTCCCACTGAGAAAGGATATCAAAAAGTAAGAGAGGGAAAACCTACTCTTATTTCCAGTAAATGAATAAGCACAAATGAAAGCAAGGAGTACATCAACAGCCCTAGGTTGTTCAAAGTCCCTGAACTTCAAAGAAAAGCTTACTTCCCAGAATGGTCTTTGACCTTGAAAATAACCCCTGAGTCCTTGGAATAGTCTGCCTGACCAGGGTGTTTGTATGCCTAGGGCCTTACCATAGAACTAGATAAGTTTAAGCTAAGGATGTGATTTATGGCAAATGTCTGCTTTTGCTCCGGAGAGCTGGAAACTGAGTGTCTGAGGTCAGTCACTATGATGCTGATGTCCATGTAACAGACCTCCAATAAAAACCTTGGATGCCAAAGCTGGGAACTGGCCTGGTGGAGAACATTTTTCATGTGTTGTCACATCTCCTTGCTGGAGGGTAAAGTGTCTGTGTCCCTGGATGACTCTATCGGGAAGAGACGACTGGGAACATTGCTCTGGTTTCTGGACTTAGCCACCACATACTTTTTCTCTTCCATGACTTAAGCCTTATCTTTTAAACTTTATTTAAATCTATTATCTGTATTTGAAGGGGAGGGAGAGAGGCCAAAGGTCATCATCGGGGTGCCTTCCTCAGTCACTCTTCACCTTTTTTTGAGGTGGGTCCTCTCCTTGAGCCTGGAGCCCCAGGACTCTCTTGTCTCTGCTGCCCTGTGCTAGGATACAGGCACATGCTACCACACCCACATTTAACACAGACGCAAAGGACCAAACTCGGGTCTTCATGCTTGCGTTGCAAGGACCAACCGAGCCATCTCTTCAGCCCACATGTTTTCATTGTAACCAAGCAGAATCACAACCAATGTTTTATTGAATGAGTTTCTCCCAGAACATAATCAAACCCAACTGTGGTCTTGAAGCTTCCCTCCACAGAATTTCATTCAAATACTTCAAAATTTTGAGTTTTAAATTGTTAATGTCTGACCTCATGCCTGTTTATCAGCCACTGGAGAATCCTACTACAGGGGACATGCTTTTTCTCATCTTTTGATTTTCTGCAATGTTCTGTACCTCAGAGACCAAGCTACAACAGATACCTAGGGAATATTTGCCAGTTAATGTCAGAATCAAGATGTTAAAATATTTTTTAAATGTCTCCCTAGTTTGAATATCATTCACGAGCTAAAAAAAAGACTAGGTTCAAGCTATGGTAACAGAAATCTAACCATATAGAGGCTTCAGGGAGTCCGATGTTTGCTTTCTTCATGAGCAGTTTTTAGGTAAACAGTTTTTACTGTTGGGGTAGTCTTACTTATATGATCTCTTGGGGGCTCAAGTTCCTTCCTTGTGTTCTTTAGCCATCTCTCACGTGAGGGGTCAGTAGCCTCGGCCACAGAAATGATCATATTGCCCTGTAAACAAAAACTTGTTGGAATGCAGACACTTTTTTTTCCAGTCTTGTCACCATCTGTCTTTCTGCTACAGGGACAACATCAACAGAGACTCATGGCCATAAAATAACGTTCAAAATATTTACTATCCACCCCTACAGGAAAAGGTTGCCATGCCTTCCAGAAGCAGGAAGGAAGATGTGAAAAATTAGAACAAGACAAGAGTGTATGTATCACTCTCACTCCTATGTCCTTGCACCAAAACCAACCAGACTTCTCATAGCTGCAAGGGAGGCTGCACACGGCAGGGTTTAGCTAAGGGGTCAGAAAACATTGTTCATAAGGAGCTGGATAATATTTGCAGCTTGGGATTCTATGTTGTCTCTGTCATGATTACTCAGCCACTTTGCACATAAGAGAAATCATAATCAATATATAAATAAATGAACATCACTATGTTCCAGTAAGACTATATTTATTGAAGCAAGGTAGAGAACAAATTTTTTTTCAGTGTCTCCAGGGATCTTTGGCTGATGGCTTCTACAGATTAAAATACATACAACCAAAATTCTACTTGCTGATGCTAGGGGATTGGCACTTTCTATTCATAGCACCTCTTTTGTGGGCATTGCTGTACTACAGGGCCTCGAGGGGTGAAAAGCACATTTCCCAGACTCTCTTGGCATTAAGGGTTCTGAGCAAACTGAATTCTACCTATTTTGACACATGGTAGCAGGATCTGGACAAGTTAAGACAGAAGCTGCCTCCCTGGGACTGTCTCCACAGGCAAGTAGGTGAAGATACAGAGTGGAATAGCTGTGGCAGATGAATTCAGCTTGCTGGGATGCTGTCACTGACTTTACAGATATCATAGGCAGGTGCCACTCAGAGACCGGGAAGTGCGGGAATCTGCTGGTGGCCCTGGAACAGGCTGTGAGCATCTCAGCTGAGAGCTACATTAATGCAGGAGATGATACCTGGCAGAATTCTGGGTAGAAGATCCAGGACTCGGGCAGAGAGTCGTCAGAAGGGAACTACCAGCATGCAGGACCATGTGGAGGCTCTTACTTCTGGGGAGGTTTTCTTTTTTTTTTTATGTGAAAATGAATTGTGTTTATTTGCTGCATAGAAAGCTGGTAGACATAGATTTCTAGGTGGCCAGTTTGATAAAATGCCCCCTACACACAATTATTCATGGTATGTTTGCACCTGATTTTTAATTTACATGAACTAAAAGCTTTTCATAAAAACAGCTGGGGTTAACATTTAGATACAAAACATTATTAAATGATGCGTAAATTTTTTTTAATTTATTTATTTATTAAGGATTTCTGCCTCCTCCCCGCAACTGCCTCCCATTTCCCTCCCCCGCCTCCCATTTCCCTCCCCCGAGGTTTTCTAGCCATAAGAAAAACATCAATTTTTTAAAAAAGATTTATTTTTATGACTTGTGTGTGTTTGCACGCACATGCTCATGCACATGACAGAAAGGGGGTAACATACATACAAGTACAGATGCCCTCAGAAGCCACAGGTATCAACTCCCCTGGAGCTGAAGTTATAGGTGATTGTAAGCTACCTGACTTGGGTACTCTACATGAACAGTTCATGTTCTTAACTCTGAGCCCTCTCTTCAGCCCCAAGGTCAGTATCTTTCATGTTGGTTTGCTACAATAGTATTCAAGGAAAGTATTTTGTTTCTGACAAAGTTGTACATACACCTCACTCTCATTATCATTGTGTGTCACAGATAGTGTTAGCTGACTGTATTGAACACATCACATTACATCTCTGGGACCTAGTTTTTTAATCTGTCAAAGGACGGCATAAGATAAAGTAACTTTCTTAGGGACCTGTGAGCTATTAATATAATTGAAAATAGTTGTTGTTCTATCAGTTTTTGCTCTATATGGCTAAACAGCTCACAGACTTTTTTCAGTGGTATTGGTTTCTGCTATGAACTAACTTGAAGTTCTCTCAAACCCGTGTGCTGAAGTCCTCAGACTATGACCAGATTTGGAGACTGAAGTATTAAGGGGGCATTAATTCAAAACGGAGTCATTTCCGTAGATCCAGATCCACTGACTTGTGTCCTTATAGAAAGGTTTGGGGACACAGATGCATACGAAGAAAGTGACGTGAAGACACAGGAAGATGGCACCCACCCACAAGCTGAGGAGGGAGGCCTCTGGGGAAACTCAGTGTGCATGCTTTGCCCTTCACATCTGGCCCCAGAATCATGACATTATCAAAAACTATCAAATCTTATTGTTTGCAATACACACTTCATATTGCTTTGTTACATCAGCCCTGATAGTGATGGCAAAATCAAATTTCCCACAAAGTTTTCTGGGAGCGTCATCAACGGCAGTGAGCAGAATGGAGATTGAATCTTGCTGTCTATGCTCTAGCACTTGAAGGTGAGCTTGAGGTGTCTGGTAAGAACTTGGAGGTAAAGTTGATATATATACCATGGCTGGTTGATGTCCATAGGAAGCCTGCCCTTGCAGAGGAGGAGTGAATGGGGGCAGGAATGGGAAGAGCAGAGTTGGGGAGACTGGGAAGAGAGGAGGGAGGGCAAACTGCAATCCGGATGTAATAAATAAGTAATAAATAAATGCTTGCTTTGTGAGTGCAAGGACCTGAGTTCAGTTCCCTGAACCCACATTTAAAAAGCCGACCATGGCAGGACACATTTGTAATCCCAATGCCAAAGGGGCAGAGACAGGAAGATCTCTGGGATAGGATGGTCAGGCAGCCTGAATCAGTGAGCTTCTGGACAATGAGAGACCCTACTTCAATGTTAAAATCCCAATTCCAAAATCAAACAAACAACATCAAAACTCAAGGAAGGAATGTCACCTGACATTGATGTCTGACCTGTGCACACATGAGCCAGTATCTGTGCACACACGACACACACATACACACACACACACACACACACACACACACACGTGCACACACACACACCACGCATCTGCACACGCACAGAGAGAGTTTTGGTCATCTCCAAGTCAAAGACGTCTCCTGACAGTTGAGGGAAATAACTTCTGATTATAGTTCTGGATTCCCATGAAACTTTGCAGGGGGTAAAAATTCCCTGGAACCGTCTTCTTGCCTATGTAATAGCAGTACATTTCATGTGAATTAATGTTTTGACATCCACGAATCTCATGCAAACATGTTTGTTTTCACTGGCACGGATAATCCATACTATACTGCCTGAACCCTAGGCACAGCCAGTAACAAGCTCCTGGGTCTTACAGGACAAGGGCAGATGCTCACCCAGAGACCCTGATAAAGGCCTGCAGTGCATGGCTGAGCCCCTCATCAGGCCCTCTTCTATGCTGTAATCACTGATATTTCCAGTTCTGTTCATCCTCTCAATTTCTGCCTAACTCGTGTCCCTTGCAGAAAGAAGACAGAATCTTGGAGTAAGGGATGGTGCTAGTGGTTCTGCTCTGCCTGTCCAAGTGACTCTGAAAGGGTCGTGTTTATTTATTTAACAGTTCGGCTTTACCCCAGCCCTCCACAAGCCGACAAAGAGACAGATGGGAGCTTCTCATGACATTGTGCCTTGCCCTTGACCTGGTCCTGGGCTTTTTCTAGCTCCAGCAAGTCTGCAGCTTCTGGGGCCAGGCCTGAAAATCCTAATCTGCATTTGAGGAACTTATAGATTTTGCTTCAAGTGCATTTTCTGATTCGGTAGCTCTGGGCTGGGACATTTTCAAAGGTAGAATCCTAGCCCTGCTAGTGGGCCCCACTTTGAGCAGCAGGCTCAGAGGAAGGTACAGGTAGAGCAGGTGGCTCTTCCTAGACTAAGACTGAAGGAGCAAAAATCAAGGCTCTGGCCCTCTGCAAAATACCAATTACAAGACCCACCCACCGATCCATCCTCGTGGCTTTATGTATTTATCTCTAGGAAATATGACTGCTAAAAATGCAAATGGTCTTTGAGTATCATTTTCAAAGCCCAGCTAACACTATAGTCTCCAACAGTATCTTATCTGGGAACCCATGGCAGCCATCCTGATACAAAGATAGCTTGGGTATATAAAGAAGGCTGCAGTAGGAGACTTCAGAAAGGAATTTTGACTAAAAGGAATGGCTATCAAATAGGAACGCTTTTAGCTGCAAGCAATAGAAAATCTAATTAAGAGTTATTTAATTAAAACAGACATTTACTCATCTCACCTAATCCAGCATCTTGGGACTCTATTAATATCACCACAAACACAGATTCCTTTTCCATTTCTGGTTATCAGCTTTATACTGGGGCTTATTGCCTCGTGGCCCAAAAATGATCGCCAAAACCTCAGGTATCATTTCCACTTTGAAGATAGACGAAAGTCTGGGTGTCATGGCGCATCGCATCCCTGCAATCCCAGCACATGGGAAGCATGAGAAGGAAGGATGAGAGGGAGGGAGACAAAGTGGAAGGCAGAGAAAGTGGTGCAAGCCACACCCTGAGATTTACCTGGAAGGGAGTGTCTCCCCAAAAGCTTGCATCTGATTGGTTGGAAGTGGATGGGTTTCCTTTCCTTAAACCAATCACCGGTAAAGTGGGTGAGTTTTTCCTGGACCTTGAGCACCAAGATGTCTCCTTCTGAGCATAGGGAAGGGAGCTACACCTCCCAATCATAAGACAAATCCACCTCTTACAAGATCACAGAATGGCCCACGGGGTAGATGACTGTGAGCAGGCCACGAGAAACGCCTGCTCTGGGAAGAAAGCAGTTCAAGGACATACAGGAGTCAGCAGGATGCCCAAGGCCAGCTTTACCCCAGTTACAGCTTGAGCCAAGTGCAGCCGGACACCCAGCACTCCCCAGGATCTCTCCAGGACTTGATGATTACTGAGTATCTGGGAAAAAATGCGCAAGGCAGAACGTCCAGCGGAGACGGACAGAGCCATGGAGGGAGACAGGCAGGGTGAAGGGGTCCAGTTTGTTGAATGAAACCAAGTGTCCAATACAAATTTTACCTGCTTTCAACCTCAAAAGCCAGCCTGTGAATTAAGGGTTATTTTCACATTTTACAGAGCAGAGAGACAGAGAATTTGGCCCCCAAAGTCTGTGAGTAGATTCTGGCGTGCTTGCTGATCTCAAAGCGGGAAGCTTTCACACTCATGTATTCAGATGAAGGTCTCCATCTGACCACACCCTGCTCTCCTGTCCGAGGACTCTGGTCTTCAGAGAACATCTCCATGCTCCTGTCTGTGGAAGTCCCTTAAGCTGACTCAATGGGCCGCTCACAGTGGAGGGGACAGGCAGATGATGGCTGTTACTTCATAGCGCTCACTTCCTAGAGCGTGAGGCTCCACACTGAAGAGACCGCTCAGCAGCTAAGACAGCTTACTGTTCTGTGGAGTTCAGTTCCCAGCACCTACATCCGGCCCTCACAACCTCCTGGAACTCGGCCTCCAGGAGATCCAGCATCTTCTTCTGCCCTCTGCAGGTACCCACACACGTGTGCACATGCTCCCACAGACACACACACACACGTAAATAAATAATAAAATATATTTTTTAAAAGATGAGATATAAGGTCGTCCTTCTATTCCATGTTTGCCCCACTCACTAGCCATTCCAACTCATAAATATTATTGGGTTTTTTGTTTGTTTGTTTGTGTGTTTGTTTTTAGAAAAATGTAGGGCTTTAGGACAAAAACAAAAATTCACTCGAGGGCTACAATAAAATAACAACACTGCGTTTGCTTTTTTTTAAATTGCCTAGCAATTTTCTTCCACTTTGGTTATCAAAAGCCTCTGCTATCTCCTTGGGTATCTTGTCTGATTTGAATCCTACTCTGGCAATTATAGAACACTGATGGGGAACATTTGGGCCAGCTGGTCTGCTAATTTGTCTCTGCTTCCGTGTGTTCGTGTGTGCCCTGAGCTGTGGCAAGTGTTTGGGTAGGAGGAGAATCTTCCATTCCTTGGCATATTTCCTACAAGCACAATGATCAAGGTGGGATAATGATCTAGATTCCAGAGATGCTCAGTTTTCGAAGCCTTGTCAGAAGAAATCAAAGGAAGATAAAACCTTTTCTAATGTGCTCTTGTGCGCATCGCAGAAGGAAAGACGGGTGTGAGCAGGCAGAGGGGAAGAATGCCAACCTCAGCATCTGCAGAGAGGACAGGGCATTGAGTCCACGCCACCTGATGTCACCCAGAGAAGCTGAGAAATCTGGCCAACATCACACAGTTTGTGAATGTAAAATCTAGGAACAAATAAAACAGTGTTGCATCCAAACCCTCTTCTCTGGTGCACACTACACTGACTTTGGAAAAGGTATTGAAAGTGGAGACACTCTCTGTTGCTCTTTTTGTTGCAGACTTCTCTTATTCTCTAAGTGTCTTGAGCAGTCACATATAGATAAAATTCTTGGGGGAAAAACCGGGAGCCAAACATTCTCTGACACGCCAAGATGGGCTGTGTTTAATCCTTTCGCTATAGAGATTAAAGGTGAATGACCCAGGCCCAAGATGAATGAGGAAAGCCCGAGAGATCCCTTCCCTAATTGGTGATAAAAACCCATGGAAACAGACTTCCCAGGCTCCAAGTTTCCCCTTTCAGCCTGCTAAGTGGTTCAGTCTCTGACCGGGCCAGACTTCTGGCCCAGCTTCAGGCTTTTCTTCTCCCACATGTGAGCTAAGAACCGAAGCTGTGAGTCACTGGGGCAGGCTGGAGACCGAGGCAGTCCTGACCTTTCTGTTAGTTAGCTCTGTGTACTTGGGAACATCCTTCTCTTCTGTTCCCTCCCATTTCATTCCAGCTTCTGATGCTCTGGGGGAGCGTCACAGTAGCCAGTGCTGTTCAGCAGACTCGGCTCTCAAAATGAGTAGGACACTGAAGCACAGGCAGGACATATCTACGAAGAATCATCACCATGTAGCCCTTTCTTTTCTGCCATCCTATTGCCTAGACTTGTTAATAGTGGAATATACGCCTACACTGTGTTTCTATGGGTGTCCAATACTCTAAAGAAGCCCTTTTGTTATGAAGCCTCCTTGGATAGCATGAGATTGAAGGTGGTGGGAGGATCAGGCACAGAGGGAAAAGAAAATTCATCCTGAGCATCAAGTAAACCAGTCCAGTGCTTCAAAAGAAGGAGCGAGGGCTACAGGCAAAAAGCATGGACATCTAAGTAGAAGAGAATCGAGTTCAAAACCTAGGTCATCTCTTGCATTTAGATGGCTGTGGGAAGCCCTTTCATCTGGCTGAGCTTTAGAACGCCTGCATTTTAAGAGGGTCATAGTGGCATACACCTGTAACCCCAGCACCGGGGAGATTGAAAGACGAGCTCAAATTTGAGGCTAGCCTGGGCTACAGAGCAAAACACTGCCTCAGTCACAACAAACCAACCCTGTCAGGCTTTAAATGGTGCTGGTAATGCTGACTTTCTACTGTGATGGGAATTTGAACAGGATGATCGTGTATGACAGCCGCAGTCATTGTGTTGATAAAGCAGGTTTCATGAGGGGTTCCAGCCCGCCACTGTCGGACACTTACCGTTCTTTTCCATTTCCTCCATGAAACACCTGAAAACACAGATTCCCATGACTACTACTTGGTAGCTTCCCTTACCGGGAGCCTCGCCGTTCCTGCCTGGTTATTCATCAGAGTCAAAAGTAAGATGACTCGAGACACTGGGTATGAAAGTGGGGTGCTGTCCATTCAATGATTTCGTTTTCTTTTTCTTTTTAAACAAAAAGCATTTTTCTTTCTCTATCGTCTTTGTCTCTATATTCTCCACTAAATGGCCTTCAAATGAGGAGCAACTCTATGGGCCAGAACTAATGGCCTTGCAGCAGGAGCTGAGCACATAACGCCATCTGGATTCCTTGAAGTTGGTCCAGACAGGCTTCCTAATGTGGGGGAGAGGAATTTATACTCACGGCAAAGGAGAAGAGGGGTCCTTGGCATGGTCCCAAGGTGGAGGTTAGATATCAAGATTGCCAGAGCAGGCTTTGTAGCATGCCTCCTCTTTCAGGCTGCCCTATCTGGCTGAGTGGTAAAAGCAAGCTCCCCAATGGGCTCGGCACCCAACCATATCTAGGTACCAGGGACCAACACAGCCGGCTGCCTTGACTAGGCTGGTGAGTGTGAGGCCAAAGAGCAGACGCGACACAGACAGAGCTGCTGACAAATCCACAGGGGACCCAGGTGCCTCTCGTCTCCTGAATCAGTTCCATGAGGAGAGGTAGTAACATATGGGCCCCAGCTCCTCTTTCCGCAGCTGTGGATCAGAACACACTGCTGCTTTCTGTGCAACGAGAAAGAGTGTCGGTGGTAACCCTGCCTGCACACTCCTGGTCCGTTCTTAAGAGCAGGCACAAGTTTCTGAAGGTACAAGATAGGCTTACTCCACCAGGGGATACAAAAGATAAAAACAGATTCGACTCTGAGGACAAAGATAAATACAAAAGTGTCCAGGAAGAAACAAAACAAAGCCTTGGCAGCAGGAAACTGTGCTCTAAATTAAAACAAACTAGGTTAGTTCTAATATAATATATATATAATATCAGGAATATTATATAATATACTAGGAATATATATGTAAAATATATAATTATGTATATGTATTATATAAATATATCATATTAGTTTTAAATATATTATATACAATTACTAATATATTTTAATTATTGATTAATTAGATATTTATTACTTATAATTAAGTATATAATAATAATATATGTGGATAGAGAGAGAGGAGATGCTCGCCATATTTATGTAGCCCAGACTGGCCTCAAATTTGATATCCTTCTGCCTAAAAGTAAGATCATTCAGGTAAATCCAGCCAAAGAGCATGCTTCCCAGTACTTTCTTAAATTAAAAAAAAAATAGATGCTTTAAAAAATGTTGTACTGGCTGGTTTTGTGTGTCAACTCGACACAAGCTAGAGTCATCAGAGAGGAAGGAAGCTCAGTTGAGAAAATGTCTCCATGAGATCCAGCTGTAAGGCTTTTTCTCAATTAGTGATGAGTGGGGGAGGGCCCAGCACATGGTGGGTGGGGCCATCCCTGGGCTGGTGGTCCTGGATTCTACAAGAAAGCAGGCTAAGCAAGCCAGTAAGCAGCACCCCTCCATGGCCTCTGCAGCAGCTCCTGCTTTGGGTGTAATTTTATTTTGTCTTCTTTGTTTTGGGGTTTTTGTTGTTGTTGTTGTTGTTGAGAAGGGACTTAAAGTTGGGTGGGTAGGAAGGGGAAGAGATTCTGAAAGGGAAGAATATGATCAAAATATATTTAAATTTAAAAATTGTTTTAAAATATATAAAAATAAACTAATATGGCCATAAGAGGTCAACATCATGAAAGATAAAAGCAGCAGAACATTCTAGTTTGGAGAGAATTCAAGAGAAAGGTGGAGAGGTTGCTCAGTGGGAGAGTGCCTGGTTGCCTAACATGCAGGACCTCCTGGGTTGGTCTCTGACTGGGGGTGGGTGGGATGGGTGTTACAGAGTCAAAAAAACAAAAACTGGACATGGCATTTTATTCTTTATTTGTTCCTGCCCCTCCCCTCCAGAACCTATAACAGGTTCCAACAACTGGCACATTTGAGTATAGATTGAACCACGGATTATTTTCCCACTTTAGTATTAAATCCCCTATGTAATATTAATCATGGGACTTTGTAATTGAACGTCCCAGATCTCGGGAGGTGCTCACTGAAATGGTCAAAGGTAAGATGCTACAATGTCTGCAACACACTTGCAAACTCTGAGTGGCTCAGCAAAATGATGCTGACGGCGGTGACGATGGTGATAACGCTGATGATATACTACCCCCAACACTCACACTCGGGGCAACTGTGCGAAAAGCGAAGGTAAATGGTGTCCATGCCTGCAGATTTTATTGAAATCTTTGACATTGTTCTAAATAAAATAACAGGGGAGAAGAGAGGGGATGTGTTATTGATTTGAAAACATGTATAGGCATATCAAGCAAACATAATATGTGGGCCATTACTGAATTCCAGTCGGTCAAAGCAACTATCAAAAAGGAGTCACCTGGGAAAAATCTGTGAAAGCTGGATATGCTTTAGGTGCTAGAGGGTATTAAGGAATCATGGCTTGGCGGCACTATAATGGTCTTCAGGTATTAAAGAGGCACAGAAGTTTATGAAGAAACTGTATGATGTTTAGGACTTGATGTTACATAGGGTGGAAGGTAAACGAATAAAAAAGCAAATAAGAGAAAAACGGGGAGAATGTGATAGCTCTTGAAGCCAGGTAATAAATATATAGGCATTCTTCCACATTAGCATCTTAGCTTTGTGCTGGAAAATCACAATAAAGTTTTATTGAGCTCTAAAGAAGAACAAAAGGTAGGGAAAAGGGTAGAACTGGTGCTCAATGCATCTTACGTTTGCTCTCCTTCGTGGAATTTATGAAGGGAAGACATTAGAGTAAAAGGTGGACTATTAGGGAGGTGAAAAGGAAGAGAGGAGGAGATGAAAAGGAAAACAGAGAGTGAGCATGGCCAAAGTGCATTATATGCATGCAGCCCAGTGCTTTATCCAATTAATACACATTTATTTTTAAAAGATCTTTTAAAAAATAAAAAAATATGAGGAGGGTACTAGCAAATAAAATAAATTTTGCCGGAGGATAGAAACAAACAATTTATAAATTAACCATTTGTAAATTGCAGCCTTTCTCTTAAAGTTCATTTGTTTTTCCTTTCCCCCTCCCCTCCCTCCAGTCCTTCCTTCTCACTCAACATCATAACTAAACAGATATCTATCACTGTCCCAGAGGCTCCAGCATACACATTTCACCCCTGTCTCGTGACAGAGCTGCTGAACTGGGTGCTTTGTGAAGAGGCTCAGGGTGACTCTGGGCTGGGCTCAGACCAGGACCTTGGACCTTAGACCTCTGCTCTAGCCGCTAGCGAGCTTGTCGTCTCTTGACCATCCAGAATGAAGGCAGCTCTAGTCTCTATAGTAACCAATCTGCCTAAAATCGGAATTATGTGGGGGAACAAAACGTTTAAAGCCAATTGGATCCATTCATCCCTGAACAATGTCAATTTAAGGGCTGTTACCCAAGTTGTTGGCTTACTGAATGGTCTCCCACCATGTGCTCCATGGAAGGAAGTGGGGGAGGGCAGCTGCAGCAAACATCCCCCCCCCCCCGTCCCATAGAGAACCACGCATGCTTTTTTTCCCTTCTCCCTCTTCAAACATCTCTTTTATAGCCCAGAGTCATAAGCTCTTAAAACAAACTTTCAGGAGAGGCAGTTTTATGGCCCCAAGACGGAGAGGCAAAAGTAGAAATCTAAGACTCGCCCACAGGTGAAGCAAGCTTCCCAGGAAGGATGGGGACTGAGCCCAAACCTGACAGCTGCAGGTAGATCTCCCGACAGCTCTCCTCCGCAGTCAGCTTCCCCTCAGACAGTCCTTGGCAAGGGGGTGCGACAGTAGTTGGAGCTAACACGGCCCTAAAATGGGAAGTGAAATTGTCCAGCCTGCAGCAATGTTCACCTGTTCTACGGGGTCACAGGACAGTTTAATGGGGGTGACTTTAGGGTCCGATGGCAGGTATGCACAATAACTCATTTTAGTTCCGCATCACTGCTTCCTATACGCCTGTCTGCTACGAATGGCTTTCTGCTCCTCACTTCCCTCATTTTCTCCAACCCTTACTTCTAAACAGCTTTTGACTTCCAAAATATTGCCAGGTGTAGGGAATGGAATTCCTGTGCCCTGTAAAATAGTCTATTGTTTTAAAAACTTTTTCTTATTTTTTACCTTTTCCAAGTGAGACAATTTAAGCAACAGGATTCAACCTTTTCTCTTTCATCTTCCCTCTACCCAAGAAACATGAAGACTAGCAGTTCGCTTAGATGCTTTGAAGGAGCATCTACAAGACTTTGCCAGTGACCTGTAACCGACACACCAACAACTGAGTCTCGGCACAGCCAGGCTTGCCGTGCTTAGCAAATGGAAATCCGGGTGATCAGCTCCGTTTGAAATTTGGATGAGTAATTGTTTAGTCTGAATAAGTTTCTAATAAAAAAATGTACATTATGTCTTAGGAAATCATGTTTCACTGGATACTTTGTAGTGTGCCTAACAGCCCTAAGTCGCACAGCACAATTAGCTACTGTCCTGGAGTATACACAGAAAATTGTTTCCAACCACAAAGACCTGGACTGGAGAGAGTGGGCCATAAGGGAGACCTCAGTGCAGGGAGCCGTGTATGCCAGGTAACCTAAGTCGAGAAGAACTGGTTTACCAGTGACCCAAGGAGAAAACCAGGTCATAGGATCTGGGAAACGGCAGAAGGTTTCTGAAGGCTGGTATAGGGCACCTTGTGTGAAGCGGCCCAAGTCAGCTAAGGAGAGCCTGGTGTCACTCAGTGGTAAGGTATTTATCTAGCAGGTACTGGGCACCTTGTGTGAAGCTGCCTAAGTCAGCTAAGGAGAGCCTGGTGTCACTCAGTGGTAAGGTATTTATCTAGCATGTACTGGGCACCTTGTGTGAAGCTGCCTAAGTCAGCTAAGGAGAGCCTGGTGTCACTCAGTGGTAAGGTATTTATCTAGCAGGTACTGGGTTCAGTCCTCAGCATTATTTGAAAAAGTCATCTAAGGAGGAGGGAGATTATTCAGCAGGCTGTGGGGTGTCCCTAGGTCTCATGCAGGGGAGTGACAGGGTTGCACTTGTTTGTAGGAAACACTCCCATCGGAGAAGACCTACTACAGTGGTTCTCACTGTGTGGGTTGAGACCCCTTCCTTTGGGGGTTGAATGACTCTTCCACAGGGATCACCTAAGACCATCAGAAAATGCAGATATTTACAATGCAGTTCATAACAGTAGCAAAACTACAGTTATGAAAAAGCAGCGAAAATAATTGTATGGCTGGGGGTCAGCACACAAGAGGAACTGTATTAAAAGGCTGCAGCATTAGGAAGGTTGAGAACCACTTCACTAGTAGAAGAGGCTACAGTGAGCCTTTGAAAGGCCATGAAGGCATCCCAAGGGAGTCCCCCATAAGAACTGAACCCGAGCCAGTGTGTTTTGGAGATAAGAGAACAGAACGAGTGAATCTGAGAGATGACGACCCCCGCTTGTCAGAACTGTTGATGCACAAGGCGCTCGGTGGCGAGATGCAGAGCCCTAGGATGTCTAGCTTGGGAGCTGGGAGAGCAAGGCTAATGGGCTTGGCCATGAACACTGCAGTGCAGCCTGGTTATGAATTAACGCCAATCTAGGATGGAGCCGTCAGTCAGCGTGTCCTAATTAGAAACCTCTCTCCTTAGATGTAGTTAATTAACAATTGGAAACCCCAATCAGGAGCCCATCACCTTCAGAGTGAATCCTTGGCCCTTCAGAAGTCTATCTGGGTCTGTCCCAGAGGCTTTATGGCTTGGCATCTAATGGAGACAGGTCGTGAGCTAGAAGGATGGCACAGCCCCACAGCCTGGCATGGAGAAGCTAATGAGCCCATCAATTTCTCATCATCTTCAAAACTCAACCCACAGCTGCTGCGTCTGTCGACCTCTAATGACCTTGACCCCTGGGGCAGAAAGATTGGCCTATGCTACCTTTGAAATACCTTTGCATTTGCTTTTTATGCCTGTAGACAAACAGTTACAGGTCTGCCCAAATTTGATGCAGGCCACCTTTTCTTTGTTGTTGTTTTGTCCTTTTTATTTGTGTGTGTGTGTTTGTGTTTGGTTTGGGTGTTGTTTTGAGACAGGACTTCATTCTACCGAGAATGGCCTCAAACTCTTGATCTTCCTGATTCAGCCCTGGGGATCACCGGGTACTCTGTGAGCCAAGTTCCCTTTAATGCATTCAGTAGCACTGAGGTTGTAATGAAGAGGACCAGGAATCTTCCCCACGTTTACCTCCCGATGTCAGAGACCATTGTACCTTAGTGGTACCTAAAGGACATTAACTATTGGTTACATATCCAGTTTACCTTAAGGCCTTCCAAGACAGAAACCAGTGCAAATTAATGGCAGATCAAAGGACAATGTCTCCTTTAAAGTTCAACTTGCTTGCTGCCTCACCAGGCCCAGGTCTCCCAAACATGCTATTTCTTTCATGCCTCCTGTGTAGACTCCTTCCCCCCACGCTCTCTGAGCTGGATTTAATCAATGACGTTCAGCTGAAGAAACATGATCACGCATGACAACTTTCTAAAAAAGCCTGGAAAGACTTAAAAAATAAAGGAAAATAAACTCAAGCATCCCTCCACAAATGTGGGCTCCAAATAGAAGGTTTCATTGTAAACCTTCCAGACGTCCAGGCTCCACTGCTGTTTTCGAAAGACATTCCAGTAACAGATGCCCCTTTAATAGGGGGCATGATTTGATAAAAAGCAGCAGGCATGATTCAAAAAAATAAAAAATCCTCTTGAGACATGTCAGGGCAAATTAGCTGTGAGACTGAAGCCATTTCCCATTGGATTAAATGAAGTTACCCAGATAAGTAAATATGAACAGCATTAGGAAGAAGGGTGCAGTGTCGTGTCCTCCACGGGGGAAAAAAAAATGAGGCTCTTTCAGACATTGATGGCAAACATGGACTCTTGTTGGACTATTTTAAAATATCACAATGCCCCTACTCTATGTCTGCCTTTTTCTCCTTCAGAACCTCTGTAAGATGAACTGCCTGTGCCCTGTGTATCTACCTAGAAATCAGTGTTCCTGTGTTCTGCCTGCTGGTCCCATGTGGAGTGCGTACGCTAACAAATTAGGAAATGGACATCGGAAGAAAAGTTGACAATATTCTTCAAATGGCATTTGGCAATCACGTGCACCTTTTGTTTTTCAAGATCCTGTGGCCTGATTAGCATAAATTATTGACTTGACCTCAAGTTACAAGCAAGGTTTCTCCCCTAGCAACTTGCAATTTAAAAATAAACTTCTAAAATGACAAAGTTTATTTGCTTGCTTTTTGTTGTTGTTTTAGCTTTTGATTACTTACTATTTTCTTAGCTGCCTTGAAAAGTTAGACATATAAACTTGACATCAGCTTGTTTCTATGCCCAATTCTGTCACTTTCACTACTTGGTCACTTTATCTCATTAGTACTTGGACTAAACAAAAACAAGGAGAATCTTTAATTATATAAAGTTTATTGTCAGCATTAATTAGTCCCCCATAGACTCATATTTTTGCATGCTTAGTTTCCAGTAGACGAACTCTTTGGAAGGATTAAGAGATGAGGCCTTGTTGGAGTAAGTGTGTCATTGCTGGAAAGCCCATTCCAGGCCTAGTCTCTCTCTCTCTCTCTCTCTCTCTCTCTCTCTCTCTCTCTCTCTCTCCTCTTTCTTCCTCTCCCTCCCTCCTCCCCCTGCCCTCTCTTTCACTGCCTTCTTCCTGTAGATCAGGATATAGCTCTCACTTCTCCAACACCATGCCTGCCTGCCTGTGTGCCCCATGCTCCCTGCCGTGATGATAATAGACTACCCTCTGAAACTGTAAACCAACCCCCAATTAAATGCTGTCTTCTATAAAAGCTGCCTTGGTCACAGTGCCTCTTCACGGCAATGGCCAGTGACTAAAACAGCCATGTTACTTACTACTAAGAGATGTCACTTCTGGGATGGAGTCTTGACCAACTTTCAAAGTTTCTGAAATCGAGGAATAGGAGACATTCCTGGTGACAGGGAGAACGGGGACTCAATGGGCCGAAAGGGAGAGCAGAATTGGAGCAGCAGGGGCAAGTTCGTCTACACTGAACTTGATGTGCTGACAGAGAAGTCCCCAAGTAAGGGACAAAAGTCAGAGACGAAGATGCAGGACTAAATCCCTTGTAAGAAGGTAATGATCAAAGCCACCGCAACTAAGAGAGAGAGCACACCAAGGGTGAAGGCAAAGAAGAAGGGGAGAAAGCTAAGGAAGATCCTCGGGGTCCTCTGCACGCATGTTCAAGAGCCAGGGAAGGACTTACAGGATAAGCAAAGAACCTCAAAGGAGCGCTTCTGAAGGAAAGTTAAAACACCCACAAAAGGGTAACCCACAGTTCCAGTGCCTCATTCCCAAATCAAGACAATCAGAGGATATGGAGCAGCAGGGGATCCCTGGCAATCCTCTAGAGCAGGGGTAGTGGGGTGGGGATCTAAACCTGAGCAAAGGGTTTAAGAAAAGGGTCCCAGAAGAACCGATCTGGAGCAGGAACGTGTGTGCTTCCTCTTTCAACGACTATGGCATCATCAGAGAAGTAGAATCTCGAAGTGTGGAAGGGAAGGGACTGTCAAGAAAAGGCTATCTTTAGCATGGTACAGGCTGGGCGTTTCTCTCTCTGTGGAGAAGGAGCCACAAACAGGGGACAAGTGCAGGGATGGAGTCCTGGAGGCAAGGGTTCAGGTGCAAAGGGAGTGCTAGTTTTGAAGCCGAGTCATTTATACCATCAGCTCCCAATCATCTGGAATCATCGTTCCCCCTCAGGTGGATTCCTGGGATCCATCTCTCAACAGGGTCTTTTTCTGGTCTTCACCAAGCACGGCATCTTTAAGGAATAGTAAAATGCTATCATTTCGGAACCCAAATTAACTTTAGAAAACCAAAGGTTCCCACTGTCTTAGCTGAGACAATGGTACCCAGCGTGGCTAATCTGTCCAATAATGACTAGCTAGTGACCGAGCCTGAGCCAATTTGTTTGGCTGTGCTGGAGTTTGAGTTTAGGGATCCGGGAGATGAGGCAAACTCTGAACTCCTGAGCTACACGCTGGCCCTCTTACTGCATACTACTTAATTAACTTTGAGACCAGTTCTTCCTACAGCCATATGGCTTCCCCAAGTGCAAAACTCTTTTTCATAGTATTCAAACACCAGGGCCTAGGGGGGACATTCTCACTCAAACCACCACAGCCTCCCAATGCATAAGGGAAATCAAGGCGATCTGGAAGGACTCCAGCCTCCTTCCCCTTCACCATAAATGTGTCCACATTGTCACTTGTCATTTTTGCCTTTACATATCTGCAAGACTGAGATGGCCCTCTCCTTAACCAGCCAGTTCCTGCCTTGAACCTCAGCCTTCTCTTCCCACCTTCCTTTGCTGCACCACAGGCTTCTCTTATGCACTACCTACTGGGCTGGGAGTTACTGCAGACTCCTCTGGCCTGAAACATCCGCCTTTGAACGCAGGCTCCTCGGCTCCTATAAATCCTTCTTTCCCTTTCCTCACCAAACCTTTCAAAAACGCAGCCTCACTTACCATCCCTCCTTGCTCACTACCCTCTCCTTAATTCCCTGCAGTGCGGCTTCCACATCTTTCTTTGGCCACAAGAGACCCCCGTGTGTCCTATTCCCACATGTTATGACTCCAGGACTCCAACCATCCTCTGCTTGTCTGCGTGGGGAACCATGTACACCTGCTCCAAACTCACCTGACTCCCATGAACCTGCACTTCCGTGATTCCCTTCCTGACTTCCTTTTATTCATTCATTTAAGAATATTTTGGGAAATGGCTGAAGGTTAAGAGCACTGGCTGCCCTTCAATTCACAGCACATCCACTGTGACTCACAAACATCTCTAATTCCTGTTCCAGGAGTTCTAATGCCCCTCTTCTAGCCTCCACAGTACCACACACAGGTGGTGCACAGACATACACAATGGAAAATACCTATACACAAATAAACAAGAAAACGTATTTTCCAGTACCTGCTATAGGCTAAGGATGGTACACATCTAGGGACGAAGAAAGCTGAGCCAATGCTTATCCTCACAGAGAATGATGCTAGCATGCTGCTTAATCAGAGACCCGCCACCAGACAGCTAAGAATAAAGGATATGGGAATCCTTGGTTTTCAGGGCAGCAATGTAAACACTGAATTAGTGAATAATGATCCCTGGCTCCTAGAGGAAGGCAAGGCCAAGTTCCAGCAAGTCTAATGGTCATCAGCCAGTCACTATCTGCTCTTGTTTTATGTGTGTTTCTGTTTAAAGACACGCAACTTAATAATTTTTAAAGTCATTAGTTGTAGGCAGGATTTCTTTTTTAATAGTTTAAATTTATTTTTTTTTAAAAAGCATCACAAAATTGTATTCTGACCTCCACATGCATGGTGTTATATGTGTGCAGGATTTCTTTACTTAAGAAAAAATATCACCTAAAGAAGCTTCGTGTTTTCCTGATCCGAAAACAGGAACTCCCCTAGATCAGAGTCTCTCTGTTCAAGGAAGTCATCTTCTGGGTCCTGAGAGGACCAGCAGCCTTAAACTGTTCCCTGGTTTGTGCAGTTCTCCCCAACCACAGCCAAACACACGGTCTTGTAGCATCTTTCAGTTCATGTCACATCGTCAGCCCCTGAGTGTCGCCACCACCAAACAAATTATCCTGATATTTTAATTACGTTTCTTCAACCAAAACTCACGGGCTGTTGTGATTAACTTTCAGCCCAGCACGTTAGGTTTTCCCGAGAACAAAGATGGAGCTGGCTTAGCCAAAGATGAGTGTGAAGATTACAGCAGAGTCCTCAATGAGCAGAGGACAGTGGGGTCCAGAGGCAGAGGGACCCGGGACACAGTGCTGCTGGGTGCCAACTTAGGCACTTGTCTTCTCTGAGCTTCAGTTAACTCATCCATTACACGGGAGAAACAGGTTAGGTGAAGGCTTGAAGACTTTAAAGACTTGCCGCATGTAGATTTGCTACCTCATGGATGGGTCATTACCGCTAATTAGAGGTGCAGGCTTCAATTGGTTCCCTTTCATTCAGACTGCCTCAGTTTTCAGGACTACGGCCCTGTCCACTTGCCTGGTTGACTTTCTGGACCATTGCAAGATGAGCTGGTGCCAAGAGCCTCTATGGCACCGCAGGGGAGGGAACCCTCATGGCACGGCCTGAGTGAAAGACTAAGAAGAAGCAAGAACCCTAGGAAGGCAGAAAGGCGGGAGAAGAGACAGGCCATTGTTGCCATGGCAGAGGGCAGAAGAAACACAATAAGGCCCAGTGATTGGGGAGAAAGGGCTGGGAAGGAGAGAAAGCATAAATCTGCAGCGACAGCAAATGGACCGTCACGACATGAAACACAACCTCTAGATTCCCAGGATGACTCAGGCTCTCCATGGTCAGAGTTGGCTCACAAGAAGCAGGGAAAGCCCCAGCAGGCCACAGAGAAACGCTCCTGGGAGGGTCTGGCCAGGCTGTTAAAGCCCATGTATACAGATATGGGGTGAAAGAGAAATTGGGGACCCAGTTCTTGTTCCTGGTTAGCATGTGGGTCTAAATTCCAACTGAACCAAACATAAGGACTCAGATTGAACCCGAAATTTGGGTATGGTGTTACTATGCCTAATGTTGACACGGACTTAAGACACACTTCCTGCATGAGGGTCCCTAGTGATTACAGCTTTGGGGGCCTCTTTTTCCGAGTTGACCACTCTGAAGAGACCCAAAGTTCATACATGAGCTTGGAATCCCTGGCTCCATGAAAATAAAAGAAGAAGCCCCCCTGAGTTTCTATAGCCTATTCTTTTACATGCACTCGGGGGAGAACTGGGGTCTTCGGGGTTCTCATGTGAACTCCTCCAAGGAAAAGACCACCTCCTGCCCCCTTCCTCTGCACCCCACAGCGACAAACCAGCCTGGTATCATCCTTTGCTTCCTCTGAGTTTCATTCCCATTCATTCCCCACTTACCCATTCCCCTCCCCGTTTTTCCAAATTCCTCTTCCCGATGAGTCAGAGATTGAAAATTCTTGGCATCTTTGTTGAATAAATAGTGTTTGTCCACAGTGATACTGGTCAGTGGCAAACTGCCATCGCTCTGGGACAAGGAGGTGTGGGTATACAACCCACATGTCTGCCCAGGACCCTGGTCCCAAAGGCTACAGGCTTTGCTTGTGTTCTCCTCTTCCAGCAGGCTGGGCTGACATGAGCAGGAGGGAGGAGGTAAAGGAAGAAAAGAGGAAGGGACCAATGGAGGGAGGGGAAGGGGTGCTGCCTTGACACAAGTCTTCTGCCTGCTCGTACCTGGAGTGTAGGTAGGAGCTCTCCCATTTTGTTTTACAGATCTCCCAAGTACCTTGACAGCTAGAATTTTGACTCCCACATTCTGAGGGGGATCCTGGTGTTCCTTGCACCACATCAAACCACTGGCATAGGTGGGCAAGCAACAGACTGAACCCCACTTCTGCTCTGATGCCTGGGGGGCCCAGGGGGCACTCTGCCCCAGGGGGATACAAGCTGTTGCATTTCCTCTTCTCTCTCGGCCTGCTCTAGTGAAAGAGCTGTGTGTTTTAGAAAGCTCGGGAAGACCCATATCCTGAACATCCATGGGCACAGAAGTGTCCCAGTACCCCCTAAAAAAATCTCACAGGGTTTGACAGATGTGCAGGAATCTCTCACCTACCTTAGCAGGCCCTGCACAGCACCAGTGTCTGCACTAGCCAGGGAACTGGAGAGTTCTCTTTGTCATGCAAGACTTTTCTACTTCGCTTCCTTCCATAGCTTCAGAACCTCTGCTAATGCCTTTTGGTTAATATATTGCTTGTACAGATTAATAGGCCACCCCGAGGCATTTGCATACATGTAGATCTCATGCCTTGGTTTTGTCACTTTCCCTTCCTTTCTATCCTCCCTTCCCTCCCCTCTCACCTCCTTCTTCCTGGATGACCCCTCTATTTCCATGTAGAGATATCTGTTTGGATGCTTTTAAATTTAAAGGTTAAATTCACTCTCCAGAGTCTACGTGTGATCAAACCCAACTTCTTGCAGAGAACATGGGCAAGGCCTAGGAAAAACAGACATCCTTTCTTGAAGACACACAGTCAGGGAGTAAGAGCCCGATACACAGTCAGTCACTCACCACCTTCACTGAGGGCTTAGCGTCACTAGGCACCACTCTGCTTACCGGAAGCCAATCATTCTTAGAAGCACGTTCAGATGCCCGGGCCGCAGCTTCGCTGTGCCTCTCTTCTGGAGACTTTCCATTCCCAGCCCCTCGGTCTAACCCCAGGACCTCCAAGGCCACGCAGCATTCCTGAAGACTTAGTAGAGGGGCTTTTGTGTGCAGCCTTTTCCTCCGGGACCCTGGAATGCATCTCACAGGGCTTGCTGATTTACAGCCCTGCTCTCTTTCAAAGAATTCCCTGGCCTGTGTTGAGTCAACAGATAAAAGAAAAGGCTGGTTAAAGGTTCTGTCTCCGGGAGCCAGTTGTCCCTTGCGCTAGCGGAATGCTTTTTCTAACCCCGGGCCTGGCTCTGGCCTCTGAAAAGGCACCATGGTCCCAAAAGTACCGGGCATCTGTGGAGGAGACTTTAAAGCTTGTGATACAGGTGATAAAGATATCTTGGGTCCAAGCAGATCCTGTACTGTGTCCAACCTCGTTTCCAAGCTACTATTCTACCCCAGGTCAAGCTTTGGCCTCTGCCATGCTGAACTGCCTTAAAGGTTTGTTTTGAGGGTCAGATTTTTCTAATTTCACAGTAATCATTCTGCTTGCCCATTGAAAACAGTTGCTACATCCCGCTTGCGCCTGCTAACCATTCAGAAAAGAATCCCATCCATTCATTTGTTCCTTAGGCCCATTTACTCTTCACCCTGTTATAGAGTTAAGAACCCAGCACTAGGTGAGTAAAACTGGCTGACACCCCAGGGACACTACCCTCAGCCCTGCTCCAGGCCAAGTTACTCTCTCCCCAACTGACAGGAATGCTGCCAGCTGGTGACTCACAAACTGAGTTCTCCCTGGGAGTTGTCCTTGGCCAAGGGGAACTTTGTCCCTTGGGGAAATTGTCTCCAAGGCCTGGTTGATGTCAAGGTCTGTAGCTCTGGAGGCCGGGGCCTCTTTGTCTCACTGAACTCTTGCCATCCCCTGAAGCACTGTCTAAACTTTAGTGTCTTAGGCATCTCAGCCTCTGTCACAGTTACATCACAGGGCCCTCCCGTCGCTGCCATGGCCTCTGCCCTGACCCTTTTGACATGGCTCCCGGGAACAGCACCGCTCCAAGTAAGCCTTGTGCACCCAAATTCCCAACTCTGAGTGCTGCTCCCCAGGGAACTTGTCCCCAAACACCTGCCATCGTGAAGTGTACATACTAGAGGAGAAATAAACAAAACAAATCGTCTCAGTATGTGAAACATGACATGGTTGTGGGAAAAGCTAGAGCAGGGTCAGGGAATTTTAAATATGGAACGGAGGCTGATTAATTTTCATAACCTTATTTATTTTTTAACCTTATTTAATTATCTATCTATCATCTATCTGTTTGTTGATAATTTTGCACAATGATCCCATGTAGTGCAGTTTGGCCTCAAACTTACTACATAGCCGAGGATGACCTTGAACTCAGTAGCCTCCACCTCCTGAGTGCTGAGATTACAGATAGTCTTTCCTGGCCCCACCTACTGGAAATCGAACCCAGGGTCTCATGCATGCTGGGCAGAAACTCCACCAGTTGAGATGCAACCATAGCCTCAGCATTCATTTTTGAGAGTAATCAGAGTAGCTTTCTCTGAGACATGTGCGCAGACGTGCAGACTTGAGATTGGCAAAATGAATGTACAAAAGGCTCTTCATTCAAAATTGCTACTGGCAGAGTTCTCCAAAGAAACCTAAGCAGTAGCGTGTAGTGTGTATATGTGTGTATGTGTATGAGTGTGCGCATGCATGTGTGTGCATGTGTGTGAGAGAGTATTGCATGTGTGCATGTTTGTGCGATTGTGTATATGTGCATGTGTATACATGTGTGTATGTGTGTGCATGTGGAGGGGGAGTGTGTGCATGGGCCTGTGTGTACATATGTGTGCTATATGTGTCCATGGGGGAGGGTGTGCATATGCATGTGTGTGTACATTTGTGGGTGTGGGTGTGACTGTGTGTGTGTGTGTACACTCATACATGCAAGTCAGAAATTATCAGCAGGCTAAAACTAGAGTTGCCACAGTCCGGGGGAAATCCCAGGGAACATCAGAGTTTGCTTGTAGAGCTTGATAGATGAGATGACCACACTGTGGAGAGAAGTCTGTTTCATTTAAAGTCTGCTAATTGTGATGCTCATCACATCCGCTGATGTCTTTACAGCAACATCTGGGTTAGCATTAGATCAAATCACTGGGCACATCAGCCTCGCCAGTTTGACTCAGAAAACAAGCCCTCACAGCTGCTCTGCTCCTCCAGCCAACTCCTGTCACTTCGCACATTTACCATCCTCCTGGTCCATTTACCTCCCTGTCTACCTATTGTCTTCCCTCCCCATCACCAGAAGGTGCCTTACACCGAGGTAGGGATGCTCATCTTTTTCGTTCTCTGTTACCTCTTTAGCGTCTGGAACATGCCGGTCCATATAGGCTCCAAGTGATACTTTGCAAGCAAATAGCAAATGAATTTTAACCTCCCGTATAGCAAGATATTCTTTCCAAAATTTTGCAAACTCTAAAAGGAATTCAGAACACTGAAAATTGATACAAAGGCAGGGTCTCCTCCCAGGTGCTATTGGAAATGGGGGGGGGGGTTCTGCCAGAGACACAAAAGGTGAGAATAATTTCCCAAATTCAGATTAGCAGCTGATACAGGAACTGTGGAGAGTAAGATTAGATGGAGAAGCAACAGAAGATGGTAACAAATGAATCTGTGAACAGCAGTCTGTGGAGACAAGATTGCTTTCTGAGATGTGAAGCTCGCAAAGTAGGCTGGGCTGGTCAATGAAGTCACAGGGATCCATCTGTCTCCACTCTCTGATGCTAGAGTTACAAGCCGGAACCACAGAATCCAGCTTTGTTTTGTTTTTGTTTTTGATGTGATGCTAGGGATCAAATTCAGGTCCACGTTGTAGTAATAAGGGGCGGCGGCGGGGCTGCATCCCCAACACCCCAGCCGCCTGCTCCAGCTAGCTTATGCCCCGAAATAATTACACAGACACTGTATTCTTTTAATCACTGCTTGGCTCATTTCTACCTAGCCTCTTCTAGGCTAACTCTCGCACCTGGACTAGCCCATTTCTTATCATCTGTGTAGCACCGGTCTTACCAGGAAGATTCTAGCCTAAGTCCATCCTGGGTTGGAGCTTCATAGCGTGCCTCTTCCCTGGAGCGGGGAACATGGCGTCTCTCTGGAGAGGAGAGCTGTCGAGTCTGACCTCTCTTCCTCTTCCTCACGGCATTCTGTTCTGTTTACTCCACCTACCTATGTCCTAACCAATAACATGGGCCAAGGCAGTTCCTTTATTAGCCAATGACCTTCCTCCATCACCACGTGCTGATTTTTTCTCCCCCTTTTGGTTTTTAAAAATGGGCTTTCTCCATGTAACAGCCCTGGCTATCCTGGGATTCTCTCTGTAGGCCAGGCTGGCCTTGAACTTATAGAGACCTGCCACCCTGCTTCTGCATGCTTCTGTAGCAAGCCCTTCGTCAACCAGGCTATGTTCACAGGCCCTGAATGTGACTTTCGATCTAGGATGTAGATTCATTTTTCTATAGCCTCCTTTATTCCCAGTGTCTCACACTGAGGCCACTCATTCATATGGTACCTGTTTGTTCTCCTGAATAGATGCAGAGTGGTTACTTTCCAGTTTGAGTATCACAGAGAGAAAGTAATCATTCCAATTAAAATATGAAGAGTTGAAAATGATAGCTCATGCCAATGAAGAGAAAGACCCCAGGTAGATAACATAGAAGGTGCTAAAATAGCACTAAACATTATGGCGTTATTAATATTGCAGAAATTTATAAAACAAGGTGGGCTTCTGTCAAGGGATTAGTATGCAGAATATGTAAAGAACTTAAAAAACAAAATAAGCCATCTGGGAGGTGGTGGCAAACGCCTTTAGTCCCAGCACTCAGAATGCAGAGGTTGACGCATCTCTGTGAGTTCAAGGCCAGCCTGGTCTACAGAGCAAGTTCCAGGACAGACTCCAAAGCTATGAAGAACCCTGTCTCAAAAAAGAAAAATAAAAAATAAAAATAAAAAAATGAACAACCCAATGAAAAGTGAGGGTAAGGGTTAATTCATGTAGGTAAGCAAAGCATTTCTCAAAAGAATGTACACAAATTATGAACAGATAGGTAGGGAAGATAAAATATCACTTATTGTGAGGGAAATAGCAAACAGAGATAGCACCTCACCCAGTAAAAATAGTCTTTATCAAAAAAGATAAAGAGAACAAACAGGTACCGCGAAGGTCTGGAAGAAAGAGGACGTTGCATAGCGTGGGTAGGAATGCCAATAAGACATTATGCAAAACAGTGTGGTGGGCCCATCAGAAAGCTGGAAAGAGAATCACAAAATGGTCCTATGATTCCACTGCTACATCGGTAACCAAGGGAAATTGTTGGGAGCAGTGAGACCCCAGATCCTGAATTTCTTGTAATCCCCTGATCTGAGTGCCTACAGCTGCTCTGAGCACGAGACCTTCAGGAGTTCCTGATGGCAGGAGAGTGGTTTCTGGTGGGTTTGGCTGGGGCGAGGCTATCTCTATATAATCTGCCCCTGAACACAATAAAGGGGGCATTCTTGGGGAATTCAAGGATGACCCATGTTGCTGTCTCTCTGTCTGTCTGTGTCTGTGTATTTTAACCTCCAGCTCCCTTGCCCGAAGCTCGCAAACTGGGTGCCAGTGCACAGAGCGCAGACACAGGGGCACGGTGCGTGGCAGGAAATAAACCAGCATGTCAAAGAGGTGCCTTCACTTCTGTGCTCACTACGACACTGCTCAGAAGAGCCGAGAAATCAGAAACCACGTGCACTATGAAATGCAACTCAGCCATCCATATAATGACATCTGGTCGTTTGCAACCGCATAGGTGAGAACAGAGATCACTGTACTAAGCGAAATAAACCAGATATGGAAGTATAAGTACCACACAACTCAAATATGGAATGTTTAGCCAGGCATGGTGACAAACCCTGTAAACCACTGAGCCAGGAGAACCAGTGGTTCAAGGTCAGCCTGTGTCTCCAAAAGTTGAAAAAGAAAAAGTTAATCTCACTTAATTTGAGTGGAGTGGTGAAGCCTTGTCACTATTTCAGACACACACAATTTACACATGTGGAAAGCCAGCCAATAACTCCAAGAGGTCAGCCTTCAGGCATGGCTTAGGGAATTTAGAAAACAGAATGGTGACAGAAAAGATTTTATGACTGAAGAATAGAAGTCAGTCTGATGGGGGAGTGTCATATATCAATCTGTTGATTTCATTGGTTAAGCAATAAAGAAACTGCTTGGCCCTCATAGGTTAAAGCATAGGTGGGAGGAGTAAACAGAACAGAATGTTGGGAGGAAGAGGAAGTGAGCTTAGACTCGACAGCTCTGCTCTCTGGAGCAGAGACGCCATGCTCCCCGCTCCTGAGCAGACACACGCGATGAAGCTCCGACCCCGGATGGACGTAGGCTAGAATCTTCCCAGTAAGCGCACCTAGCGGTGCTACAGATTATTAGAAATGGGCTAGTCCAGGTGGGAGAGTTAGCCGAGAAGAGGCTAGATATAATGGGCCAAGCAGTGTTTAATAGAATACAGTTTGTGTGTTGTTATTTGGGAGCATAAGCTAGCCAGGCGGCCGGGGTGCTGGGGATGCAGCCCCGCCGCTCCTATTACAACATCAGTCCAAGAAAAGGAGAGAGCAGCCTCCAGTTAAGACACTGTCCTGATTGAAGGGCAAGGTGGGTGCACACACATGTATTGGAAGGCAGAATTCCTGCCTTTATACCAAACGCCAATGGGAAGCAATGTAAGGTGAGGACATTTTTCAAATGAAGAATTAGCATGCATGAAGGGATGGCAAGATTGTGCTTCTGATTTGCAAAGTTACTTGTATAAATCCTCCAAAATGAGGACTATTTAGCTTAGGATAGAATAACCACTGTTAGAAGAACCAAATCATGTGGGAAAAGAGTTGATAATTATCCACACCTTCCCTCTGTGCTAATCATTCATTTGTTGTTACTCAACTCCAAATCTAACTCTCTGGCCTTTGCCTTTTAACATGCTGGACCACACCAGAGCTGTCCTGGACTTTCCATGAGACCCTGTCAATCGGAGCCTTGGGGTGTGAAGGCAAGTGGGAGGAAGGGGACACATCTTTCTGTTTGGTGCACTTCCTGCAAGTGTTGTCCCAGCAGTCAGAGCTGACCCCAGTTTTCAGAGACCCCAGAATCAGCCTTCCCATGCCCCTCCAAGGAGCCAGCATCAGGCTGGTGATGCCGGAGAGAGCTTCATTCAGTCATCCTTAGAGCAACAGGGCTCTCCTAACTCCACCTCTTGACTTCTGTTTTCCCAGGCCTTCACTGGTAATTGATTTCTTTGTCATTTCTTTTTCTCTAAAGCTAACTTCAAATCGCATAAATCAGTTTAAAGTCCACAGCTCAGAGAACAGGCATCATCACACGTGCCTTTAATCCCAGCACCCAGCGGGTAGATGCCTATGGATCTCTGTAAACTAAAGGACAGGCTGGTCTACATAAGTGAGTTCTAAACCATCTAGGGCTACAAGAGAGACCCTGTCTTAAAAAACAAATCATACAAACAAGCAAAAACCATAGCTTACTGGTGATTAGCATGTCCACAATGTTATGTGACCTTTACCACTGTCTAAATACATGAGCAATGTATGTGCTTGTACCTGTGTCTGCGTGTGTTTGTGAATGCAGGTACATGAAGATACATGTTTTATTTCTGAATCTAATTCTACCTGTTGAAAGCTCTGAGTTTCTTCTAACTTTTGAAGGGTCAAAACTTCTAATCCCAGCAGAGAACTTATTCTAGAATTCTTCTCTCTTTTACTTTCCTCTCTTACAGTGAGAAGCCTGCCGCTGCCTCCCTTTGTGGCAATGACTTGCGGGCCTCCGTTTCACTCATCCACTAGCTTGGACTTATTTTCCAAACCCAATGAGTTGCCATCCCTATTTGTCCATCGTCTCTAAATGGCCAGAAAACTACCACGACCCATAACCTCTTTTAAATCATGTCATTACAACAATAAAAATATAGATTAAAATGTTTACTGTGCAGAAAATGCTCCAAACATTGCACTATAGCAGGCTCTGACCATGTCTCCCAGCAATTTTGAGGGACTGGCTGGGAGTTTGTCTATGCCTGGGAAGCTGTCTTCCCTAAGCAAAGCTGACTTTATGGCTTTAAATTCTTGTGTTGTACAATTACATGACATGAGCAAACATGCTTTATTCAATGATTCCTGATGACACAAAAGAGAGAGATAGCCACCATTTCCTTTTGATGGCATCCCTCACCCCAAGCCCCCCCAAACACACACACTTTGTAGAAACAATAAAATGCTTCTCTCTAAAGAGAGATGACTTTTTCTCAAGACCCAGATTAGAAAGGGAAAGAAGGTGTATGGATTTGTGGGCCACTTAGCATCATCATCTGACCATTAAAAGTTTTGTAGGAAAGTTTGACTTGATGTCTTCCTTGATGTTGACAGGAAAACCACTTTTGGGGGTTCTTGACTATAGTTTCTAGAATATACTGGAAGATCCTCTCAGCTCTCAGAAACTGTTCCTTCCTCTTTCACAGATACATTCCAGCCAGAGAATCCAACATATGCAATCATTAATGTGCACCCAGGTGTTTTTGCAACTAGTTTTCAAGAATAACCCTACAATTTGGGTCTCGAATGCCATCCCCTGAAAAGCCCATGTACGAAAGGCTTAATCCTCGGCTTGGCATTACTGGGAGGTGGTTGAAACTTTTAAGACAAAAGGCCTAATAGGAGGGTGTGTAGTCCTTGGGGACTTGCCCTCAGAGGGGATAGTGAAGCTCCGGTCTCCTCCTCTTTCCCTCCCAGCACATTCTGGCCACGTGGTCAACAGTTTGCTTTACCATGACGCACTTCTGCCTTGCCTTGCTGCACGAATTGATGCATCGTGAATTGACATCTCCAACACCATGAGCCAAAGTGAACCTTTCCTCTTTTTAAATTTGATGGCCTTAGGTATTTTATTGTAGTATTGGAAAGCCAGTAACACGGGAAAGGTCCTAACTGAGTCATTTGTCCGGGTTTTTTTTTTTCTGGTCCTGTTAGGAACTATCCTAACAATAGTTCCTGTCTAACTATCCACATGACATCTCTTCAGTAGGTGACAGAATGAGATATGTACAGTTGGCTCTCAAAAGCTGTCTCTGACCGGGATGCTTATGTGTATCTATGAATGACTTATACTCACCTAGGGCTTAAGCAATGTGTTCAGACTGCCACAGCTTGAAGAAGGAGGTGGTTCATACCAAAGAGATAAGGATCCGAGAAGTTAGGCTAGAGTCCTCAATTCCAGGTGTTCACATGCTGAGTCCAGGAAAGCCCTAAATCCACCATATACGGAGGGCTTATTGCTGGAGAAAAGCAGGATTGGAAGAGACTGAGTAGAGGAAAACACAAGTCAAAGCCAATCTCCTTGGTAAGGTCCATGAGACTAAATGCCTTCTCTTTCTCCAAGTCTGCTCTACCAGGTCAGAGATGTGAACTCCCAGAGTTTACATTGGCTTTACCCCGAGTTAGCTGTAGGCAGGGCCTGAATGCTCTCTGAGATGAAGCGCCGCTGACCCCCACTGGCTACTAACATGCATTGCATCTCTAGATGACCCAATCGCAGTATGTTACTTTTTTCCAGTCAAAGAACGGGATCTACATGGTGCACACATCTCGACTTTTGTTGTTGTTGCTGTTGATGCTGCTCCGGCGTGGTAGATAATTTTACTGCCACTATATGGTGGATAGAATTTGTTTGCACAGAAAATGAGCCTAGAGCAAGTTTGAAGATTTTATGTGAGGGGTTACTTTCCATTGTTCACTCTCTGGTTCTTTTGCTGGTAAAACACCAGGCCCCTGAATATTTCAGTGCCAGACACGGAATTTTGCCCACCAAGTTATTGGTCAGGGAGGCCATGGAGGTACCCAACACAGCAAAGCTATTGCCATTGATGTTGGCTGCTAATATTGGATAGAAAAGCTCTGGTGCTGAAGACACCACCCACTTTCATTACAAAATCAATCTCAAAACTGATCAGAATATTCTCTCCCTGCTGGCAAGCTTTCACAGTGCAGGAGGTTGGTGTTGTGCAGGAGGCTAGGGGAAAGAAAACACAATCAGTGATCTTACCCAGTGCTGGACCCTGCAGGCTACAATAACAATCTGCCAGCAAATTGCGTCCACTGGGACAGTAGTGGCACAGAGGTTATGGGGTAACCAGCCACTTTCTGCTTGAATCTGAGACCCGTCCCATTGGAGGGATTTCATGTCTGGTACTGAAGCCTATTCAAAAGCCTGGATCTAGGGAGATCAGAGTTTCTAGAGGTAGAGGGGTACTTACCGGTGTTTCTCTACACGGCCACGTGTCAAGCTGCCTTTTCACTATGTATGTTTATACTCATAGATTCAACGACTCAAACCTGGTCAAAGTGCTGAGACCTGGTGACTCTGAGAGCTCAGCGGTAGATGGAGCATCTAGAGCAGCCTTACCCACCCCCTTCAACACACAGCAGTTCTGCCTGCCTACACTGGACCTGTCCAGTATCAAGCCAGTTAAAATTCCAGCATGGACACAGGGGGTTCACAAGGGCACATTCCTAAAATAGGAGCTACTGACAGTGGTGGTTGTCGAGGGACAGAGTCACTTTGTGTAAGGAATGTGGTCAACAGCATGTTGTCCATGTCCTAGCTCATGTCTGCATTCTTAGGCACAAATTGAAGTCAGGGAATTATTAGTTACTATTCATAATAAAAGATGGCGTGAAACTGGGAGGAAGATGGGTTGGTAGTATCCTGAGGGAGTTTGAGAGAGGGGTAAGGAGTGGCTATAATTACGATGCATTGGACACACGCTCACATTTGTCAAAGATTAATAATCTATGTCCTTCCACCACCTATTCTGTGTCATAGTCGCCGATGGCATGTGCTCTCTTGGGCTGTCCATGTGAAGCAAAAACACCAAACATAGCAACCGAACAGGCCAGGGCTGGGCCCTGGAGCTCCAGAAGGAGCTAAGTCAATGAAGTCCGGGACCGCAGAGTCCTCTAGAGAGCTAGGATGGTCCACCTACGGGTGTGCTCAGAATCTGACTCCATTCATCCATTCTGGTATTCCTAAGGCATTTCTAGTTTACTGAACCTGTTAACCTCAGTTCTCCTGCCTCTGCCTCCGAAGTGCTGGGGTTACCCACATCACATCTATTATCTTTCACCATTTCCCATTATGACCTGACGAAGACGCTTCTTTATTGAACAAGGATCTTCTTGCGTCTCTAGGTGTCAGTTTTCAGCCACAAAATCCAGGCTTCCTTCTTAAGAACCGCTTTCTGCTCTTGTTTCTCACGGCCAGCCAGGAACCCCAGGGCACTGCTCAGACAAAGTGTGGGATTAGGCTACTTGGTGTGGGGAAAGAGGCATTGCTTTTTTAGAGAGGCGACATTTAACCCTCAGGCTTCCCAGTGCACACACAAAGGACTTGAGAATGCAACAAAGTCTCTGAGGTACACAGGTGCCCTCATCTTCACTGGGAGTAGAGAAGATATTTACAGCCACATTCACCCCTGGCAGGAAGAGAGAAAGAAGTCTTGATCCTTTTGAGATAGAGAAACTAAAGCAAAGAGAGAGAGGAAGGGAGGAAGGAAGGAAGGAAGGAAGGAAGGAAGGAAGGAAGGAAGGAAGGAGAGAGAGAGAGAAAGAAAGAAGAAAGGAAGGAAGGAAGGAAGGAAGGAAGAAAGAAAGAAGAAAGGAAGGAAGGAAGGAAGGAAGAAAGAAAGAAAGAAAGAAAGAAAGAAAGAAAGAAAGAAAGAAAGAAAGAAAGGATTCTAGCTCTACTGAATTGTCCAGTGTTGGCAGCTGTGATGGTTTTCAGAGTTTAAACTGATTGAATTGAGAAAAACCCAGCGGGGTAAGAAGCACACCTCAGAATGTATCTGTGGTGGCATTTCCAGACACTTAGAACATGAGGGTTCTCTTGTAGGCAATAGATGAAGTCCTTGAAGTCTTGATAATACAGCAGCATTATAAAGAGGCTGTGAAAGGCAGAAGGCAGAGCCTACTCAAAGGAACTGGGTCACTGAGGGTGTGTCGTTGGATCTGCCCTGGTCTCCTTCCTCTTTCCCTTCTCTTTTCTTGTCCTCAGTGAGAAAGATCTTCTGCCACCATGATGTTTAGCCATGAGGCCAAGTAGCCCTCTGAAACCAGGAGCTTACTTCTCGCTACTTAGTTCAAACTGCCTCCCTTTTAATTGCTTATACCACACACACACACACACTCACTACTATGACAGTGTGTCCAGGCTGGGTGGAAGAGGAGATGGAGGAACTCAGAACCAACTTGTGTTCATTAGATTCTCTCAGATGAAAAACTTTACAAACGTCCTATTTTATTTTGTCTTTTGTGCACTCCTCTGCTTGTCTTGCTGCTTCCTTGCCTGATAATATCCAAAGTGTAGAAAAGAAACTCTTTGTCTCAGTAAGTCTTGATTAGCGCCAACAAGCTACAATAATTTGAATGGAGCGCTAGTATCTAGTGAGTAATAGCAAATGAACAACTTTACCATTTCTTGGCACACAGCAACGTGACGTTCAGCCAGTGCCTAGGTAGATTTGCTATCAAAAAATTAAATCTTGAAGGTGAATTTTATTTTATAATGCAAGGAAAGAGTGGTTAACATGTTAAAAAAAATGGTGCATCTGTCATGGCTAGAGACATACAAGGCGGCGCAAAGACTATCAAGAGCCATTAAGTGTAGGCTCTGAATCCTAAAGCTGACTCCCTACTCAGAAAGAGGAAGTGTAGTAGACAGCAATAAAAAGGATCACACAATCTGTTCCATGCTAACGTTCACTGCTGAGTGCTGGGAGTTTATTTTGTTCCCTCCTCCATACCAAGTGCTTTCTGAACGTTACCTCTTTAAATCCCTGGAGCATCCTTATGGGGGTTGAAACTATTATTATTCTCATCGTAGGAATATGAAAACTTATGCAAAGATTAAACAACTTGTCAGGATCTCATTCTGATGTGAAACCAGATCCCACCCTTAAACATCAGGGGATCTGCCTTGCCAGGAAGCTCACAGCATGGGACAGCAAAGCTTGTCAGCTCCTGGCTGGAGAAAGGAGAAGCCTTCTGGGGGAAAGAGAGGCCGAAGACACTGCAAGTGAGAGTCATGGGTCACCTGGGTTCCAGTGGTGAACCCGCTGCCTGCAGGGGACCCTACATGCAGGGAAACTGGCTGCCAAATAACAGTAGTGGGCATTAACAAAACCAAGTTGAAGTCAGGTCATGGGGTGACTGCCCTAAAAAGTCACCCCTAGGGACTGGGGTCACAGAATGCAAAATATAAGCTGATTCTTTCAATGATTCTCTGCAAGAGGTTACAAGGCGTGAAGTCAAGCTGTGGGCAGGAAATTCCAATTAAAAAGTGAAAAAGCTTTCTGGGATCTAGCTAAACTCCACCCCTGAGCATCTTACATTCTAGTCCTTAGCAAGAGGTATCAAACACTAAAGTATTTTTCAACTTTGGCCCAGTCATCTAAAAGGACCATCTCGGATGAATCCAAGCCAAATCCTTTTCGTGTGACTCTTGTTCTCATCGGTGAGCTTAGGCACCATCATCCCCATCCCCATCCCCAATCACAGTTGTGCTACAGATGAGGACATGGAGGTTCAGGGACGCTGAGTACTGGACATAGGGCATCACACATGCTAGGGGTCTTAGGGCTTCTATTGCTGTGAAGAGACACCATGACCACAACAACTCTTATAAAATAAAACATTTGTCGGGGTGGCTCACTTACAGTTTCAGAGGGTCAGTTTGATATCATCACGGCGGCAAGCATGGTGGCGGTGTGCAGGCAGACATGGGGTTGGAGTAATAACTGAGAGTTCTACATCTCATAGGCAACAGGAAGTCAACTGAGACACTGGGCAGTGTCCTGAGCCTGAGAAACCTCAAAGCCCGCCTCTACAATGACATAGTTCCTCCAGCAAGGCCGTACCCATTTCAACAAAGTCACATCTTCTAATTGTGCTACTCCCTGTGAAATTATGGGGGCCAACTACATTCAGCCCTCCACACTAGACACGCACTCCATCACTGAGTCATGCTCCCAGGACTCCTCCCTAAATGGCTTTACAGAAGCCTTCCAAATAGCACCAGGTCGAAGTTCAAACCCAGATTATCTGATTCTGGTGCTCACTATTGTGTTCTGCAAACATCAGCTGGACAGTCCCATATACCAAGCATTGTGCTAGGCGATAGGGACCCAAACATATATGACTTATAGCCACCACTTTGGGGAATCCTGCAAGGATAAACTTAGTAGAGGCGATAACTTAGTAGGTGCCAACAGTACCTTTGTTAGCTGTCTCAACATCCATAACGGGGTGAATGTGTATAAAATATCCAAGAACCATTTTCAAGAGTAAGGAGTCAATTCAAAGCAGTTTATTTCATTTCTCCTTGCTTGAGGGTAACTAAACAAGGCCAGCCGTCAGTACCCAAAAAACGCTGAGTGCTAATTTCTACCGGTTGCCATTAGACTAGCTCCTTGCGCTTTGTAGGAATGTTGACTGATACAAGTCTGCCACCTGCTGGACCCAGGCAGAACTGACGTCAGACTCCCGAGGGAATGCCGTGAGCCAATGAGCGAGTGCCGCAGCGAGATTTACAGCTTGCCTGCCCCGCGGAGGGGTGTTGAAGGGGTGGAAGAGGGTGTTTCTGTTAAACTAATAAATTGTCCTTGAGCTCCCGTTTGAGTTTGTTCTTAATATATGGGTCTGAAGAAAACTTAATCCCGGTGCTATGGTGTCGGAAATGGGGCCTTCGGAGAGGAGCAGAGTTGCCTCTTCTCAGCCATTCAGTCACTTGAGTGACCCACATCATAAGATACTAAACGTCTTGATCTTGGAGCTCCAGCCTCCAGAACCCCAAGAAACAAATTTCTGTTCTTTGTAAAATACCATTACCAGGTATTGTCTTATGGACGGAGAAACTAAAGATGGAACCATTAACTCTATCTTTCTCAAAAAGTTGCTCTAAGAATAATGGGGCTGGGGGAGGGGATTAATAATTAAGAGCCTAGCATAGTTTCTGTTCCATGGGAGATTCCTAGGCATTATGTTGATTACAAATGTATTCATGAGAGTTTTGAATGAAGCACTGGAGACAAGACAACGTGTAAGGCCACAGAAGTGGAAGACTACGCTAGCGGACGACTTCTTCAAAGAGCATCAGCTCTGAGGGACCACGCTGAGCTGTGAGGTCCACGGGGCTGATGCACTTCCGGTAGAGATGTGTGTAAGCATGGAAGGGCATGGCTAACGATACCCACGCTCCCATGTTGCCTGACTCTCTAACTCGCGGATCCTCAGCTGAGAAATCTTCCCCAGAGGGCGCTAGGATAACTAATAATCCAGCAGTAAGTCTTGAGACTGCACACGGCACAGTGCAGCTTGGAGCCGAGGCAGAGGCTGCGTCCAGGTGGAGTATTCTGTGGGCCTTGGTTTACCCCTTTGTGTAGTCAAGGTCACTGACTCTGAGTTTCTGGGATGTTCCGACAGGTTCCGCTTGTGTGGAAGTTTTTCCATGTGACCATTGCAAACGGTTTGTCGTTTTGTTTCTTCAGTAATTTCCAGCTTTATTTAGAATGACACAGCTCTTTATGGGTATATTCTTTATTGAACAATAACTAACCGTGTCAATGATCAGCTGATGACTCTACGTTCATCTGTCCTTGGATGTTCTGTGACAATAGGCAGAATTGCTACAAGCATTTCTCTTTAATAGATGGATCTAAAGAAAACTTAATCCCAGTGCTACTATATCCCAGTTCTGGGATATGGGACCTTTCTGGGAGAGGACAAAGTTCGCTTTCCTCTGCTCTTTGGCCACTTGAGGCTACATCACGACGGCCAGCATCATCAGACACTAAATGGAGTGTCTTGATCTTGGAGCTCGGGGAGCCACTAGATGGGCTGCAAAGGCGGCTCAGCAGTTAAAAGCACTGTACTAGCTGCTCTTCCTGAGGACTCAGGTTCGATTCCCAGCACCTATGTGGTGGCTCACATCCATCTATAAATCCAGCCCTGGAAAATCTGAGGCCGTCTTCTGGGCTCCATGAATCCTCTATGCACTTGGTACACAGATACACACATTGGCACAACACCTGCACATATAAAATAAAGGTAAATATTTCAAGTAGGTATTCTGGAAACATTGCAGGACAAAAGGGGCTCTCTCAAGATTCCTAGCTGTGGCCAAGGAGTCATCATTGGCAGTGAAACATTATGGAGGGCTATCCCACCCCCGGGCCCAGAAAACCTAGTCACTTTTGTGCCCTTGGCCTGTAAAGGACTGGACTTTCTCCGGCCCTCTGAAAATGGAATCCAACATCATAGGACTCTTGGACACGTTGGCCATTCAGGCCCCTGGGCCTCACAACTGTAGCCTAAGGGGGTCTCCCTACCCCACAAGTCCATGCCATTGCTTGCTGATGACATGGCCTCTCCTCCACGCTGCCTGCTGTCTTCTGCTTACCTAGTGACTGCTGATGAAATCACATTAGACAAACCAGCAAACGTCACTGTTGTACCATGTGACTAACTTTCTCCAGTGAGTTTTGTCCCTGTTGGGTACTCTCCTTTTAGCTCCAGGGCACCATAGAGATTGTCCGTACAGCTTATAGATTCTTAGACTATAGACTCTTTTATATTTAGCTTCCCCATTAAATCAAAGATTTAATTGCTACCTCTTCTAGACTGACATACTAGTTTGATGGGCAAGATAATTTCATTAATATTTTTTACTTCCACCATTATGGAACATTTTTCTCTATTAATTCCTTCATTTATTTGATATACATTTATTAAGTAATTACAATAGGATAGACTAGAGTGAATAAAGAAATGTCAGTCTTATATTTTAATAATTAGTATTCTTTTTCTTTTCTTTACAAACTTTTTATTTGTACCTGTTTTTCTCTTGGAATCAATAATTCCCTAATTACAATATTTAATATTTTAAATGGTAACTCTTTGGCATATTTGTGGGGGAAATTGTCAAAGAACAGAGTTAATGTCATGATTTTTGTGTTACTTTAAAATGGCTGATTACTGAAGATGTCCTTTGAGTACCAGATTTTGTGAAATGAGAATCCGCCATATCTGGCTGTTTCTGACAAGCAAAGGAAGGGTTTCTGGTACATTGTGCCAGCCAAAAGGTCTGGGTGTTTGTTTGGGGAATGAAGGGTGAACCAGACCTGAGAGAAGGCATAAATAGCCAGTCACAAAGCATGTTGGGGACCTAACATCTGGTGGGCACTCAGCAAGCACCTAGCAAGTTCCGCTGGCCATAGTCACGAGGGATGAGATCTAACCCACAGTCCCAACTCAGCACTGAGTTTCTCACAACGATGAAAACAAGGCTTCTGGTTGGGATTTCTATTTGTGCCTGGAACCATAAGATTTAATACACCGGAGTCTGTCCCATTCAAGCGGAATAACATGACATTTCTTCAAGCTGGTTTCTCCACACAGGCTCTCTCCCCATCAAAAAAGAGTTCAGGGATCATCTTAATATACCTGGATCCCCATATTATTACTAGCCTGATATTAAAAATCATATCTTTGCTTATCAGCCACACAGAATACTTCCAGAATATTCTTTGTACCTCAAATTATTAAATTACAATGTATGTGGTATGAGGATGTTATAATCGATGCCAAGTATGCTCACAGGCTGTAGAATGTCACTTTGATTTCTTATTTGCCTAACTAAGTCAAAGAAACTTTGAATTCTGTCATTTGAAGACTCGGAGATTAGTTCAGATTTAGCTATTGAAAGTTACTTCTTTGTTTCGCTAAACTCGGTTGTGTGGAAATTTTCACCCTGCAGATTGAGATCTCATTTTCCCCTCAATTTTTCAATTTGAATTCAACAGTGGAATTTCTTTCCCTGGGGAAAAGAAGGAAAGCATGTCAGAATATGAATTCCTGAACGCTGTGGCGGTACCTACGCGACATGTTCCATCAAGCTAACTTGCCTAATTTCACTGCCACAGGTAGGCATAAAACCTTCCCGTAAACAAATAGAACCTAGGATGCTAAAGAAACAATCACCATTTCATCAAGAAGCACAGAGCCTGTGGCTGCCATCTTGGGCCATCAATCACACCAGCTACTCCGCATAATGTAAACAAAACAATCTTCACTGTGGTTCAACTGATCTGTGGTTTAAATTCAATAGAAGTCTGTTAGTTGCTGGGCAGTGGTGGTGCATGCCTTTAATCCCAGCACTCAGGAGGCAGAGGCAGATAGGTCTCTGTGAGTTTGAGACCAGCCTGGTCTATAGAGTGAGTTCCAGGACAGCCAGGACTGTTTCACAAAGAAATCCTTTCTCGGAAAAAAAGATAAAGAAAAGAAAACAAGAAAGAAATCTTTTAGCTATGTTTCTAGGGAGAAGAAAATAGTTTTTAAAAGCTGTTTTTTAAAAAGGAATTATGAAAATAAATAGAAAACGAGCCTCTCAGCATTCTGAAACTGTATTCTAGCAGGGCCACCTGTGAAAGCATTCCTTTGTCGCCGTGTGAAGGAAACTGAGTCCCCTGGCACTATTAAGTTTTTGATGCCATGCTGATTCAGTGAGAGTATCTCTTCAACTGGCTGAGCAATATCCTTGCTTCTCACCCTACAGGTGAGATTGTTTTCCTTCAATGATTATCACTTTAATTAGCCACTCCCCTCTGGATCTGCTTGTAAAATGAAAGTGGTTAAGATGCCTATTTCCAGCACCACAAGCTCTCTCAAGCTCCTTGAAGCTCATCCCTCTCTCTGGAAAGCACTGATGAAATCTGTTTGTATGGTTTTTTTTGCCAAGAGTGCTTCAAAGAAGGGATCTCAGGGTGTGGTCCTTTCTTTCTGGTTTCTTTAGCTTAGAATTCTCTGAACAGTGAGAACTTCTTCACAGGCCAAGAAGAATTCTGCAGTTAGGAGTCTCCTGAGAGGAAGAGAGAGCCTTGGGCAGAGCTAGAGGGAGATGGGATAAATAGATAATGCTGAGAAATACAAGACTATTCCAGACACCTACAGTCTCTGGTTTCTGCAGAACCCCACTTTTCTTACTAAATGATCTGGGTCTGGAACCAGCAGTAGTTCATCAACCCTTTATGTCCCCACCTTAGTCTTTCTGCAGAGACGAGTCCTTCCCAGACTTCTACAGAAACAGACATGGGTTAAAGGTCCAGGTACCTAGCCTGTTCATGCTCTCCCAGCATTGGAAGGAACCCGGATAGTTTCTGTAGTTCCAAACAAACAGGAAGACAGGAGTCCTGAGTTTCTCCTGAGCCAAGAAACTTGTCTTGGCTGAGCATCTACCATTTGCAGAGCAGAATGGAGACTTGAAGATGTGAGATTGAGTTTATGAAACTGAGTCACACTATGCTGCCCCACATCCATTGTCCCGAAACCACTGAAGGCACACAGGCGAAAAGCCTGAGGCTTTTTTGGGTCTGCCTGGTTTTCATAGTACAACTATTAAAATCAAACATCTAACTGTGAAACAGGCCCATGAGATTGGTTGTCTACCAGTGTCTGAGAGCAGAGCCTTCTTCCAGCAGCCAGGAAACCAAGGTCAGGCTTCAGGAAATCAAGAAGAGACTGGATGTTTGTAGAAGACAAAAGAACAGGTAGGCTTACTTCTGAAAGTATGTTGAGAAAGGAGAAAGAGAACAGTTTTTAAAAATGTTCTGGTTTTTATTTTGATGTTTTTAAGGCTGAAAGATGTGAACATGTGTTTAAGCTAAAAACAGGAAGAATTTGGAGAAAGGATCAGGATGAAGGTTGAAATGTAATAGAATAATTAGTGGAAATCACAGTAGAAAATTTATGTAAAAATCATTGTGGAAAACATTTCTCTGAGAACTTGGCATACTTAAATCAGTTTACTTCACTCAAGATCCTTATGCCCTGGACACAGGGGGACTTGACTGTTATCCCAATACGCAGGAGGTAGAGGCAGGAGACCACAGGTTGAAGTCTGTTTGATTTACAGAGGAGACCCTGTTGGGTAATAGCCTCATGTCATGAGGAACTGAGTGAGGCTGTACAGAGCAGTAGCTCCTAGCCATAAGGAATTGCTTGGCCCCAGCCTGACCATTCCACACTGCCTGCAGAAACAATATGCCCAGATATTAAAAAACACCCTCACCCCTGGCTTCCAGCAAAACCATGAAACAATAGCTACAACTTCCTGGTAGCTACTTAAATATGTGTGTATGAATAAATACATATTCTTGTTATGCCCATATTGCAAAATTTCCCAAGCCCAAAGAAGAGACTGAGTCCCATATGTAAAAACAAAGAGCCTTTCTTTTTATTCAAGTTCAACTCAGGCTTTCCATGTGTCCAACACATTGGCACAATCAGAGAGCTTCTAGTTCAGCTGGGGCAGGGTTTTTATAGTAGCAGAGGTTGGGGTGAGGAATTTCTAAGGTTCAGGACCCCTGACTGGCTGGCATTTGTCCAGGGACACCCTAGTGAGAAGGGGATGGCTATGTACTGGGCTAAAGGACATCAGGTGATCCTAACTACAATAGTTGGCACATTAGAAATTTCCTTTGGATGGTCTGTTCCTGGGTGGTCTCAGATTGTGGTCTTTGTTGAAACCTTAGGGTAAACTGTGGTTCAGGCCTACTTTCCTGTTGGTCTCTATAGAACCTATCTTGGCGGGTGTGTACCAAGTTGCCCAGGACCCTACAGTTTCCAGCCCCATTAAATGCATTCAACCTCCAGCCCATGTGGTTTCGGCTGTGGTCCCTCACTGTTGGCAAAGCAGTTTTAATCTACTGAGATCAAATTTGCCTGCCTCTCTGCCTTCATTTCTTTATATACACCACATTCAAAATAATATCAAAAAAAATCAACCTTATGAGGTTGTCCTAATGTTATTCTGATTGTATAGTGAGGAAAGTAAGACAGAGCTCACACAATGTTAAGTCCTGACACTGAAACAATGAAATCAGGACCCAGATAATTCAGAGCCCAGATTCTCAGCAGTGGTGCACGCTGGCCTCTCTGGGGGAGACTTTCGGGTAGAATGAGGTACACAAATAAGGCACCGAGTTCTGAAGATACACACTTCTCTCCAGCAGAAGATGCTGAGGGAAATCCGAGAGAAATACAGAAAAATGCAGAGGGATAAGGGAGAACAGCAGGCGTCGTATGCCTTGGATAACGAGGTTTTTTAAACTGACGACAGGACAGCTCCATGGTATGGTTAGGAGAAAGTTGTAGATATGAGAGAAGGAGCAGCCGGGGACATCTGGACGAGTTCAGAGCGGAGAAGGTAGATGACTGAACATGGCCAGCAGACGGGACATGGTCCTGAGAGACGCAGGCGCAGAAAAGAGAAGTGGAGGAGTGTGTGTGTGTGTGTGTGTGTGTGTGTGTGTGTGTGTGTGTGTAGGTGTGAAATGGGTGGGTGGGAAATGCTAAGAGAGGGAGGGAACAGGAAAGGTGAGAGGGGAGGGGATTGAGAATTCAAGAGAGGAAGACCAAGCACGAGAGTACAACAGGGTTATCAGGAGAGTGAGAAGCTGGCTGAATGGAAGTTTAGAGGAGAGGAGGGGCTGAGAAGACCCGGGATGCCAGCGTGGACTCCGAAATATGTAACAGGTGCTTGTGATACCAAGGTATCCTGGAAGCCTGCACATGCTTTGGTGCTAATAGACACCACAGGTAGCCAGCCACCTGTCCATTCTGCCAGTGAGAGGGAAAATGGCTCCTTTGGTAGAGAGGAACCAGTTTCACAAGTTCCTCCTGGGGAAGGCTGGCTTTTTGTCTAACTGCCAGAATTTGGGGAAAAGGAGTTTTCTTTGGACCCGACAAGACTTAAGGTCCCTGATGATCAGGAGAGTAGTCAGTCCAGACACTCAGAAGGGATTACTCCCTACTTGCTGAAGCAGCTGGTGTCTTCCAATTAACGTACCAGCTACAATTGTGTAGGCAGATGTGTGAAGGGTCCAGACCAATTTAGCAGCAAGTGTTAAGTGTGGGTATTTTCTTCGACTATTTGCAGATCCTGGCACGCTTGCTGTGGTGTGAACTTCTGAAGAAACCGTCCAGCTTTGTTTTGGAATGTCTCTGAGGCCAAATGGTGCGAACATATGTTTAAGCTGAGGAGAAGTGGGGCTATCCTGAGCCTGTGCAGCTGGGAGTCTCGGGCTTCCTGTAGAGGGGTTCAAAGCTGTTGAAGCAATGAACTCCAGAGATCCACAGTCATGCTTGGTGTTGCTAGGAGACGCGATAGAGCAAATCACTAACCGGTTCTAGACTGGGCGTATTACACAGAGCTTACGGCATGAATCTGTATATCTAAATACATATAAATTATATATACATATAAAGGGGATTTATTAGGATGGCTTACAGACTGTGGTCTAGTTAGTTCAACAAGGGCCGTCCATTAAGAGAAGTTGCAAAAATCCATTATTTGTTCAGCCCACAAGGCTGGATGTCTCAGCTAGTCCTCAGGATATGCTGGAACCCTGACGAAGCAGGCTCTTATGCCAGTGAAGAAATGGTCTTGGCAGTGAGAGCAAGAGCAAACAGTCAAAAAGAGAGCAAGCTTCCTTCATCCGAGCCCTTTATAAAGGCTGCCTGCAGAAGGTATGGCCCAGAAAAAACAAAAAAAAAAGGGTATATCTTCCCACTTCAAGGATCTGGTTTAGAAGTAGGTCTTCCCACTTCAAATCATTTAATTAAGAAAAAAAATTCCACACAGTTATGCCCAGTAATTTGGGTTTTAGTTAATTCCAGATGTAGTCAGGTTGACAACCAAGAATAGAGGTGTAGTCAAGCTGAGAACTGGGTATTGGCAAACATTCACACTTGATGCAGCCTCCAGTGTGGAGCCTCACCACATGGACCGTTTCCTCAAAAGAATTACCAAGAAGGAAGTGGGTTTAAAACACACAACGCAGAACTGTCTATTTCAGACCATGAGTAGAGCCACCTTTGTGTCGAGGAGGTACAGTCTGTAACCGTGGCAACCTCGGAATTCATTTCCCTAACTCTATAAGAAACTTTGGAAGGCCGAATTCAATCTCATTCAAGGACTTCCTCTCAGAAAATTCACTCAAAGAAAAAACATTGTTCTGGATATTTCAGAGCTGCCAAAAAGGGACAGGATGGGGGAGTGACATTGCTGGAACCAAACCCTATACAATGCTAACGTAACTCCCACTGCAAGCCATCATTTGAGCTTGACCGATCAATACCAAGCTAAAAGCAGAAGTAGAGGATGGGTGGTCCAGGTTAGATCTGTGTGAAAACACTCTGTGGATGCTCAGCAAATTCACCGTCCACATAGGTCTCCAAATGCGCTGTGGGTTTGGTTTTTTTTTCTTTCTTCACCTTTGCTTCCTGTTTTCACCCCAAATCTATTGGCTACGATCCAGACATAACTGGATGCAAATCCCCAAAGCTTCCATAGGAATCTAATAACACAGATGCACTTCAGAGAATGAAAAAGTTCAAAACCACGTACTTGAGATTTGAAAGTAAAGGCCACAATTTCTCGGAGCAGTGGGTATTATGGTAGCGGGAAAATCCATCAGCCAGTGTGAGCCAACCACATCCAATTATCATAACTACATTTACATATTCCATCCAGTCATGGGTAGGCCAGCCAAAGAATAAATAAACACATACATACATAAATATATAAGGCCATGCACTGAAGAGTTGGTCACCAGCTTGTGTGCTTCTGGAAGGTAGTAGAATCCTTAGGATGTGGGACCTGCTGGTTGGAAGTCACATCGGTGGTGAATGTCCTGAAGGGGACACTGGGATACTGTTTTTTTTTTTTCCTTTCTCTTTGTTTCCTGGTTTCCACTAGGTGAGCAGTGTTTGTTCTGTCATGCTTTTTCTTGCATCACCATTGGCCCCAAACCAAGGCATCAACTGACCATGGACTGAAACCTCTGAAACTTTGAGACAAAATATAACTTTCCTCTTTAGTGTTGTCTACCTCGGGCGTTTTGTAAGCATCAGAAAGCAACATAGTCAGCGTTCATTAGAGATGTAATTATATTATATTTCATAAACCTCAATGATAAGTTTTAATTGGAGAAATGTTAACCAAAAGATTGACTAAATGTTTGCCAAAATGCTAGGTAGCCATTAGCTTTTGTTTACATAAGTTTTAAAATGAGAAAGTTTAGCAAAACAAGATTTGTCACAAAACAAGATTTGTCGGTCTCCAAACTCTCTGACTGCCAGACAAGGTGGAAATGGGTCTGCATTTTGTGACATTATGAGTTACAAAGGTTATATTGTTTATGTTTTCAGGTCTATTAAAGCGTGAATTTTCTACATTTACCCTTTGAAGCACCAGGTCCTGTGAGCCTGACAATTGAATATAAGGTGTATGTCCCTCATCACTGTTAAAACTACTATAAACTATTTCCAGCACCACAAGCTCTCTCAAGCTCCTTGAAGCTCATCCCTCTCTCTGGAAAGCACTGATGAAATCTGTTTGTATGTTTTTTTGCCAAGAGTGCTTCAGAGAAGGGATCTCAGGGTGTGGTCCTTTCTTTCTGGTTTCTTTTCTTTTTGTGTTTTTTTTTTAATTGTTTTTACTGAGCTATATATTTTTCTCCACTCCCCTCCCTTTCTCTCCCCTCTTCTTCTACCCTCTCCCGTGATCCCCATGCTCCCAATTTACTCAGGAGATCTTGTCTTTTTCTACTAATGTAGATTAGACCCATGTATGTCTCTCTTATGGTCCTCTTTGTTGTTAGGTTCTCTGGAATTATGAATTGTAGGCTGGCTTTTCTTTGCTTTATGTCTAAAAGCTACTTATGAGTAAGTTCATATGATATTTGTCTTTCTGGGTCTGTGCTGGATTCTCTGGCAGAAAGGGCAGGGGCAGAGCCCGACCTGCTGGACTTTTTCTTGGGGCTGAGTGGGATGGGGAGTGCCTACAACTCAGACCTCCTCCCTGGCCAACGGGGAGAAACACATACACTGAGTCGGGAGTCTGTCAAAGCAGGATCTCGTCTACTTTTATTAGGCAGGAACTTATTAGGCTGAGAAAGAGGGTGGGAAGCCTGGGATGGGAGGAGGTGGAGCAAGGAACAAGGGCCAATAATATTCTGCCATGTTAGCGGTGACTGGGCAGAGGCGGGACTAGGTCGGGTTGTGCTGAGTCACTTCCTGTGTGGAAGTCATAGCCAGAGACAGGTCTCCAAACTCACTCAAGTTAGGCTCAGGAAATTACACTGGGCCTCATGCCCAGGCCTCTTCAGGCCCAACAGGTCTGGGTTACCTCACTCAATTTGATGTTTTCTAGATCCATCCATTTGCCTGCAAATTTCAAGATGTCGTTATTTTTTTCCACTGTGTAGTATTCCATTGTGTAAATGTACCATATTTTCCTTATCCATTCTTCAGTCAAGGGGCATTTAGATTGTTTCCAGGTTCTGGCTATGACAAATAATGCTGCTATGAATATAGTTGAGTACATGTCCTTGTGACCCAGATATCAAACCACATACCTACAAATACCTGATTTTTAACAAGAAGCAAAAAAATAAAAAATGGGAAAAAAAGCATATCCAATAAATGGTGCTGGCATAACTGGATATCAACATGTAGATGAATGAAAATAGATTCATATCTATTACCATGCACAAAACTCAAGTCTAAGTGGATCAAAAACCTCAACATAAAACCAACGACAGTGAACCTCATAGAAAAGAAAGTAGAAAGTACAGTTGAATGCATTGGCATAGGGGACTACTTCCTAAATATAATCCCACTAGCACAAACTCTGTCTGGCTTCTTTAGCTCAGCATCGTGCCCTAAAATCCATCCATTGCCAAAGATCTCAACTCAGTGAAATAAACCAGACTCAGAAAGACAAACATCACATTTCCTTGTCTCATCTACAAGATGTCTGTGTATGTGCATGTGTATGGTGTGTTTGTGTGTACGTGTTTGCATGTGTGTTGATGTGTGTGCATGTATGTTTGCTTGTGTACTATGTGCATACATGTGTACATGTGTGAATATATGTATGTATGTACATCTGTGTGTATGTGTATGTACATGTGTGAATGTGTTGTGTGTGTGTGTGACCAAAAAGGAGAAGAAATACTATCTCTGAAAAAAGGAAAGGAATCAAGAAAGGGAAGGAGGAACAAGAGAGAAAAATAAATATAAATATAATCAAGGTGCACAAATTCATGAATTAAAGCATCATTACAAAATATATGTTACAATGCAGGCATGCTTTTTAAAAGTACAATGCAAAATAAGCTTTAAATCTTTGTCCTTTGTAATCTGTATTGTTTTCCTACCATTAAGTGTTGAGTTGCTTGCTTGTCCACTGGCTTTATTTCTCCCACCTGTGGCTTGCTGTTTGACACTCCCGCCTTTCAAGGAGCAATTGGGTTTAATTATGACAATGTCGAATTCTAGTTGTTACTGTGGTTGAGAAACAGAACCTAAACAACCATATGTGGCCAGTGGATTCTGTATATATGACTGCACAGTATAGTAATGCCTAAACACACTTTGAGTAAACACATTTTAAGAACACGTTGATCCCCAAAGGTTTGGGAATTCATGAATCTGGTCCTTCACCATGGATAGTCTGAGACACCCTGAGGTATCACAGCGTGAGCAGAAGCCCTGTCTGCCTGGCAGGCATATTTTTCATTCCAAATTCATAAAGTGGCATTCGAAACAAGGAAGTGACGATTGGTTCAGAAGTTGAGGACTCTTCTAGACTGGGTGGTTGTGGTCAAGGAAGCATGTTGGAAGCTGGGGTAGAGGGAGAACAAGTAAGTCACAGAATAGCAAAGTATGTTCAGCATAGGAAAGGGTGTGGCGTTCTGGAAACAGAAGATGACTAATGTGGTCAGGTGTTGAGCGTAGAGTGGAAGGGTGGTGAGGAATGAACTGGAGGCGAAGGAAAGAGCCAGGCTTGCATGGCCACACAGACCACGTATCTTCTTTTCCTCTCCCACACCATAGAGAAGAGTTGGCACACCACCGCAGGCCGTAGGTGGCTGCCGTGGTGGGAGTCTGAAGTGTGAACCATGGACTCACAGGGTTGGAGCCCAGGTGGTGGCACTATCATAGGAGGTCATGTGTCCTGGCTGACTGGAAGGGGTATGTTAATTCCACCAGTCGAGAATAAGACCACTACCACAGTTTAAAGCCAAATCTGAAGCCAGCTTTAATTAAATACTGGCCAGGCGGATGGGCTCTGGCTAGGTCCATACCCAGGTTCCCAGGAAATGGTCCAGAATCATAGTCTGCAGAGGCTTAAGAAGGAAAACCCATAATTCATTGCGTTTCCCACCAGGTCCACTCAGGGGCAAATATACATCCTGACATTACCTCCAGCCTGTGAACCTCCCACCCGACATGAGATTAAGCACATCCGGTACAGATGGGTCAAACAAACTTGTTTAGGGGAGCGAAAGCGTGTGGCTTGTTATCCCCCATAAACTATAGCATCCAGCATTTCAGGAACTATCGTCCTTGGACAAGGGGCTTGCAGATCAGGGGCATTTTTGTTTAGTGGATCTCTTAGGTATAGTAATTGAAACTTAGAATGTAGCTTTGGCTCTCACAGGCAGGTCATTCGGAAGTGGCGGTTACTTTCTAGACTGGCCGTGTTTCCAGTCCCGGCCTCTCTGCTCCCTGATCTGACACAGTGTAACACACTTCCTCCACACTGCGTTCAGCCGAGCATGCCCGATTCTCTCTGTGGTTCTTGTCATGGTGAAACCCGCAGCCAAAATAAATCTTCCCTCCCTTAAGTGGCTGTTGCCAAGTGCTTTGTCACAGTGACAGGAAAAGTAGCCAATCGGCTGTGAGTATCTGCTTGCCAGGGGAGGGGCTAGCCTGTAAGGAATGCGACAGAACTTTCAGAGTGATAAAAATACGCTGTGTCTTGCAGTGGGACATTACGCCCTCACTCAAAATGCACCGGAAAATACAATTTTTAAAAATATCCAACGTTTTTGGAGCCCAGAAAGGTGAAAGAATGATGGTAACCATGAATTCTCGTGGGAAATTATAAAATGCAGAGTTCCAAAAAGTTGTGCAGTCTGCCCAAGCCATACTTACGTAACAGACTCAAGCCATGTCCCCTCCAATCTACCTGCCGACCTTTCTTCAGAACGAGCCCAAAGCAGCCCCCTTATAAGATGAAAATGTCTATAACTATTACGTTGGCTTGTGTAACAATACATGTTGTCACGGAAATGTAGGAATTTGGGGAGATTTTCATTTTAATTTGAAAGTCCTTCTCTGTGTTCATTTCTTGAAGCTGCTTAACAAAATTATCACAAGCTTAGTGGCTTCCAGCAACAACAAAAACTGATCATTTCACAGTCTAGGCAGCAAGAGTTCAGAGTCAAGATGTTGGCAGAGTCCAGATCCTTCTTTAGGAGGAGACAGAAGATTCCTACCTTCTTCCTCCTCTTTCCTCAGAATTGTCAGCTTGTCCTGGTGGCTACAAGTTACACTTGACTGGAGGCTGTGTTGCCCCATAATCTCCCCCCTTGTCCCTGAGTGCCCTTTGAACAATACAAATCACTGAGGCTGATTTCAAATAGAGCTCCTTCATTATAGCTGCTAAGGCTCCTCCTGTCAACAAGATCATATTCATGGGTTCTCAGGAGTAGAACATGGATATTCATCTTTTCATGCACCGTTCTACAGACCACTGAGCCTTAGACCCACTCCGTGCAACAGCCTGGAAACTCTCCAGGCAATGCAATGGGTGGGGGAATCAGCAGGCTGACCTTGGCTGTTGTTCTCCTAGGGTCACCATCCTCCACTATCTAGCTCAGCTGTCACTGTGTTTGGGCAAAGTTGCTCCAGTATTCTACTGGTTAAAGCCAATTCCTGTGGCTCCAGCATGGCCAAGAGCAGCCGCTGCACCCACAAGGGGAGCTCATTTAAATGCTGCACCTTCCCCATCTTGCTCAATCTGCGTGTTCAGTGTCTCTAGAAATGGCTGGGGCACAGCACTCTTGCTGCAGTGGTGAAGGACTGCATGACCAAACAGATGCAAGGGAGAGTCTAAACCTTTCATTGTTCTCTTGCTGGGGGTTGAGTAGTAGCAATGTCTGCCAGCTCGATGGACTTAGGCTGCCCCTCCCTGGTATCTGCTACTCTAATTAACAGTTTCCCTCCCTGTGCTGATTAATTTGATTGCCAACTTGATAGGATCTAGATCCGAGATGCCTAGGATACAAATTGCAGGGCATATCTATAAGGGAGTTTCTGCGCTGGGTTAAGTAAGGTAGGAAGACGCACCAACTGTGAGTGGCTGAGATAACAGACTGCATACAGAAGCCATTTGACCACCAGTATCCACCCTTCTCTGCTCCCTGCAGATTCAGTGGGGCGAGCAGCCTCAAACCCCTGCCAACATGGTGGGCTGCACTCTCAAAGTGTGAGCCAAACAAACCCTCCCTTCTTAAGTTGCTTTTGTCCAGGGCAACAAGAAAAATAATAAGTAGACTCCCCCAATGAGTTCTCAGCCCCTTTGGGTGTGGCACATCCTTAATTTAAGAGATTGGTGCTGGGAAACTTAAGAGATATATTTGAGTACTGGGGGTTATTAAGCACATGTCTTGATGTATTTTTAAATTTTAATTGTATTTCTCTCTCTCTCTCTGTGTGTGTGTGTGTGTGTGTGTGTTATGTGTCTGTGTGGGTGCGCACGTTTGCACATCAATGTGGGAGCCTGAGTTATTGATGCAGGGTGTTTTCCTTACTAGCTCACCACTATATAACTGAGGCATCGTCTCTCACATGAAACCAGAGTTCACCGACTGTCTAGCCACTACCTTTCCAGCACTGAGATTATAATCAGGCCGCCGCATCTCCCTACCATTTATGTAGCTGCTGAGGACCTGAACTCTAAAAACGCTAAAGCAAGAACTTGATCCAATATCTTTCCTGCTTCTGCTTGTGTTTTTAGGTCAAAGGATACAGAGTATTTTGAAGGAAGGAGACCATATGGGGAAGGAGAGTGATTAATAGCATTGCTGAGTACTCACTAGTACTGCTGAGTGATTCATGGTGTTAGTGATTAAGTCCTAGTTTTGAGTGGCTGTAATATTATTAGTGAGTGAGTGAGAGATTGTCACTGGGACCTGAGACACTTCAATTTTATTTATTTTTTTTCAAAGATTTATTTTATGATTTATACACCATTCTGCCTGCATATATGCCCACCACCAGGAGAGGGCGCCATTTCTCATTACAGATGGTTGTGGGCCACCATATGGTTGTTGGGAATTGACCTCAGGACCTCTGGAAGAGCAGCCAGTGCTCTTAACCACTGAGCCATCTCTCCAGCCCCCTTCAATTTTATTTTTGTGGAAAATAAATAATAGGCACCTAGGTAACACGAGGCAAAAGATAAGAAAGGAATTTGCCTACAGAGGAACATAGATTAGATTGCTACAGCCGGGTGGTGGTGGCACACACCTTTAATCCCAACACTTGGAAGGCACTCAGATCTCTGTGAGTTTGAGGCCAGCCTGGTCTACAAGAGCTAGTTCCAGAGAAACCTTGTCTCAAAAAACAAACAAACAAAACCATTAGATTGCTGTGTCCAAACAATTGTAAAGGCTCTGCATTTGTGTCTGGGGCTTTGTATCTGTGCGTGTGTGTGTGTGTGTGTGTGTGTGTGTGTGTGTGTGTGTGTGTGTGTTCAGTGACAGAGCTCTTATTTAAAATATGAAGCCTGGATTCAGTCCCCAGTACCACACAATAACTTATTAATATAGCTAAGTGCAGAGAAAAATTATTCCTGTATTTATTCCCAAATTCAAATATCTGTTAAGTAAAAAGGGAAAAAAAAGGTTTGTCATTATCACTGACACGTAAAACACCAGGTGATGCCACTTACAATCCCAACAGTCGGGGGATAGATAAGAGAGTCCTGGGCTTACTTCCAGTCAGCCTAGTCGTGTGGACATGGCCCACATTTCAGGGAGAGGCTGTATCTAGAAAAACAATGGTGGTCCTGAAGAGAGATCCTCTGGTCTATACACACACATATGCACACATGCACACGTACAGAGAGAGAGAGAGAGGAGAGAGAGATACAAAGCCCCAGAAACAAGTAAAATGCATTGATTTTATAAAAGCACAAAGAGATGAGCCGTAGAGATAGAAGCTTTCACTTAGCAGTAAATAGAGCCATCCGCTGCAAATGAGATCAAGATTTCCCCCTCAGGCTTTTGAGCCTAAAAGATGAATTTACTACCATTTTCTCCGCTCCTTCTCAGAGGTGTACATTTGGTGACCTGTCCGGGTTCATGCATGATGCAGTAACACCCACCCTTGTGACCGCAGACTGTTTTGATTTAGCCAGCGCAGACACTTGAGCCTTGACAAGCAAATACCACTCCCCTCCCGCAAGCCTCCCTGTCAGGAGGAGACCACTGCAGGGAACCTGAAGAAAAACAGAGCCCATGCGTAATTGCTCAGCAGGGCACGTGCCCTGCAGCCTCCTGCTCCAATATTTACATCCTATTCCATTGAGATGGCCCCTCTCTCTTCTCACGTGACCCAAATGCAGTTCTCACTCCGCCAAGAACAGACAGCCCAAACGCAGTTCTGTGCTAGCAGCTCTGCACATGCTCCGTCTGGCTCCTCACTTCACTCATTGAGGTTTCTATTGGTTTAAAGCAACCTTCCGGCCGCTGAAGCTCTAAGACCTGCAGCATTTCCCTGGCCACGATCCAAGGTACGCACCCCCACGAAGACTGTTTCATTTTAGGATTTGGACTGTTCTGTCTATCTGTTTTGGGGGAGGGGTGTGTAATACTCACACATGAGTATAGATGGTGATGGGGCTCAGAGAGTAACTCTTCCTCCCCCACAGTTTTTAGAAGAGGACTATTTTACCTCTCTTCAACGCTGACCTTGAAGGCAACCTGCAGATCTAATGCTCACTTAATTCTCCAACAGGAGCCTCGGCCAACAATGCTGAAGCCGACTGGCGTGTTGCCTGCAGTGTGTGAGCTGGTGCTTTCTCTTCTCCAGAGCCCTGGATGGTTTTTGTCATTCTTATGGTAAACGATGAGACAGGCTACCATGGATTTCAGCCCCTCGGCTGTGTTCGATCAGCAAAAAGGTAGAACGATGCTTTACTACGTCCTTCAATGCTGAGTATAACAGAGGGATTTCCTCTGTTGTTGTAAGGAAAGGGGTGTGTGTGTGTGTGTGTGTGTGTGTGTGTGTATACGAACCTGTTAAGAATGCTCCTCTAACTTGATAAGCTTTTAAGAGAGACAAAAACAAGTGTATGGGCTTTCTGTCTTGCTGACGTATTCCTAGCCTCTGGGTTTAAGGCATAGCAGCTAATTTAGAGATTGCCTTCTTGATGCCATGTCTTAAAGTGTATTAGAGAAAGTGATATCAGAATATATCCCATGCCTCTTTCAGTCTGTAAACCCCATCTTTTATCACTACAGTCCTCACGAGCCACTGCAGATTCCCCTCCAGGAGAGACACGACCCACAGACAGGGCATGCTGACACAGTAGCTCAATCAAGACTGTGCCTTGACTTAACAGCATATTATTTAATTGCAACGATAGAGTATGTTTTTTTCTTACCCTTCATTTGAATAAAGGAGGTCATCTTCCACAGGAGGAGTAGGCTGTGGGATTCATTCACCTTATCATCACCAGACATACAGCCCTTCAGTCTGTATATGTGATTTTGTATATGTTGTGTGCCCCCACGTATGTATTTGACATCTGTGTAATTACACAGGATGGTGGGAGGAGTTTTCACTCTTTACATGTTAACAGACATTTCTAGAACCTTTTAATGAAATATCTGGCTGGCATCTGATTCACTCTTTTCACTGAGTTTCTTCAGCAACCCAAGGTCCTCTGATGGTCTCTTTCTTTCAGCTACGGCATGAAATGGTGGCTGGGGGAAGCCTCATTAGGAAAATCCATGTCTTCTTTCTTTTTCCCAAATGTCGCTGCTTCCGGCCAGTGTTACCTCCCATAGTTCTACATCTGGCTTCACAAGTGAGCGATGTTTGCTCAGTGGGGTTCTCAAATAATAACTTAGATTTCTGAGGCATTTAGTGGATAGAATCTGAAAGAGAGAGGAGAGAGAGAGAGAGAGAGAGAGAGAGAGAGAGAGAGAGAGAGAGAGAGAGAGAACATCCTGATTCACTTTGAGTCTGGAGATAGGCACTGGAGAGAAGAGGCTTCCACTAGTTTCCCCTACCACCCCCTTTTTCCCCTCCCTGTACCTTGTGTTCTGCTGATGGCCAGAAAACAGTGTTGCTGAGCCACGGAACCACAGAGAAGCACAATGGGCTTATGGGGACGATTTTGAGGGAGCAGGGACTGACTGCAGAAGACCAAGCCCTCCAGAATGAATTCATCTGTTCCAGCGTGGTTCTCTCTCTCGGGAGCGAGCTCAGGTCATACCTAATGCAACATCTTTAATTCTCTGCAATTCCTCTACCCGAGTCCTCCCATAATATTAACCCTTTCCCTGCTATCTCTGTGCATCTCCCTTCTCTCTGAAATTAGTACCTGATGGACACAGAGATGTCTACAGTCACAGCTCTGAATGGCAAATCAGTTGAGATTTGCAATCTTGGCATTTTACTTGGGCCTTCATTTCCTCAGCAGGAAAATGATGTTTATGTAGCAGGGTCATTACAAAAATCCAAACTGATGCTTAAAGAAGCAGTTGCCAGATTGCCAAGATGCAGTGATTTTCAAATCACGGCTGCTGCGGCTCTTGCTGGGTTCAGTGCCACCTGATCTCCTCTTGACGTCTAGTTTAAAGGTGCCCATCCTCAGTCAGGGTGCTCGGTGGTTGCTGGGTGACTGCCTAGATTGCATTGCACCTTCGTCCAGAACGGCAGGGGGTCACTCAGAGTAAGTTCTGAGAGACAATGAACAGAAAAGATGCCCGTGTATTTCTATCCCCCCACTAACCCTTCCTCTACATTAAACGCATGGAAGAGCCTAAGAAGTTTTAAAACCTGAGTAGATTTCAGTATTGTATCATTAGCAAATGGCGGTAACATGACCAGAACGTTGAGCGTGAGCACTTCATCTTAATACCTGATATGGCAGGGAGGGAACATGGGAGCTTGCTCTGTGCAGTTTATGCAGAGACCTGGGATTGCAGTACCTCCAGGAATGGTGTAATTCTTCAGGGGACTTACAAATTTAAAAAAAAAATGGGCTGAGTGTGGAACTTTAGGGAAGGGTTTACAACGGATCCTAACAACTAGAGAATTGAAATCAACAGTCCCAGGTTCACATGCGTATGTGGACAGAGACATTTCTTCTGGGAGAAACTTAAATATGCTTTGGAAACTTTCTCTAGGGACATGTAGACAAATGTCTACCTTTTTATTATAGACCACCAAGGACTGGGAGAACCAGTGAATTTATTGGGCTTGCTTATAGGGCAAAGATGAGGAGTTTCTTGTGACCCCCAAGCTGCCATAACACCAAAAAAAAAAAGATCTCACCCCAACATGAATGATAACTTCCCTATTACTGAATAGATGGAATCCCCCTCTTACTAAACTATCTACAGTAGATGGAGTCCCCCTCTTACTGAACCATCTACGGTAGATGGAGTCCCCCTCTTACTGAACCATCTACGGTAGATGGAGTCCCCCTCTTACTGAACCATCTACGGTAGATGGAGTCCCCCTCTTACTGAACCATCTACGGTAGATGGAGTCCCCCTCTTACTAAACTATCTACAGTAGATGGAGTCCCCCTCTTACTGAACCATCTACGGTTGGTCTGTTTATTCTACCACCTCCCAGGGCCATGTGCAGTTGGGTTAAATTCACATACAAATGGCTAGGATGTGTGGGAGGGAGTAGGCAGAATCTAAGGCAAGACTCCACTGATCTTCTCCAACCCTTCTTCCCGAAGGAATGTTCACAGTCAGCAGGTTTCATTTAGAGGGTCTCCTGCAAGGAATCACAGCTGCTCTGATAAAAACGGCAGCGATAACGATCGGAGGATAATGTCCTACAATGGATATTACACGGTCCACCCGGCCTTGAACTTGGCTGGACAAGAAACAGTCTGGTGGGTTGGGAAGCATTGAAAATGGTGATGCCTGGGCCCCACCTGTGGAGTTTTCAATAAAATGGGTATGGCTATGGGTTGGTCCCCACCCCCAGGATGTTCATCCCTCCGCCCCCCCAACCTTTTAGGGGGGATAAGTGAGGACAGAGCAGCTCAGGGTAGCTCTTGCAAAAGTCACAATCTGCCAGTTACTAACGAGAGGACCCAGACCTGGGTGCTCTCTTATGCAGGCGACAAAGCAATTGTAAGCTTCCAGTTCACCAAGCTCTCCAGCCTAGCAATGGCTGGAGGTAAGCACAGACCAGAACTCAGCTCATGGCTGTGCAGAGAATGGGGAGCCACATGCAGGGATCTAAGGAGATAAATCTCTATGACTCTATTTATCCACAAAGTCTTGTCTCAAGTCCCCATAGCCTCCTGAGCTGATGGTCCTCCTTTGGCTTCAGTCTCCTCTCCCGTGTGAGTTACATGGTTTTGCCTATCTACAAGGTCTCTGTGGGCTTCAGGGCCAGGTTATGACTGGCCCAGACTCTAGCTTGCCATGTTAACTTTAGAGGGAGAAAGCCTGATTTCTGCCAGACTCCCTGCTCCTGTGTCTTGTGCTTTCTGCTCTCACCATAGCAACAGCTGTGATCCCACGTGTTTCTCCTGGCTGCCTGCCCTCTCCAGACCCACATACAAGAGAGGAACGTAGTAAAATGATTTACTACAGAACACGGAGGTTCCTGCTCGCTTGAGTCGACTAGCTGTATAACTGAGGGGAAATCTACATTTTCACCTCTGTACAAGTACTGTACCTGAAGGAATCCCCACCCTCAGAGAGAAAACAGGAGGCATAGCCACTCTCCACGGCCTCCTTTGTCCTCGTCAGCCCGGTGTTGGTCACAGTGAGGAGGCCAGGTCCTACTACAGTTCTGTTGGGAAATGGATCTGATGAGGCAGGATGGAATGTGTGCGGCTACCTCGGGACTTCAGGCTCCTCATAGCCTCAGCCCTTTGTAGAAACATTGTTGCAAGGATGAGAGGAATGGCTGGTCTTCTGCTCAGGGTGGTACAGTTAGCTAGTATCCTTGATCTACTATAATGAAACACCATCCACAGACGCTTACAACAACAGACATTTCCTCTCACAGTTCTAGAAGACCCGTATGAAACTGAGATGTCAGGAGCACGATCCTTCTAGAACTTTCAGTGAAGTGTCTTCCCTTGCCTATTCCAGTTTTGGGCTGTCATGATCTCATTACTTCCACCTCTGCCTTCATCTCTGTCTACCAGGCTATGTGTACATATCTCCTCCATGTGTGCAGTCCATGGTACGAGTCTCAAACTCTGTCTGCTCCAGACAATGCAGGAGAAATGCCTCATAATCTGTGACTTAACCCCAGTGTTTCACATCTAAGGCAGGTGTGTGTGTGTCTACATGGGCTTGTGCATGTGTGTGTGCACACCACATAAAGCAATAACCATAGGTTCCAGCAGTTAGGACATGAACATCTCTAGAGCTACATGAAATGAGAACTCTCAGAAAGCAGATGTGCATGGTAGTGTTTTGTCAACCTGACACAAGCTGGGGTCATCAGATAAAAGGGAGCCTCAATTGAGAAAATACCTCCATCAGATTGGCTTATAGTAAGTCTGTGAAGCTAATTTCCTGACTAGTGGTTGCTGTGGGAAGGCCCGGTCCACTGTGGGCAGTGCTATCCCTGGGCAGGCGGCCCTGGGTGGTCTTTCTCCATGGCCTCTGCTTCAGCTCCCATCTCAAAGTTGCCTTGAGTGCCTGCTCGGAATTCCCTTCACGATGGACTCTAAGCTGTAAGAGGACATAAACCCTTCCTCGGGTTGCTTTTGGTTACAGCGCTCGGCCCAATGCTAGAAAATTTAACCAGGACCTAAGGTAAAGTCATAACATGGCATGGTTTTTGATAAAAATCCATTCCTATTTATGGTATATGGAAAGCTAGCATGTAAGAGGTGAGAGGAACATCTCTTCGGTGCCGACTCTGCACAGGCATTGTGTGTGGATAACATGGTGGAGAGCTGATGTCTACTGAGCACCCAACCTCCTGCGCTAAGGACTACACCTAAATCAACTCATGGAATTCTACTATCAGCCTCTTTCTTTTACCAGCAGAATTCAGAAAGCTCGTGACCTAACCCACCATTACCACCAGTAGAGCAGAAAAGCTGGGACCACAGCCAAAGTCTATTTCTCTTCAAATTCCTGCTCTTTTGGCCACCGTATGTTGTCTTACTGGGAATCTATAAAACTTAACAGGGAAATGAAGGTATCATCAACAACAACAAAATAAATCGATGACCCACTTCATTTACAATCAAGCTGTTAATCCCACAGTTTTTCAGATCAACACACAGATGTGCTGATGGTAAAACTCAACTTCTCATCTGCAGTGGTAACGCTAAGCAAAGAGGCTTGCATCTTGCTGAAAAAGCAAAAGTTAAATCGCGGGGCCACAGCCAGATAGATGCCTCCAAGGGAAGAACAAGCAAAGTTGAAAGGATCTGAGGAAGAGGGCAAGGGAGAGCAGGAGAAGGGGGCCGGGAAGAGGAGGGTCATTTGGGTTTGGTTGACAGTTTCAGGCGGAAAGACTGAAGTCGAGGTTGGTGTTCTGATCAGCTGTTCTGTTAAAGGAGGGCGCACAGCAAATGGCCACCCACAGGCTTAGAATCGGGGTCTCTGCTGCTCTTGAGCTGATGCTCAGGGTTGTCCTTCTCTGGCTTAACAAAGAACAGAGGGAAAGAGAGATAGAAGAATCTCTTTGCCAAAGTTCTGGGCCATTCAAGACCAAGGCTGGTCCCGCTTCTTCTCTGTTCTGCCCCCTTCTTTCCCATTGATCAGCTCTTGAGACAGGTTAGGAGAGTCTAGTTCACTCCAGAGACAGCCGAAGCTTGTATCTGTTAGTCCCTCAGAAGATCCCACCTCCAGTGACCTGAGCAGTCCTTCCCTTCACCCTTCCCAGGACGAACAGAAGGGAGCATGCGACAGACAGATACTTGCCAAACAACCACCGGTCACACCTTGAGGAGGCATGATTGAGTGCTGGGCACTAGAGGAGTGAGGTCATTGGCAGCATTCTCCACCACAGACAGCTCTGTTATTAGGAGTCTGGGTATCCAGGGACCGAAGAAGCCCCTGCTTGGGTAGCCACATCTCTGGTATCAACTGTATCACTTCTCACAGCTTCAACAGATCCATTTCAGGAGTCTAAGCCTCAACTCGGGCAGAGCTGAACTGGATGGCCACACTGAGAGTTGGCCATCTTTGTTCATCGACCCCACAGCACGGCAGGACAGAGCATCTCTGTGGGTTACCTCAGAGATGCCTGTGGAGTTCCCCACGTGGGGCCATCACTTTACCACCTAAAAGAGAAGAAAACCACTATATTTCTAGCTGTTATTTTGATGTAACCAACGTCTTACCCACCCACAAGATATGGGCCAAGGTGAGAAGGCAAAGATCTGAGTGCAGGGAGGCTAGGGTAAGTGGGAAAAGTGGCATGTGGTTAGGCTAGCCTACACCGTCTCACAGAAAGACTCCTTCCAGTGGTTGTCACACGCTGACTCTGCTCGAAATTCTCCGAAAGTCTGTGGGGCTTTCGGTGCAGTGTCTGCTGATTCCACTGTGTCATGAACAATCAGCATCTCAGATTTTCCAGTCACCCCACGATTAACCCTCTGCTGATAGGCGCGTGTGCTCAGTAAGTGTCCTCCATTTGTTTCTGTTTGTGAAAATTGTGGCTAGCATTTGGTCGTTGAAAACTTGTTTTGGGTCATTGCTTATATTGGGGAAGAAGTCACTGCATTCTGTGCAAGAAACCCTTCCACTTCTAAGTGTGCCCTCGGGACAGTATATACATGTGACAGGCTAGGGTCTACTCAGTTTTTAGCTATTTAAAAACAATTTCTTGTGACTGGGTAGTAATATACGCACACATGGATACATAAGGAGGCCAGAAAAAAGTGTCCTGCTCTATCTCTATATGCCGATTTCCCTTGAGACAGGCACTCTTGGTGAAGCCAACACTCACCATTTTGGCTAGGCTGGGTGGCCAGTAAGCCACAGCAATTCTCTGGTATCTGCCCCCCAAACACACACACGTACACGCACGCACACACACACACGCACACACACACACGCACGCACACACACACACACACGCACGCACACACACACGCACACACGCACGCACACACACACACACACACACGCACGCACACACACACGCACACACACACACGCACGGACACACACACACACACGCACACACACACACACACGCACACACACACACACGCACACACACACACACACACGCACACACACACACACACGCACGCACACACACACGCACACACACGCACGCACACACACACACACGCACACACACACACGCACGCACACACACACGCACACACACACGCACACACACACACACGCACGCACGCACACACACACGCACGCACACACACACACGCACGCACACACACACGCGCACACACACACGCACGCACACACACACACGCACGCACACACACACACGCACGCACACACACGCACGCACACACACACACACACACTTGACTTTTTACATGAGTTCTGGGGCTCAAACTCCGGTCCTTACAGTCGCACAGCAAGAACTTCTGCTCACTCTGCCATCTCCCCAGCTCCTGAAAACAATTTCCAATTTATGGGAAGAGAAGACCTAACGTTATATATAGAATATTTGAATAGTTTCCACCCAGGCTTACATGATGTAATATTTTAGCCCATTTTATTATTTGCTCTGTGTGTGTGTGTGGTGTGTGTGTGTATTTAATCTACTGTCTGCATCCCAGTGTTGTCTACTGATCCAATAATATCTTTTATACCACTACCCCAACTTCAATAAAGAATCCAGGCAAGAGTCACAGACATTCTGTTCAGTTATCACATTGCCTTCTTTTCTTTTCATCTGGTATACCCTTGTGGACTCTCTTTGTCTCTTTTGACAGAGAGTTTTGAAGTTATAGTCTTATTTTTGTTGAAAATTGAGTTGCATTTTTGTAGTTTGTATGACTCTTCCTCACATAGTTGTTTCAGAGTAGCGAAAGGAGAGTTGATATTATGCTCACCTATTTTTAGTTTCCAAAGCTAGCCAGGCTAACACAATCCTTTGTAAAAATGAATGTAAAATTTATACTTGCCCAATTAATGAAGAACTAATATAGTATATTAACATCAAGAGCCCTGCAAGAATTCAAGGAGTGAGAAATTCATTTGCACTTGGAAAATGAACCCGAAATTGATCAATAAATACAATTATCCCATTTTAAAGATTCTATAATTTTAAAAACACATTTTTTTAAGAATTAGATTACTGACAAGGCCTGCTTCAGATGTTCCCTAAGCTGGGAATGGCAGTGTGTGTATGTAATCTCAGCACAACGAAGACTGAGGCTGGAGGATCCCCAGAAATTCAAAGCCAGTGAGTTCAAGACAAACCTGGGCAATTTATCAAGATCCTGTCTCAAAGGAAAAACCAAAGCATCACCACCCTTGGCATGGTGAAATGTCCTGTAGTTCCAGCACTCAGAAGGAAGAGGCAGGAGGGTTGCTGTGCATTCAGAGTGAGTTTTCACAGTGAGTTCTCAACCAGCCAAAGTTACATAATAAGCAAGGCTCCCTTTTAAAAATTAAGTAATCATTTAACTAATCAACAAATAAATACCCCAAAATAATAAAAAGGGGGGGTGTCTTTTAGAGAGGCATCTTTCCTTTTTCCTGTATGTCAGAGTGCTCCAAACTGGTGCTGAACTGTATTCAACAGTAGTGGCATTCTCCAGACTCAAAGCCAGGCAGGGACCATAAAAACTCTTCCTCACCAGCAGATGGCAATGTTGTCACATGAAGCCATTAAGGTGTTGTGAAAGCCTGTTACAAGGACCTAACTTCCTTGCCCCAAGGAAGTGATTTCTCTACTGTCCCACAGGACCCGGGATAACTACGTGGAGAGAGAGAGGGATCTGAATTGGGGTACCCTGGGGGGACACACACCTTTACATGATTGTACTGCCCTGTCATAACAGCCCAAGGATGTCTCAGTCACCACTGAGACATTTGTCTTCCCTCTGGATCGAGTTGTTTTAAAAGACAGAGACCCTACACCTTTGTGACCAGACCTTTGCTGTCTATTGTAGACGCAGAGTGCTTAGATGACTGAATATACTTAAATTCTCCCAAGGCAGTCAGTCCTACCCGAAAGAATAACCTGAGGTCATCTGCGGATCCCTCTGTAGATGCTCAGAATGAATTCCGAAGCCAGCGTGATTCAGTGGGGACTTCAGTCACCCAGGGACCCTCAGAATGGAACAAACTAAAAGAAGTATCTCAAACCAGCTGGTTTAGACTCTGAAAACTGAAATGACCTTTATCTTGGCATGGCCATTCTACTAAAGGGTCACGGCTTAAATAGCAAAGGTGTTAGCCTGACCTCGAAGCAGTTTCAATGAAATGGACTCAGTAAATAGTACAATTGATGGCTTTCCCTAAGAACACCACAGTGACCAGAGGGCACAGCCATCAGTACAACTGTAGAGATGGAAGCTGCATGTATGTAAGATCTGAGGAGCTCGGAGCACTCACGACTTTGTTAAGAGTGAGCTGTATATCTGAAGTCCTAGAGTTAGATCTAGGCCCCCGGGATTAAATCAACAATTTCTAATATAACCAAAACCCAGTAAGGTGGCCATGAAAATAAGGAAAGAAGCCAGATCTACAAATTTGGTCTACAGAGTGAGTTCCAGGATAGCCTGGGCTGTTACACAAAGAAAACCTATCTTGAAGGAAAGGAAAGGAACCAGAAGGAAAGGAAGTGAAAGGAAACAAAAGATAATATCAAAAATATTTGCCTATCCTATTTTTTAGATAAAAATTAATCATTTAAAATAGTTGTCTGTTTTGTTTTATCTACCAGAGTTTTTATAAAGGTCAGCATTCTCTGTAAGCTCATATTTATTAGATTCAGCAGTCAGAAATTACACTATAAAGCCTCTGTGTACTGTGTAAGCACACAGTGTGTGCACAGTGAAGCCTCTGTGCAGTGTGTAAGCACACAGTGTGTGCACTGTGAAGCCTCTGTGTACTGTGTAAGCACACAGTGTGTGCACTGTGAAGCCTCTGTGTACTGTGTAAGCACACAGTGTGTGCACCGTGAAGCCTCTGTGTAGTGTGTAAGCACACAGGTGTGCACTGTGAAGCCTCTGTGTACTGTGTAAGCACACAGGTGTGCACTGTGAAGCCGCCGTGGAGTGTGTAAGCACACAGGTGTGCACTGTGAAGCCTCTGTGTAGTGTGTAAGCACACAGTGTGTGCACTGTGAAGCTGCTGTGTAGTGTGTAAGCACACAGGTGTGCACTGTGAAGCTGATGTGTAGTGTGTAAGCACACAGTGTGTGTACTGTGAAGCCTCTGTGTAGTGTGTAAGCACACAGTGTGTGCACTGTGAAGCCTCTGTGTACTGTGTAAGCACACAGGTGTGCACTGTGAAGCCTCTGTGTACTGTGTAAGCACACAGGTGTGCACTGTGAAGCCGCCGTGGAGTGTGTAAGCACACAGGTGTGCACTGTGAAGCCTCTGTGCAGTGTGTAAGCACACAGGTGTGCACTGTGAAGCCGCCGTGGAGTGTGTAAGCACACAGGTGTGCACTGTGAAGCTGCCGTGGAATGTGTAAGCACACAGGTGTGCACTGTGAAGCTGCTGTGTAGTGTGTAAGCACACAGGTGTGCACTGTGAAGCTGCTGTGTAGTGTGTAAGCACACAGGTGTGCACTGTGAAGCCGCTGTGTAGTGTGTAAGCACACAGGTGTGCACTGTGAAGCTGCTGTGTAGTGTGTAAGCACACAGTGTGTGCACTGTGAAGCCTCTGTGTAGTGTGTAAGCACACAGTGTGTGTACTGTGAAGCCTCTGTGGAGTGTGTAAGCACACAGTGTGTGCACTGTGAAGCCTCTGTGTAGTGTGTAAGCACACAGTGTGTGCACTGTGAAGCCGCCATGGAGTGTGTAAGCACACAGTGTGTGCACTGTGAAGCCTCTGTGGAGTGTGTAAGCACACAGGTGTGCACTGTGAAGCCTCTGTGGTGTGTGTAAGCACACAGGTGTGCACTGTGAAGCCTCTGTGGAGTGTGTAAGCACACAGGTGTGCACTGTGAAGCCGCTGTGTAGTGTGTAAGCACACAGGTGTGCACTGTGAAGCTGCTGTGTAGTGTGTAAGCACACAGGTGTGCACTGTGAAGCCGCTGTGTAGTGTGTAAGCACACAGGTGTGCACTGTGAAGCTGCTGTGTAGTGTGTAAGCACACAGTGTGTGCACTGTGAAGCCTCTGTGTAGTGTGTAAGCACACAGTGTGTGTACTGTGAAGCCTCTGTGGAGTGTGTAAGCACACAGTGTGTGCACTGTGAAGCCGCCATGGAGTGTGCAAGCACACAGTGTCGCGCGTCTCATCTTGCGGCAGACTGGAAATAGTTCACAGACAACACCAATATTGCTTCAGCACCATTTTGTTTTCCTTGATTATTACAATTTTTACTTTTATTTTCTTTCTACAATAACTATGTTGGTGTTAGTCACTTGCTGAGTAAACCAAAGTTCCCTTTGAACAAACCCCAGAAATCAATCATGGCCTCAGGCATAACTTACCAGGTGGCTTTATCCTTTGCCAATCTTTTCTATCTGTGTGTAAATCAAGAAATATTTTTGACTATCAAGAAATATCAAGAATCCCTATATGTTCTCTAGTATTAGAAGGTCAGAATTTTTAAAAATACAGTTCTTTGGTTTTTAGGATTTCGAATCATCCAGGAATTGTTTCCTTACATGATGTATTATTGAAGTGTTTGCATAGCTATAACCTTCCCTTACTTGTTGAATGACTGAAGTGTTTGCACAGCTATGACCTTCCCTTTTGTGTTATATTTGTGTTGCATTACTGAAGTCTTTGTGTAGTTCTGACCAAGCCCTCAAAAGCAACTTAAAGGAGGAAAGATTCACTTTGAGTCTGTAGCAGAGGGTTCAGTCCATTGTGAACTGGAAGGCATGGTGAAGCAAGACAGTCACATCACAGCAATAAGGACGCTTCATAAAGAATCCCAAGGGGCTAGGAAAAAGAGATCCCCAAGGGCCCACCTCCAACATGAATTCCTCAACCTAGACCCTCCTAATGATCTCAGAACCTGCCGAAATAGCACCACTCACTGGATACCAATCCCCTAATACACAGATATTTTGGAGAAGCACATTCTATCCAAAGCGTTAGCAGCGATCATTGTACAAAGCTCTGTCTACCCTTTTAGTAGTAAAACACTAATATCTAGACTCACTCTGCACAATCTATGCATAAGTCTGTCAGTTTAGGCTTCATACAGAGAGGCAAGAAGCATTCAAACCTTGCTCCCTGGAAGGAAAATAGACATATGATGAATTCATGATGCTAAACAGGTAGATGATAAAAGATAGGCAGATACATACATACATACATAGAAAGATACATAGAGAAAAGAAAGGGATGTATGTTGTCTAATTATATAGAGTTACTAGAAGATGTTAAGTGGGTTTGTGACCTTTTGTTAAAAATAAAACCCTTACCCCTACTTTAGATTCCAAAGGAATCCATCAGTCCTTCCTTCATAACTGTTATTTCTGCAGCATCTTGCTCATTTCTGCAGAAATGCTTTGTGTCAGCTGCAGGGTTAGGCCTAGGGATCTACTCTCACCATGGTTTCCAAGGCCTTCTACACAGCCTCTAGGGAAGTGCCTCCCAGTTCATAATCACTAGCTGCATATCATATCCTACACTAAACAACTCTGAAGCTCATTTTAGTCAGCTTGTGATCTTCCCTTCCCCTTTCTCTGTGTTTCACTCTGGATTCCTTCTAAGCACTCTTCCTAAATGGTCTTCTGGCCAAGACTGCCCATCTTCAGTAACAGGCTGCTTGTTACCTCTGGATGCGACCTGGAACATTTCTGTCGCGCTCCAATAACCCAGATACCCTCTCCTGTCACTCATTCACTGTTCCTTCTCACTGCTTAGGAGGCACACAACAATTTCATTGTCAAAATGTTTGCAGAAAATCCCTTTGAAAGCAATGCTATTCACAATGGTAACAAAAGAATAAAGTACTTAGGGGCAAACTTAACCTAAAAGGCAAATGATGTGCATACCCAAAACCACAATGAGTTGCTGAAGTAAATTAAAGAAGTTGCCAATAAATGAAAAGACATTGTGCTTCCTGAATTAGAAACTCATATTAAGATGTCACTGCTCCCCAAAGAAGTTTGTGGATTCCGTATGATCTCTGTCGAAACTCAATAACATTTTTACAGAAATGGGAAAGTTCATTCTAAAAATTTATGTGGGATCTCAATGGACTCCCAGACATTTCAGACAGTTTTACAGAAAAGAAACAAAATTAGAGGGAGGCCTCACCTTTCCTGATTTTAGAAGTTATTATAAAGCTGCAATAATCAAAAACTGTGGTACCGGCATGAAGGTTGTAGTCATATAGATCAATGGAATCAAACCGAGAGTTCAGAAATGATTCCATCCATCTACAGTTAGCTAATTTTTAAGAAAGGTGCTAAGATCACTCAGTAATGGTCTTCAAAATATAATGCTTGAGAAACTAGATAGTACAGGAAGGAAAGATCTTAGATTCTTACTTTACAGCATATCAAAGACCCAATCATAGTACCTAGAATCATAAAACTCTTAGAAAAAGGCCTAAAGAAAGAACATCTAGCAATGGATTTGGCATTGCTTTTTGGGACATTATGTCAAATGTACAGGCATCAAAAAAATGAAACAGACAAATTGGATTGCAAGATACTATTAACAGTGCAGACAGGAAACCCACAGAATACAAGGTGTTTGTGAATCAAGCATCTCATACGGAAGTTAATATCAATAATAGGGTTCTTCATATAGCTCCACAAAACATCAGTGAGTAAAGTGAGTAAAGGATATTAATAATTATTCCTCCAAAATTCCTTCAAAAACAGAGGGACAGTCAATGACGCCTGTAAAAGATGTTCAACATTACATTAGGGAAATATAATTCAAAACCACAACTAAATACCACTTCATACTCCAAAGGATGACTATTATAAAAAATAATGCACTTTCACACACAATACATAAGAGCAATGAGCTGTGGGGAATGAGAACCTGTGGGCAGATATGGAGATATAAAATGATAAGGCTGCCTTGAGAAACATTGTCTTAGTAGGGGGCTTCTATTGCTGTGATAAAATACCATAGCCAAAGGCAACTTGAGGAAAGCGTTTATTCTATCCTACAACTCTCAGGTCACAGCCCAACAACCTGTCACTGAGGGAAATCAGGGCAGGAACTGGAAGACAAGAGCCGAAAAGGAGACCATCGAGGAACACGGCTTCCTGCTTGGTCCCCAAGGCTTCCTCAGCCTGCTTTCTTATACAGTGCAGGACCACCTGTACAGGAATGACAGGCATTTTCTCAATTGAGAGTCGCTCTTCCCAAATGACTCTAGCTTGGGTCAAGTTGACACAAAACTAAGCAACACAGACAGGTGGATTCTTAAAAACTGAACAGAAGAAAAAGTATAAGCACGTGATCCAGCAGCTCTGCTTTGGAGCTGAAAGGAGAATGTCAAAGCAGTTTGTGCACACCGTTCACTGCCGCGTTACTCACGGAAGCCAAGAGAAAGACAAAGGAAAACCAAGTGTCCATCAAGAGATCAGTAGAGAAATACAGTATATTCGTTCATGTATAGGAAAAAATATCACTCAGCATTCAAAAGAAAGGAAAATGGGATCCATGCTCCTTCATGAATGGGTCTCGCAGACATTCTGCTCAGTGAAATGATCCAATCACAAAGAGGCAAATCCTATTGATTCCACACCTATAAAAAAAAACCCTAGAGTCACATTCACGGACACAGAAAGTGGATTAGTGCTTTCTGGGGACTGGGTAGGAGACATGGGGGTTACTCTTTAATGGGTACAGAGTTTTTGGAAAACAAATGGGCTTGGAGAGGTTGGTCGTAGCGGTTGTGCAATACTTTGAATACCTCAAGGCCACAGAACTGTACAGTTAGAAGTGGTTCAAATGGTGAATTGTATATTGTATAGGCAAACTATCTAGACCACAGTCTTGACCTCATGGGATTGTCTGCAGAGCAAACCCGCCTATATTCTTGAGCCATTCATGAGGCACAAATGAAATCCACTGTCTCTAACTATTCCCAGCCTCCTCTCATCACGTTAACCCACAGGCTAGAGATCTCAGTATGACACTGATCTGTGAAGAACGGAAGGAGCCTGTGACGTCCTTCAGTATGGTTATAATCAGTGACCAGCTAGAGTTCCTCCCAGTGCACTCAACATGAATTCCTGTGGAGCTAATATCAATCTGATTCCTTTGCTAGTGTACTCTGCTAAGACTGTCCTTGCTTGGAACTCTCTCACAGTCGGAAAAGAAAAGTCAAGCTTGCCCACAAGATGGTAGAAAATAAGCCAAAATAACAATCAAATAGAAATAATGTATTGGCAGGTGTATGTGTTCTGGTGACACTGTGGGCCTAAGGGGTGGTGATGCAGGTGTTTAGGCGACGTCAACAGGTCTCCACTGGTTCCTTCACTCATTCGTTCTTGGCCCTGTTCCATCTTCAATCTGCTTAGACAGGCTTGCCACCCAGAAGCTCACTGCAAGCTTCCCGATTCGTGGGTGGAGAAACAGAGTGAGCAGCGCGCTCAGCCATCCAGGCTTGAGTCTGTTTGCTTTTCACAAACTCTAACCGGGTCACAGCTCTGAATACGTCACCTTGGCCACAATGATGCAAATTCTTAATAGCTTCGTTCCAGGTCACGAGTTCCGCCCCCAGATCACTGAAACAGCTATTTGGCTGAAAGCAGAGCCCTGGTGATCACCCAAGAGTACTCAGGTTAAAACTTGTATCAGGTTCAGGGGGCATTGAACAACAAAAAGGTCAGAGTCAGTCAGTCACCTTTCCATGAGTCCTAGTAGGTATTTTACAGAATCAGATATGTTGTGCATTAAATGTGATACCCAAATCCTTCTGATGAGATATTTTGGGGATCCTAATTCTAGGAAGCAGTGTAGTTCCACGTTGTGATAAAGGCCCTCTCTGTACTTTGTCCACTCAGTCATGAACAATATGTGAACATGTTATTATATAACATACAGTCTCTAAAAGCCCACAGGTGGGTCTGGTGCGACAGCTTTCACCTGTGATCTCAGCACAGGGAAGACAGAGGGAGAAGGATCACCCATAAATTTGAGACCAGTCTGATCTACAGAGTGAGTCCCAGGCCAGTAAGGACTACATAGCGATATCCTATCCAAAAACAAAAAGAAACAAACGGCTCAACAGTTTCATTGTCACCTTTAGCGGCTCCCTGTGCCAACCAGGCTCCCCCTTCCAGGTACCACTATCAGCATCTTTGAATGTATAGCCGAAAGTAGGTTCATCTTTTAAGTTGGGGCCCTAGATCTTATGCCCAGAGGCACTGGGAGTCATCAGAACAAAATTCCAGACTTATATGAAGATTTGTAATGAATTGCAAGTGATACACGGCTTCCTTGATAGCCATTATCAACAAGAGCTCATTTTAAATATATGTCTCATACATCTAATGCTGTCTAAATAAGCCAAAATGTTTATATGGAGCAAAAATTAGAAAATGTCAGGCTGTTCCTAGGCACACGGAATTTATATTAACACAGTGCCACCCTGACATCTCTCTAAAGGAGGGGTTGTCAATGTCACCAAGATCACTTCCACTTTATAGATAGGAAACTAAGCTGGTTAAGGGTGACTAGCCCGCACTGCCACACAGCTGGTTGGCACAAGCGTGGCTTGTACCAAAGTCATCAAACTGACCACACTTGAGTGGTATTTGTCCCAGACAGCCTTCACCTGGCATGCAAATGAACACCACAGGCGCCTTCTTCAAAATCGAAAACACAAAACCAAACATGGACGAGATAGGAAGCCCGCACTCACTTTACAAAACAGTGTTGTCAGAAGCAAGCCGTTCTCAGCAACAAGCTTGCCCTGGAACTGGCCAACTGGTTAAAAATCATTAATGGTTTCTCAGAAATACTGGGACAGAGGAACCAAACCAAAACTTTAGTACTTGTGCCAGCTGAAGTTCAAAGAACTGAAAAGCCAACTTGAGCCCAGTGTCCGCAGTAGAAGAAAACACTACGTTAAGACTGTTGAGATATTCTTTCTCTGAACATCAGTTACCCTTGGAGAAAATACCCCTGAGAACAACTGAGGGCTTGGTACAGCCTCCCTCCAGGGGTCTTCCCAAGCGAACTTGCTTCCTAGCCTTCTCTGTGCACCCCAGGGTCACCTGACTCCCAGTCTCTTGTTGCCCTTAGCAAAAATTTGTTGGACCTATTCCTCACAAAGTTTCAGAGCTGCACAGGTGCCTACCTCTTTCAAAGCAGTTTCCTACAACCTTAGTTCTTCCAGAAATAGCATTTATGCACTCAGGTGGTTGCAAATGAACAGACTTAACTGGAGGGTGGTAGCACATGCCTTTAATCTCAGCACTTGAAGGGCAAAGATGGGTGGATCTCTGAGTTTGAGGCCAGCCTGACTCTACAGAGTGATTTCCACGATAGTCAGGGTTGTTACACCAAGAAACTCTGTGGTGATATTTTGTTTGTTATCTAACAAATAACGCTTGCCTGAAGATCAGAGTTCAGAGCTAAGTCACTAGTTAGACATAGAGGTCAGGCAGTGGTGGCACACACCTTTAATCCCAGCATTCGGGGAGGCAAAGGCAGACAGATCTCTGTGAGTTCAAGGCCACCCTGGGCTACGTGAGATTGGTCCATTCTAAAAGAGAAACAGAGCCAGTTGGTGATGGCTCACACCTTTAATTCCAGTACTTGGGCGTCACATGCCTTTAATCCAAACACTAGAGAGGTAGAGACAGGAAGGGATATGGCTGGACAGAGAGAGGAATATAAGGCAGGAGGAGATAGGAGATTGGAGCATTTAGTCAGAGGATTCCTCAAGGCAGGATCACCCATTCAGTGTGAGGATTCGGTAGATGTAAGAAGTAGTGACTGGCTGCTCTGTCTCTCTGATCTTTCAGCATTTATCCCTTTATCTGTCTCGGGGTTTTTATTGTAAAGACCAAATTATAATTTGCACTACAAAACCCTGTTTTGAAAATGAAAGGAAGGAAGGAAGGAAAGAAAGAAGGAAGGAATTAAGGAAGGAGAAGGGAAGGGAAGGGAAGGGAAGGGAAGGGAAGGGAAGGGAAGGGGAGGGGAGGGAAGGGAAGGGGAGGGGAGGGGAGGGGAGGGAGAGCAGAGGAGAGGAGAGGTGAGGAGGGGAAGGGAGGGGAGAGGAGGGGAGGGGAGAGGAGGGGAGGGGAGAGGAGAGGAGATGTGGGGAGGGGAGGGGAAAGGAGAGGAGGGGAGGGGAGGGGAGGGGAAAATAGACTTTAATGAAAGGACAAAAACGCAAGATGAGGCAAAAGGTTCAAATCTAAACACCATAGTTGGACACCAGTGGAGAGCAGTTACTCAGCTTACAGCTGAAGGACAATGGTTATGAAGGGGTTAAGTGAGAGCCAGTTCCACATAAGAAAAGCTTCTGGTTGAGAGGAGCAGCTACAGCTAGAGGCTGATTGAGAAGCTGTTAGTCCCATCCTCTCCTTTCCCAGGCTGCCAGTGCCTCCCATGAGCAGCAAGAGGTTGTAGATACAGTTAGCAAAGATCAGGACCAGAGAAGGTGCGGAGCATCTCCAGAAGAAAGGAGGACCATAAAGCTTCTCCCAAAGGCGGGTGAGCCGAGGTTCTAGGACGTAGCCCAGTTCACAGACTGCTCACCTAGCGAGCAGATGCTTTCAATCCCCAACAGCTGCATGAAACCAGGTGTGACAGCCCACATCTGCACTGCCCAGAGGTGGGTGTTAGAGGGTCAGAAATCCAAGGTCAACCTCAGCCACAGAGAAAATCCAAGGCCAGCCTGGGCTACACGAGACCCTGCCTCTAAACAAGAAGCAATTGAGAAGACGACGTAGCTTGTCTCAGCTCTTGAAAAGTAGATTGAAAGCAAGAGGAGGCCCTTCTTCCCGCTCTGCTTTCTCTAATTTTGGGAAACCCGATTGCCTAAAGAGTCATAACAGGTCAAAGGGCATCTTAATCCCAAGGCTCCTTCCCAACCCATGGTGTTGTCACCAGTGGCCCACAGCGGCCTGCTTTTCCTCAGAAGTGCCCAGGGAGCATGTGAGCAGGCTGACTCAGCCTCTGCCTGGATTCACTGGGGTGGGAGGCTTAGTGAATCACTTGTGTGGGTGACGATTTAGGCTGTGTTATTCTTTGAGTGGATTCACTCCGTACACTAACAGAGTGTCCGTTTGATTCATGGAGGTGACTCAGCCGAGGAAGTCGACCTGACCATGGTGTATCAGGCAGCGTCTAATGGAGATGTCAGTGCTCTGACTGCCATGATTCGAGAGGACCCTTCCATCCTGGAATGCTGTGACAGCGAAGGTGAGCTGTTTGTGCATTTTTCTTTTTAATCCACGCTGCAATACTTTATCTTCTCAGAGGTGGTCTTTTGCGGTGAGCAACATCTCAAACATTTTTGACTGGCCCTGTGATACTGGAGGTGTCTTGCCTGTGGTTCTGTGTGCACCCCTTGGCATTTCTCTGCATGAAGGTGTTGGACACAAACCTTCAGCATCATACTTCATTTCTTATTATGAGTGGTTTGTTGCCAGTATTTTTGCAGGAATGGGCAATAAGTTGTCTGTGTGCATATGTGCTTATGGAAACCAAAAGTATCTTTCATAAGGTACCATACATTTCATTTTTGAGACAGGGTTTCTCACTGGAATTTGGAACTTATCCAATAGGCTAACTAAACTGACTGGCCAGTGAGCCCAAGTATCTGCCTGTCTCTGTCTTCTCAGGGCCAAGATTACAAGCACAAAACATTATGCCTGGCTTTCTTAAGTGTGTTCTGGGTACCCTACTCAGATCCTCATGACTGCACAGCAAACATTTTGGGGACTGAGTGTTCTGACCACCAGTAGTTACAAGTGTCTAGGAAGAAATGGTTACATCAGCAGCAGTGGATGTCGGGGGAAATATAAATGTCATAGTCCTTCAGAGAGTAGAGAATTTGGCTCTTGGTTGACAGCATAGTTGTATTCCCCATCCCCTTCTAAATTCAATGGAGAACATTGGATATGATAAAAAAAATAATAACTGTGGAAAACAAAGAGAAAACGACAGATTGGTTAAGTCCTGGGATCTGAGACCCAGAGTGTTGGTGAGTTGTCTGGATCTTCATCTTGCCTTGTGTATCCCAGGGTTGGGACTGAAGGAGTTGGTAACACAGGATGCCAACAGACTTGATCAAAAGAAAAGCTCCTGAAAACCTGTGTTTGCTAGGCAAAACACCAGGATTGACAATATGGAAGTATTGCTAAGAAGAAACTCAATATACTAATGCACGGGTCCACAGAGAGGGAATACTTCTATCATTGGGCCTTTTGGGAATAAACCAAGGACATGAAAATACCACAGTGAGCACCAGAAATATGCACAATTAATAGCTGTTAATAAACAATTTTAATGTAAACAACCATAAATCCCTCTAGTAGGAGAGAGGCAATTTGAATATCCCTATAGTTATTTAGGAAATTAGATTCATAATTTAAAACTTCCTAAAGAGGAGTATGTTCAGCCCTAGATGGGCTTACTGATTTCTAGAATTCATTTATTTTTCTGTTATTTAGATTTACTTTCAGTGTAGGAGTGTTTTTCCTGAATGTGCCCCAGGTTAGAAGAAGGTATCAGATCTTCTGGAACTGGAGTTACAGATGGTTGTGAGCCACCATGTGAGTCCTGGGAGGGAAACCCAGGTCCTCTGGAAGATCAACAAGTGTTCTTAATCACTGAACTATGAGCTCTCTCTCTCCAGCCCCTCTATAAATATCTACAGAATAATCAGCACCATTTTTATATGATTTCTTTCAAAAAGAGAAAAGAAGGAAATAATGTAATTCTAGTTCATAAGTGCAGATAAGTAATATTAATATTTCCTTATCAATACCAGATAAATAAAATATTTTAAATCCCTGTATTTACCAATTATCCTCATGAATATAGGTGCAAAAGTGATTATATGAATTCACATATACGAATTATATATCATAATCAAGTTGGGTTTCTTCTAGAAATGTAAGTCTAGATCAATACTTGCAAACCAATAAAATCTCCCAAACTAGCTGGTTAAAGAAGAAAAATAAATCATATTACTTGGCAAAGAAGCATTTGATGGAATTTAAATTCAATACACTTCCATAATTTTGAATATCAGAAAATAGAAGTGGAAAGGAACTTTCTCTCTGTGCCAGAGAACAAGACTAGACATGGTGGTATGAGCCTGCAATTCTAATGTCTTGGGAAGCTAAATCACGAGAGTCATGAGTACAAGACTATGCCAGGCAGTTTAGGAAAATCTCCTCTCTGATTTTCTGTCCTAAGATTATCTTCAAACAGTCTAGAACAGTGGCTGTCAGCCTTCATAATTCTGCGACCCTTTAACACAGCTACTCAGGTTGTGGTGACCCCCAACCATGAAATTACTTTCATTGCTACTTCATAACTGATTTTGCTACTATTATGAATCATAATGTAAATATCTGTGTTTTCTTATGGTCATAGGCAACCCCTGTGAAAGGGCCATCCAACCCCCAAAGACGTCACAACCCACAGGCTGAGAACCACTGGACAGTATTACTTAATTGTTAATGACTTAATGTTGGACTCTGAGGTCAGGAACACAGGAGGAAATGTCTAATCTTAGCACGCATATTCAGCGCAATATAAATTCAAAAGGTCAGGGGAAGAAGGCAAGGGAAGAAAATACAAAATTCACAAATCACCATAGACAATCCTAAGGTGTGAGTTCAGAGGTCACAGGCCTAAGATGAGTACATCAATCTATGTACCAGAAACTAATATGTAGAAAACAAAACTTAAAATATGATACCATTGAAAGGAATCCATAAGTGTATATATAAGTGTATATATATGGTATGCAGAACACTTAAAATACCTATGAGATAAACATAAGAAAATCTGGATAAAGGGATGTATGTGTCACACTCATGGGAAACAGTGTAATAAACACAGAGATGCATTTGCAGGATATTCAGGGTTAATTCGGTTTCTAAAAGTAAGCAGATCCCACGTTTATCAAAACCTGATGTGTGTATTTTCACACAGGCACACTCACAAGTAAATACACACAGGCAAATTTATCTGGCATGCATTTTCAAATAGGAAAAAAAAACTAGTGTTTGTAGAACTTTCCTCTCTGGTAAAGCTTTCCATCTTTGAGGGAAGTTCCTTAAGGTTCAAGATGTCTAAGAGGAGTTGAAACACTCTAGACTGGAGAGGCTCTGCTTAAAGTAAGGAAATAAACATCTCAAAAGCTCCAGGAAGTCCTTGAAACTGACCAGATGCACTAGGCCCCTCTCTCATCAAAGGGCTCAGTCCAGCTGAGCTGCCTGATAAAACTGACAATATTTAACAAAAGTCAAAATGTTTGTACCTGTGACCAAGTAATTCTACTTCTGGGTATATTTCATAAAGAAACATTCATACGGAAGAACAAAGATGAGTAATGAAAACTGACCCACTTGGGAATGGCATAAGTGAACAGCAAGACAGAAGGCTAGCCTGGGCTTCCTGAGCTGTGTAGTGAGATGCTGTACCAATGATGATGAGGACAAGGATGAAGACAAAGATGACAAAGGGGACAAAAATGGTGATGCTGTCATTGGTTCCCAAATCCTTGGCAACACAGGACATTTCTTCTTATATGCATATATCTCCTTTCCCTCTTAGATCACTATGTCTCTCTGATTGAATTGCTTTTTATTTAGTTTACCTAATAATTAAATTTTACAAATTAGAGTAACTTTTCTTACTAGGTATGGCAGAACAGACGTGTGATCCCCGCACTCAGGAAGTTGAGGCAGGCAGATCACTAGTTCAAGGCCAACCTAGGTTATGTGTTTAAAACCAAGTCTAAAAAAAAGATAGCCTGGCAGTGGTGGTGGCGCACGCCTTTAATCCCAGCACCCCAGAGGCAGAGGCAGGTGGATCTCTGTGAGTTCGAGACCAGCCTGGTCTACAAGAGCTAGTTCCAGGACAGGCTCCAAAGCCACAGAGAAACCCTGTCTCGAAAAACAAAAACAAAAACAAAAACAAAAAAAAGATAGTAAATTAGCTAAAAATTAAAAACAAAAATATTCTGCCAGTGTGTAGCTAGTCTTTGAATTTTGACTGATAATATATACTATGGAAAATTAAATTCATATGTAGTTGAATTTAACAAGGTATTTTTTCTTTTACAGTTTTTGGTTTTTCCTTCTTCCACAAGTCCCTAAGATTATAAGACCATGAGTATGTATTTTCTTTCTGGAGTGTTAGATTTTGCCTCTTACATTTCATCTTTAATCCATCTGGTTTGTATTTATGAGTGGTGGGGAGTCTGGTTGCGTTTGAATTTGGCATCTGTATGCAGCCAATTTGTCAGTACATATTTATTAAGTCCCTTTGCCCTCTTCGCCAGTGTACACTACCACTTCAATTACACAGTGAGCCCCGTGCACGTCTGAGTGTTTCCTGGACTCTCCTTTCTACACTGTTGAGCTATTTCTTATTTTAGTTGTCAAAACTTTATAATAAATCATGCCTGTTAATAATACAATTTTCTGTTCTTTGTTCTCTGAAGAAATTTATGTAGAAAGTACAACCTCAAGATGAATATAAACTAGTCAGGCAGATCATGTAATTTTATGAAAATAATATGAAAAAAAATAATTTGTTTTATTTACTGAATATCTCAGATTCACAAATTGTTTTATTTTCTTATTCATTGTGTCTTTTCTTTCCCCTCTAATGGTTATAACTACCACTTTCATTTTTAATAATTTTTATTTGTTTCTGGTTTTTCCACGCAAAATTTCTCTGTGTAGTCCTGGCTGTCCTGGAACTTGATCTGTAGACCAGGCTGGCCTTGAACTCAGAGATCTGCCTGCCTCTGCCTCCCGAGTGTGTGTGTGTGTGTGTGTGTGTGTGTGTGTGTGTGTGTGTGTGCGCGCGCGCGCGCCACCACAGCAGCTTGCAACTGCTTGATAGGAAAGGGAAGTAGGGAGGAAGTAAGGGAAGGAAGGAGGGAGAAAGGAAGTGGGAAGGGAGGAAGGAAGAGATGGGGAAAGAAAGAAATGAGGGATAAGGAGGAAAGGAGAAAGAAGAGAGAAAAATCTCACCCCTCACTTTCCTAAGAATCACTTTATTGCTGCTTTACCCAGAATGAATGTCTGAAAAGGATCTCAGAAAAGAGGGCTGCTGGACCACCAGCTGCCATGTTCAGCGAGAACAGCAGCCCTCTCTGGGGACCACAGCTGCTGGGTGTATCCAGAAGAGAACCACCATCTCCATAGAGTCTAAGCACATGTCAGTTCACCAGTGGGTTGGCTCTAAGCTTGGTCCCTTGGACTGAAGGAATGTGACATTCCTTGTTTGTTCCAGCCCCACAAAATTAAATAAAATGGGTTCATTCATCTCTATTTTTATTCAGAAAGAAAACACACTAAAAAACAAAATGCCTTTGGCTGTATTGATTCAGAAAGAGAAGAATTCAGTGAGGTGGATCCTACTGAGAGTTTGTGAAGCCCAAGGCTACCACCCAGCTTTGCCACCCCCTGCCTGTCAATGTGTGCTGAACCTGTTTGCCTAGGTGGACCAAAAGCCGCTCTTCCAGATTCTGCACTACCTCGGCTTAGTGTGGATAAACTTACCCGGTATACCCGGAGTTATTCACATCCCTGAGACCACCACGGCCAGTTCTGGTCATCTGCCCAAACTGTTTTAATCCACCAACTATTCCAGACAACTGAGAAGGAGGAGAGGGAGAATTATAGACAACTAAGGGGAGGGAGATTAGAAGGAAACCCAACACTTATGCAAGCGGATGCTATCATCATCTTCATCTCAGACCCACAACATCCAGCAGCTGGATTCGTGCTGCGGGAAAGCAAAGCAGATGGATAGGCAAATGGTCTGCTCTAAATCTCAAAAGTTAAACGTTTGTAAAGGCCTGCTGAAATGCCTCATTCCAGGATGCACGCCCTTGATGCATGCGGTTTCTGGGCGTCAAGTAGACACGGTGAAACTGCTGTTGAAGATGGGCGCCAACATTAATACCCAGGACGCGCATGGCCGCACCAGTTTGTGCCTGGCAACCTACCTGGTAAGAATTTATGCTTGTTAATGGGGCCACAGAGCAAGGGACCTACAGATGTCGTGTGGATTCGACTCAAAGAAAGGTGCCCATGAGTTGATGCAGTAGGAGAGTAGAACTTTCGGTTCCACTCATTATCCCTAAGGCTCGCACATATTCTTCACAAGCTAAGGGAGAGCTGGTGTGACCACCAGCGAAATGTTCTTTTCTATCTCAGCATCGGAATTTCACTCGAGGCATTTCTGGCCCTTCTGAGTATTTTTTAAGAAGGCTGCCATAAATGACCCCCAGACGGTGGTAGTGATTTCAAGATCCAGCTAACATCTGTGGGGTGAGATTAGATGGAGGGGGGCTGAGTGGACACTCCAGAGTGAAGAACGTGAGAAATGATGGGAGCTGGGAAGAGTGAGGGGACTAGGGTGAGGAGAACAAGCCAGGATCACAGGGCAACACCAAGGGAAGGACTCGGTTCCTGGCTAGTGCTCACATTAGAAACTGTAATGTCATTCCTCACACTCAGGATTTCGGTTCAGCATTGCCCAACATTGAAGCAAGACATGGTTAAGACTCATGGAAACTCCTCTAGCCCCCTCCTCTCAGTTGCTTTTCTGATTCTTCTGGGGTGACATAGCTTAAACCCGTGTGAAACAAGCCCTACCCACCACATGAGGAACACTTGAATGCTTCTCTTCTTTTCCAGCAATGTGACCACCATCCTAGCACATCTTGCCTCAGGCATTCACTACTGCTGCCAGTTGGTAGTGGTGGGTTCACCCCCAACCAGGCCTCCTAGGGTGCCCCACTGAAATAAAGCACTTCCCTTCCCCAAACACACCACCCCTTCCTGTCACAATTCACACAGAGTTTACAATGATGCATTACTCAATTCCCACGGAGATTTTCTCCAGAGGCCGCTTTTTAATTTTTTTTTCCTTTCCCTGGGACCCACAGACAAATCGAGGCATGATATTTTGAAGTGTGGTCCACAGGGTTCTTGTATCAATATCCCATAGAGGTCTTGTTTGGAAGGCGGGTTCTGAGGTATACTAAGGTTTCCTCTGTTAGATACTCCTTGGATAGCATGGGGGCAGGGGAGGAAGGGAGCCTGCAGGTTAGACCAACCTCCCCGTAAACATCTGTGGCCCCCTGAGTTTGAAGACCACTGCTCTGTGAGTCCTAGCTGAGTGAGTCTGCATATCTCAGACAGATGTATGGCCACACTCTCAGTCCCCTCCCTTATCTCAGACAGATGTGTGGCCACACTCTCAGTCCCCTCCCTTATCTCAGACAGATGTATGGCCACACTCTCAGTCCCCTCCCTTATCTCAGACAGATGTATGGCCACACTCTCAGTCCCCTCCCTTATCTCAGACAGATGTGTGGCCACACTCTCAGTCCCCTCCCTTATCTCAGACAGATGTGTGGCCACACTCTCAGTCCCCTCCCTTATCTCAGACAGATGTGTGGCCACACTCTCAGTCCCCTCCCTTTGTAGCACATGCCGTCATCACTGCTCTTGTTAACACACTTTTTTTGTGTCTGAGATAAAGAAAAGAAAACATCCGGATTAAGGAGCAAAGGAAAGGGGCGGAAATGCTGTGTAAAGTTGACCGCCATTAGACTCAATGAAGACAGCAGAAACAAATTGTATGTCTTTTAGAACTCTAAATTTCCAAACTTGAAAGGACTGGAAGGACGTTCTCCCTAAACATCAATTATGAGGGGCAAGATGGATTGTTTCCAGGTGACCCCTTTGCAGGCAACTCTTCCCAAAGAGCTGTGTGAGAGAAGTGACCCAAGATAGGACGGCCTTCTTAACTGTGCTGGCTTCTGAGTGAGGTCTAGTCTGGACCCATCCCTGGATGCTGAGGCTCTGGGGAGAGGAGGGTCGCTGTGAAATCCGGTGATGTCTAGATTTGATCATTAGGAGAACCTTGGCAAAAGAGGCACTTAGAAACTGATTCTTAACTCAGGGTATACAGAGATTTGTAGACATGTGACCTTGGGCAAATCTCTTCACCTTTTTGTTCCTCTGTCTTTACTTTTGAGGTATAGTAAAAGCAGTAACCCCAGCTTCTCACAGCTGAAGGCAATGGTGAGGTCGGCTGACATAGTAGGTATGGGGTTCATCTGTCGCCTCCAAATGGTATCAAGGCTTTCAAATGTCTTCACTGATTTCTAAATTTCTTTTCTGAAGAAGAAGGAAAAGAAAAAAAGAATGAAGAAAACCACATACACACATTGAGTTCCAGGAAGAATTGCAAAATATTTTAGATGTTTCAAAGCTTACTCCACCAAAAGATCTGCTTTTTCAAAAGCCATATGTAAAATCTTGGGCAATTCTGAAGTTTGCAAAGCATGCCTAGCTTTTGGGTCCTCTGATACATTTTTTTTTCTTTTAAGCAGAGATCTTGATGACTTGGACATTAGCAATTAGAAACAAATTTAATATATTAGTAAACTATGAGTCAGTACAAACAGTGCCCCCCAAATATTTGTTTCTACTTAAGACAGATATCGCTGGCCAGTTCTACAGAACCTTATTTGGTATTACAGCCCATGGAGGTTTTTAGTTTTGATTTTTGTGGCCAGGATGTAATCCAGGATGTCTTCAAAGTCACTATGTAGCAGAGAATGACCCTTAACTCCTGATCCTCTTGCTGGTAACCTCTGGGATTCTAGGTCTGCATCTCCATGCCTGGCTCAGCCGGGAGTTTGGATGTGCTCCTTGTTGGCAGATATTGTCTAGAGGCTTCAAAACCACAAGGTTCTGTCCATATGATTCTTTCTTCAGGAAGTTTATTAACTCTTTAGGTTTTGGTGCTTCCAATATTGTCATCCTAAGGGAAAGAATCTTCAGCTGTCTCAGCTCACTGGGACATCTCGAGGCTTGACTATATACACGTGGAGGAAGGCTAGAAACCGCTTTTGAATAAAAGGTTATCACATTATTCTTCTCAATAAGAGTTTCATCTACTTATTTGTCTGTTTATAAGTAGCTGTGTAGCCCAAGGGTTGAAGATAAATGTAGGAGACTTTCTGCTTAGCAAAGAGAACTAAGCTTGGTTATCAGCTAAGCTGGGTCAGCTAAAGAAGTATAAATTAAGAAAGCAGTGTAAATCTGGGCAGGGATAGTCTCAGGTTACTAATGTTCTTTAATATAAGATAGTAAAAAAAAAAGGCTGGAGAGATATCTCAAAGATAAAGAGCATTGACTTCCACGGGTTCAGGGTTCAATTCCCAGCAACCACATGGTGGTTCACAACCATCTATAATCAGATCTGACGTCCTCTATTGGCATATAGGCAAACCTGCAGACAGAATACTGTATACATATTTATAAATCTACAAAAAAAAGATCCAGCTGGATGTACTGACCAGCAAGGTGATAATATCAAGTTTCAGCTGATACAAATAGGGTGCAGGGAATTCACACAGCCTCCTAAGAAACATGTAGGTGCATAAAACCTTGCGAGGTGTATCCCTTGGAGAATGCTCGTGCTTCACCTTAGAGAGTCAGGATGCCAGCATTAGAACTGCAGCTATTGGCAGGGTGTGTGAGTTGTGTGTCTAAGCACTGGGATGAGACTGACTCAAGTAAGGAAGATGCTGTCCTTTGGGTTATTATAAACAGGGCATGAGATGATAAAGAGCCAAGACCTACACTTTAGACATGGGAGACAGGCTGGCATGTAGGCTAGGACTCAGAAGTGGTACAGGAATCCAGCTTTTAGACGTGGATGTTGTCATCCAAGTTAGACAGGTGATGTGTATCATGTAGAACTAAGCCACATGCCAGAGCAGCCAGAGCAGGTGACTACTCCCTGTCACATGCTATCTTTGGGGTAGCCTAATTGTTGCAGCTGAATCCCAGTGAGGGGTCCTGGAAATGAAAGGGAGAGGCAAGAGCGCCTGCATCAACCTGCATGTGAAGGGCCACAATCAGACAGAAAACCTGGGAACTTGAAGCTCAGACTTCAGCTCTCTGCTCTGGGGCCCGAGTTGGAACTGTGGTCTTTAATGGTTTCCACTTAAACAAGCTTTTAGCCAAACCAAATAAGTGGCCAAAACAACTACAACAAAAACCATCACCACAACAACAACACACACACACACAGCTATAGAAAGCTTGACCCGTGTTATATGAGGCTGTCTTATATAATAATACTATCGCTGCTGCCTTTCAGGGCTGGCTTGAAGGCTGTGTGAGTCTGCTCAGAAATGGTGCCAAGCACAACATCCCAGATAAAAACGGCCGCCTGCCACTGCATGCTGCCACCGCAGAGCCCGATGTGAGGTAAGCAACACATACGCCAGATGGAAAAGACCCAGCTTGCATAAGGAAGGCATGGAACCCACCCTTCTGTGGCTGATAAAAAGGAAACTTACCCATTTCGCAGAGAGGACCTCAACACAATGCTCTAGCGTAGTTTTAAACTCTGATCTTGCTTCCCTCTTACATCTGAACCACTTTCTTCATAGTCTTTTATTTTGGGAGAAAGCCTACTTTTCATCATTAGAATCCATAAATTCATTCATTCATTCATTCATTCATTCATTCTAGCAGTCATTTATTAACTCAGTAGCTATTACTGGAACTTCATTATGAAGCGGAGTTTTAGTCCCTAACAATGCCACAATAAATAAGACAATCTCTGATGTCCCAGAGTGGACGCTGTCGTGAAGGAATCTAGTAAACAAAGGAATAAGATACTTTCCAATAATGACAAGCGCTTTGCAGAAAATCATACAAGCTAAAACCACTGTGATGTGTCAGTCCGCTTAATGTCCAAATGGGCTGTACAGCCTGAGTCTAGGAGTTGAAGAGGCACAGGAGCCTGAGGCAGAAGTCCAGGGCACTAGAGAGAAAACCAGGGCGGTATACACATGGAGTCAGTGTGAAGGGATTTACTCAAAGTCAGTGATTGAGGAGGTCACAATTTGGTAAGACAATTGAGAAATCAAGGGGAAGATGCCTGGTCCAGTGAGTTCCTCATTCCTCAGTGTCGAACTGGCCGCTGTCTCCATCATTTTGCAAGCCCCTACAGCAGAGCTGATGATAGCATTTCCTGCTACAAACAGCAATGCTGCTCCTGGACTCTTTCTTCACCTCTGTGCGGGCAACTTGACTTTAATAGTAATTGAGCATCTTCCAGTCTCAGGCCTGACCAGCAACGCGAGTAGGGGTGGGATGGGGTGGGGAATATGCTGTGTACCTCACCCTCAGCACCCAGGACCAGAATGAAGATCTGGATGAAGCTCTCTGAGTCTGAAAAGGTGAAACCTTTCTCCAGGCAGGGGGGATAACAGGATTTCTTCATTTCAGTCACTTTTATAGAAAGTAAAAGGCTTGGGAAATCCCGGGACTATTCCTGAGGCTTGCTGCTTGCTATCTTGGACTCTATCCAGACATAACAGAACTTACCCAAAGCCTGATGAAGCAAGGAAGGTTAGGAATGAAAGAGCAAGCCCAGACCATTAACCATCAGTAGTCATCATAGGTAAAGGGATGGTTTGTTTTAAGAAAAGGAAGAGGGAAGGAAAGGGAGGGGAGGGAAGGAGAGAGAGAAGAGGGAAAGACTTTAAAGACAGCTTGCATAAATATTTAGTTACAAAAGTAAACTGCTTCTGCAAGAGTGATCTTGAGAAAATAAGTTTGAAAACAACATACCTTCTAAGACTCATTCTGCCTTGATTACTGAACTTAACTGACTTTATCTGCTTCTCTTGAGGATTTTAAAAGCTACTTATTCTGAAAGATAAATGCCTACTTAAGTTAGAATAATTATAGTTATTACAGTAAATAAAACTCAAAGCTTGAGTGCTTCACCCTCAAGTTTTAGTTCTCAGACATATCAGTCTCAATGTAGGTGTTGCTGGGGGAGGGCTGGCTCCCCTCCACACGGTGATCCAGGGACCCGAGCATCTCCCGTCTTGTAACTAGCAGCCTGAATGGTCACAGAATGTCCTTCCCTTGGCCTGGTAATGGGCAAAGAGGAGCAAAGAGATGCCTTGCTCATTCTTACAAAACCTCAGGCAGACATCACCATTCATGTCTGTTCTTTTTCCATTGACAAGAACTGGTCATTTATACACAGTTGTATAGAGTGAACATCATGAGATGTTCCAGTTTTGGGCAGAGAAGTTATCTGCCTTTGGTGATGCCAGTCCATGAACTGGGAACTCAGATTTGGATGAAAAGCTCTCTCAGTCCTCACCTTCTGCACCTTTTCAATCAAAACTACATGGGTCAGCCAGATCCAACCTCTGAAGTGATTAGCTGAAAACAGATCCAAGTGTATGTCCTCTTCTGCATGGACTTTTCTTTTCTTTTGTTTGTTTGTGTGGTTTTTGGATTTTGGTTTTTTTCACGATGGGGTTTCTCTGTATAGCTCTGATTGTCCTGGAAGTCACTCTGCAGATCAGGCTGGCCTTGAACTCAGAGATTCTCCAGCTTCTACCTCATCCCCACCCCCAAGTGTCCCGACTAGCGGGACACAAACAGAACTGATTTCGCCCTGGAGGGTAGGAATGAAAGGGCAAGAGACACGAGAAATGACAGCAAGTCAGGCTTTCTGATCAAGCTGCCCACTTTATTATTTCTCAGAAGCTGTTATATAGCAAACAGGTGCGGGGGGTAGGAGGCTGGAATTCAGGTCTGGAGACCTCCCTAGCTGATAAGAAAGTACTGAGGTCTGTAACTGTTAACTAACAAAGTAAATGCCAATTGCTTCTAAAGCCTGGGGCCTGCAGGTCTCACTAGGTTAATTTCCTAGGCCCAGAAACTTGCCCTGCAAAGGTGAATATCTTACTTAACTTGTGAACTTAAGATGGCATAAAAAAATGCAGGTCTCCTTCAAGAGGTGGTGAAGATTACCCTCATCCACGATGACCTCGCACGTGGCATCCGCGAAGCTGTCAAAGCCTTAGACAAGCGCCAAGCCCATCTCTGTGTGTTTGCATCCAACTGTGATGAGCCTATGTATGTCAAGTTGGTGGAGGCCCTTGTGCTGAGCACCAAATCAACCTAATTAAGGTTGATGACAACAAGAAACTCAGGGAATGGGTAGGCCTCTGTAAAACTGATCGAGAGGGAAAGCCACAGAAAGTAGTTGGTTGCAGTTGTGTCATGGTTAAGGACTATGGCAAAGAATCTCAGGCCAAGGATGTCATCGAAGAGTACTTCAAGTGCAAGAAATGAATAAATAAAAATTTTGGCTCAAAAAAAAAACACGCAGATCTCAAAATACAGGTCTAGCCGGGCGGTGGTGGCACACGCCTTTAATCCCAGCACTTGGGAGGCAGAGGCAGGTGGATCTCTGTGAGTTCGAGACCAGCCTGGTCTACAAGAGCTAGTTCCAGGACAGGCTCCAAAACCACAGAGAAACCCTGTCTCGAAAAACAAAAAACAAAAAAAAATACAGGTCTTTGCTTCTAGCAGCCAAGTGCTGGGATGAAAGGTATGAACCACCACCACTTACTCTGTGGACTTACTATATGTAGCAGTGTCTCTAGATATTCCAAGACCTATCCAGGATCTATTCCACATACTATATACATCAGTGTCTCTAATACTCTAGGATCTACCCACATACTATATACAGCGGTGTCTCTAGATACTCCAGGATTTAACCCACATACTGTATACAGTGATGTCTCTAGATACTCTAGGATCTACCCCACATACTATATATATCAGTGTCTCTAATACTCCAGGATCTACCCCACATACTATATACACCAGTGTCTCTAGATATTTCAGGATCTATCCCACATAACTTTGAAAGCAAAGTCTTGAGGCTTCCTTGTCTCTGGATATCATCCCTAATGACCAAGCCAGTTTCCTCTGGTGAGTTGAGGCTTCCTCGTTTCTGGATATTATCCTAAATGACCTAGCTAGCATCTTCTGGTGAACTGAATCCAGAAAAGTAGACATCTTTCCGTGTGTCAAAGATAACAGATTTCTTCTTGTAATGGATAGATGATTCTGAATGGTAAAATTTTGCTATTCAACTCATGAGAAGCAAAGCTGTGGCTAACTATTTTGAAAGCCATATTTTGTGTTAGTGAATCTTCTTCAGAATGGATTGGGTCAAACCCTTAACATCCATAGACAGCAAATTAATTAGTTGAATTACCTATAGACTCTCTGGGAAGCAGCTCATCCTAAAGGCTTCCTTTCGGAAGTAAACTGATAAAAAAAATAATTATAAGGTACTTTGTGGTTGTTATACGAGAAAATTTATGGTAGAGTTACGTCTGTATTAGGCATTTGAAGAGGCTAAGCAAGCCAAGCTTTGTCTCGGCAGTGGGACGAACCCTGTTTGAGCATCAGTGTGTGCTTGGCATTGCTTTCTGAAAAACAAGCTGTCTTTGTTAGGGTTTCTATTTCTGTGAAGAGACTCCAGGACCATGGCAGCTCTTACAAGGAAAACATTTAACTCATGTGACTGGCTTACAGTTTCAGAGGTTCAGTCTATTATCCTCCTGGCAGGGAGCATGACAGTGTGCAGGCAGCCATGTGCTGGCTACATGCTGATCAGAAGGCAACAGGAAGTGGACTGGGACACTGAGCAAAGCTTAAGCAAGAGACCTTAAAGCCTGCGTGCACAGTGACACTTCCTTCAACAAGGCCACACCTCCCAATAGTGCGGCTCTCTGAGTTCCTGAGGGCTAATTGCATTCACACTACCACACAGACTTTGTCTGGTTGTGTAGGCAGCTTCCAGCCCTGCAACTGCACTGAGAAGCAGAGAGTCTCTCCCACGAAGCACATGAGCCTGGTTTCTTAAATGGACACAACCTTAAAGAAATCATTTATTTACTTTGTGTGTGTACTCACGTGTGAGTGTATACCATGACATACATGTGAAGCCAGGGGGTAACTTATAGACGTTAATTCTCTCCTTCCCTCACGTGAGTACCAGGGATCAAACATAGGTCCTCAGACTTGGAAGAAAGCGTATTTACCCACTGAGCTGTCTAACCAGCCCATATTTAGGTATAACCTTAGACTAGCTTAGCAAATGTTTTGGTCTGAATTAAACTCAAAGCAAACAATGACAATGATGAAGAAGAGGAAGATGATGTTGATGAGAAGGAGGATGGTATTTTTTAATTTTATTTATCTTTCAGACAAGGTTTCTCTGTATAGCTCTGGCTGTCCTGGAACTTGCTCTGTAGACCAGGCTGGCCTCGAACTTGGAGATGTCCTGCCTCTGTCTCCTGGGAGCTGGGATTAAAGGTGTGTGACACCACCACCCAGTTGATATTGGTTATTATAGGTAATGCTCTGAACAAAATTCTTAGTGCTTTCTAGGTCACATTTAACATACCTCTCTTCTATACAGTAAGTAATACTTTTATCCTCAGTTCTCAGAAGAGAAACTGAGGCAATGGAAACCAAGTAACTGATGCAAACATGAAGAAAACCTAGCTGCCTGATGAGTCTGCTGTCTTCCTGAGAGACACTGTTGTGAGCCTTGCAGAGTTTATTGCAATAATCATATTTTATCAATAAGCCCTTGGCCTGTGTTGCCAGGCCTTATGAGAAACAGCCTTACAAAATTCTCTGGCTCATGATCAGGTCATATTTTATTCATTACAACATCTTTTAAAATCCTATATAAGAAACCACAGAGAAAAAGTTTCACTAAGGGAAAGATTGCTCTGCTTCTCCAGAGCAAATAATTTGGAATTTATATTATAGGAATACTGTGGTTTATGGTCCTGGGCCTCCCTTTCTGTGCCTAGAAAATTCAAAACTCAGTTTGAAACCAACCTCTGACATACACAGGACTGTGCACCGTGTCTTCCATCTCCTGCCCTTGTTTTCTGTGGCTAATTTCTTCACTCACCTTGTTTTTATTTGTGCAACCAAAAAGCACTTAAAATCCCTGTTGGGTTGAGAGAAGTCAAGAGTGGCTATAGACAAAACCTGAATCTCGCTTTATCTGATCAACCACTTTGTCTTGGACAAGATACTATGTGAAGGCTCAGATAAGTTTCCTTTCTAGAAAGTGAATGGAATGCAATTCTTCCCTTAATCAGGAGAAAGGCAGAAATAGAGGGCAGCATATAAAACCTACTGAACACAGTGCCTACTGCCTTGTGTTGAGAAAACATTAATGGTGAGTGTGGTATTAATGGTCATAGTAGAAGAGAGACACGAATATCACATGCTGGGATTAAAGAATAGGACCCCTTAATTGCTACCCCACCAGTTCCCACCTGGGCACACACAGGTCTCAAAGGGTGTGTCCAAACACACAACTGTTTGTGTACACAACCCATAGCAGCATTTATTGCAAAGAATTCTGGGCTAGAAACACTCATCCACCCCCCCCTCCCCTCCCCCCCCCCCCGTGTAGACTCAAGGGAACGTTGGTCTTCAGAATATCAGGCCATTCCGTTCCCCAGACGCTCACTTTGCAACTTTTGTGAGCTCGGGTCCATCTGTAGATTCTTCATATTAGTAAGCAGAACCAACAGCCACCTGGAGGCCTTGTGCACAGATGTTTGCTCTGGCTTAAAAATCTGCTGACCCTCAGGTTTCCAAAAGGCAGACTCCTCCCATGTGACACTCACTGGAGGTTATTGAGAGGAAGCCTCAGACTGAAGCTGCTTTTAAGTAATCTAGAGGGACGCTCGAATTCTGCCCTTAGCCTGTAAAGAGATTCAGGCTCTCCGATCACTTGGGACCCACATCCTCAGCTAAGGCCAAGGGAAGTGTGGACTGGAGCAGACATAGGGATAAGTGATTTATACGTTAGAACACAGAGGAGCCCAGGTTTCATCCCAACAAGTCCCGTGCCTGCTAGGAACTCTTTGCTTCTCAGCAGGTCCAGGTTTTTCTCCCTTTCAGCACCCCATGCTTTTCTTGTGCTCTTGGCTGGGACATTCAGAGGGTGCCCGAGTGAAAGAGGGGACAGGATCATTAGGACAAAGTCCCAAATTCACAGAGTTGTGTTTGTACAACCCTGTACACATTTGTCCTGAAAGGCAAATGGCGATTTTTTTCTGAAAGAAGCCACTGGACTATCTGAAGAATTTCTTCATGGTCTCCATGGTAACAGATTCCCCCCCCCCCCTTCTTTCTTTTTCTCATTTTCCCCTGCTCCAGCACCAGCAATCCTGCCTCTTTTCATCACTCTTGACTACAGCCAGGTTTCCTGGCTCATCTTGGGGTCCTTTGAGCTGCTAGTGCTCTAACCTGATGTGAATATTTCATTGTGTCCCACTCTTGCATGCAAACAGCCTTAGGGACAGGAAGGGGAGATGACGGACTTGAGGGTCATTCCCATCAGCTGTCATCATTGAGCTGCAGGGCTGGGAGCCTGCGGGGTCAACAAAACAGATTGCAGAAGTCAGCTGCTCCTACGAAGTCTCTTACTGATCCCTCCTGCCACCTGAATCACCTGAGGGCGATCAGGGAAGACCCAGAGAAGACAAGACCCAGCAAGGTTTAAATGAACCATTATAGAGAGGCTGGGAGTGAGCACATAAAAGCTATCCTAAGTGTTTTGTAAGCGTTGATTCAACTGAAAATTGTAGCAAATCTTTAGGAATGAGAAGCATGCTTTTCATTTCACAGATAAGAAAAAAAAATGGTCCTTGGACTTTTATAACTTGTCCAAGGCCCCAGGCTAGTTGGTAAGAAGTGGGGATGGATTCTAATAGCAAGCCTCTGTTTTCTCGTTACTCAATCATGGCCCAGGTGAGAAAAGGTACCTGCCGGGGATCCTTGTTTGCTGTCCTGGAGCCTGATATGTGGTGGTCTGGAACTTTTCCTCTGAGATCTGAAGGCAGATTGAACAGTTTCCAGCGGGGATGGTGGAAGGAATGTTTCTGGCCATTGTAGCATCACACCGGAACTCTAGGAGAATAACAAGACTGAGGGATCCAGAGTTGGGGTAGACGGGGACTAAACCATGTGACCTCCACACCACTGAACAGCAAGGGTCACCAGGCTGCATAGTGGACACCTTGTCTTTAGTTCAGGCTGAATCACAGAAACACTGGGGGGGAGCAGGGGGGGCAGGGGTGCTCTTCTTCTGGATATCTGTGTCCAGGGTTGGAAGCCTACAAGTCTTGAAGACTTCAGAATCAAATAGTTAAGACAGCATAGATCAATCCTTCAGACGTAGAAGATGGGGGATTCCAAAAAGTAGCAACTGAGGAAAATCCAGAGAAATGGGCAAGAGATGGTGCTCTCTCTTCACCTAGCACAACAGCACGTACCTGTTATCCTAAGCTGAGGAAGGATGGAGAGTCACGGGTTTGATGCCAGCCTGTGCTACCTAGGAGTTCAAAGCCAGCCTGGGGTACACACCAAGATACTAAAACAAAAACAAAACCATGTTCTCCAAAAGAGCAGAAAGATGTTTCCACCCCAGAATGGTTGTCAGAAGCCAGTCTGACTCTGCCCCTCCTCCCTGAGATGCTCCCACTAACTAAACAACAAAGTCATTACTGTGGAGACTTAGTTGATGTCATCCTCAAAGGTCAGACTCAGAGCCAGGGATTGCAGAGACAAAGAATTGGAGAAGCCCATAAGAGATAGGAATTCATCCCACAGCCTTGGGGGCCCACCCAGTTTGCCGCATGGGAACTCTCTCTGTTAACCCCTATTGAAATCTTCTGAGTCTCACTTTCCATCTCTCTCGACTGGATCCAGAGGGGAAAGAAAACCTGTCTGAGCACCAAGGAGCCCATACACCTTGGGGCTAGCTGAGAGAGTAACACTGCCCTTAGCTCAAGAATTCTCAACCTGTGAGTCGCGACCCTTTAGGGAGCCAATGACCCTTTCATAGGACTTGCAAATCAGATATCCTGTAAATCAGATTTTTACACTATGATTTGTAAACGTAGCAAAATTACAGTTAAGAAATAGCCATGGAATAGTTTTATGGTGGTCAGGACAGCGCAACATGAGAAACAAACTGTGTTAGAGTTGCAGCATTAGAAGGTTGAGAACCACACCCCCACTCATATCTTGACCCCTCCCTTTTAATTCTGTACCCACTGGAGACAAAAGTGGCTCCTGGAGAGAGAGACAGAGAAGAGACAGTCACCAGTTCAGCCCACTCTACCCATACAGCAACCAGAGGCGAGACCATTAGAAACAAAACTATTACCCCAGTTGAATTGTTTTTTGTTTGTTTGTTGTTGTTTTGGTTTTTTTGAGACAGGGTTTTTCTGTATAGCCCTAGCTATCTTGGAACTTGCTTTGTATACTAGGCTGGCCCTGAACTCAGAGATCCGTCTGCCTCTGCCTCCAGAGTGCTAGGATTAAAAGACGTGCGCTGCCACTATACCTGGTCTCAGTTATTTTTATAATGACTTTCTACCAGGTAAAGGAATGAGTCTAGAACTCAGAAACCGTAAAGGAGACAAACTGCTCAGTCTTAGCCTATTCCTACAAATCTTTGTGCAAGGAATTCTCAGTCTGCCATAGACACTTAATTCTTCTCTCCGCGGAATGTCATTCAGCAGTGAGGCAAGAATTAGGCACCCAGCAGCAGCTTAGCTCCCCCAGAAAACAGTGGAGAAACTAGATTCAAACCCAGGCTTCCAAAGCCATTTCACGTCTATGGCAAATAAAGAGAATTCCATCCTCATTCAAGCTCTCCTTGCTTCATGTCTACTACGGAGGCAGCAGGATTGGTACATCACACTTTTCTTCTCTTGGTAGTAATTTAACACATAGGGTTTGGGATGTCATCTAAACTGAAACACAATGACAACTGGATGGAGAGACTGGGAAGATGGATAGGTCACTGGAGGGCTTCCCATGCAAGCACAAAGGCCTGAGTGTAGATCCCCAGCACCAAGTAAAATCGTGGTACCTCAAATCTGTAGCCCAGCTTTGGGGCTGAGGGGGACAGAGATGAGATAAACTTGGGATCACTGACAGGCCAGCTCCGAGCTCAGAGAGAGAGAGAGAGAGAGAGAGAGAACAAGTAAGGGAGACACTTGATGTCCACCCTGTCCTACACACAGACACACATACAAAAGCATGAATGCTTACATGCATATGAACACTTAGGACACACACAGAGATAGGAAAACTGAGTCGGGGAATAGAACTAAACAATTTCATTTTGCAAATGATTCTTATAAAAAAAATCATTTTGAACCTCTTTGCCTGAATCGTTTTCAGCCCTCATGGTGAATTTTCAGCCCTCATGGTGGGAGTTCATTGGCCAGCACTTTCTCAATGGTCTCCAAACATGGCTGTTTACCAGATCGCCCTGAAAGGTGCTTTTCAGCTGTAATGACTAGGCTCCTCCAAGACCCATTGAGTGCAATCCAGCTGTTTGTGGTTTCAAAAACATATCCCCCTGTGGTTCTGAGCTGGGGCCAAGGCTCAAAATCTAGGATGAATGTTTCTAGAAATAAAGCTTTGTGTCTCGGTCCCAGTCCACGCTTTGTGCTTATTACCTCAGTCGGTCCTTACACTGAGCTGTGAGGCCAGGGCTTATTACCCCCAAAGACAGGAAGCACTCGGGTAGAGAGAAGGTACGTAACTCACCTCAGAGTTCAGAGTTTGGCGGGTCTGACGTGTGATGTGAACTCAAACATCTGGCTCCAGAACCTGGCTCTAGGACCAGTGCCGTCACCTGCCTCTCCCTCCCAGAGAGAATGTTGACCTTGGCCAACCAAGTGCAAGCCAGTGAGCTTGAGAATCGCTGACTTGCTTCTCATTGAATCCTGTCGTCTCCTGCTCAGAGGTCCCTGTTTTACCAGGATGTCAATGTGTAAATGCAAGCACTGTCTATGCTTATGCAAAGGGAATAAAGCCAAGCCGCACATGCATGCATTTGGCTACTGAAGTACTACGTAGGTGACAGAGGGTGAGGCTAAAGACTCACTGCCCTGCCTCCCCTTGGTCCCCAGCAGCACCAGGATAGTAAGAAGCTGGAGGAGGCAGTCCTGCTTCTCTGTTGTCTGTGTTCACATCGTCCCATAGATCTTTCTCTCGGGTTGGCGGGAAGAGCCTCATTGTATTCGGGGGGGCCTTCAGCTGTGGTCCCCGTGTTGTGTTTTGAGACCCACGCTAAGCACCCAGAACTGCCAGTGCTAGTGAGCCGCTCTCGTTCCTCCCGACAGGCTCCTCACGGTCCTGCTGCAACAATCCAGCCTCAGTGAGATCAACCATCAGGACGCGGAGGTGAGTAAGCTGTCCCCAGCCACAGCCCAGATGTGACGGCGGCAGAAGGCATCTTTTACACGCAAGCAAGCTTCTCTTTCCTACCTCCAGGCAGACTGCTGTCTGTCAGTTGGGGTTGGGGCAGGGGCAGCTTCTTCCAGGGAGGAGGAGCTTTCTGGCATTAAGTACTGAAGCATTAATCATATGACTGAAATTTCATCATTTCGCCCTGGGTATTCCCTCTCCTGTCTCCTTGAGTCCCCCAAACGTAAACCACAAGCCGTGGCTCCCCAGATGTGTTCTTTCCGGGTTAGGAGGACACACAGACTAGTCCCAGGCCAGCATTACTAGTCCCTGTTAATCATAATTGCTGTTGCCTTCACATTGCTAAGTCAGCCTTGCAGAAAACGTCCGAACCATCAACCCCCATCCTGAGCAGAGTTCTAGGTCAGACCCTGTAGTGCTTCCCCAGACCAGCTTAGGGCTTGATCATAGTCATGCCATGTTCCACGATGAGTACTGATTTTCACCAGCCAAGGGATTTCTGTAACAATTGTCTCAAATCCAGCTAAAATCCCTGGGCTCTTTGTGGGCTTTCTGTATAAACACATGCTGGATTAGGTTGCTCTTCAGTAAGGAGGGCTAGTAATACTGAGAAAGTCTTGTCCCACTAAACACACACACACACACACACACACACGAGATGTCACGCTACACTGGTTTTGATAAATCAGCTGGTCCCAGACGCTGAGGTAGGTAGGAGTCAGCCCCTCTTAGCTTCCTCCTGATCCCCTGCCCCCATCTGTCTTGAGCCTTTCATCAGAGGTCTCCCCGCAACCATCATGATGGCCACGCCAAAAAGCCCCTGTTCAAACCTGGGTTTGAAATGGAACATCCCCCTGATTTGCTGATTTGTGGTCACACACCGTGTTCCCTCCACACATCCTCAGCGACCCAAAGCCACACCGCAGAGGATGGAACGGCGCACCTTCTTAGACTTCTACTTTAAAAGGGAGAACCAGGGACAGGATAGGAGCTGTGTGCACTGACCGCTCTGTGCCCACGTGGGAAGCGAGTGCTTGGAAGATTACACTCGTGTCAGCACACTGGAGATGTCTAGACCCTAAGCAAGCCGCCGACTACTTCCTCCACCTCAGTGCTGCCACCCCCACCCCAAGTCTGATTTAGGTAACTGGTGTTTGAGTTATCCATACCCTAAAGCCAAATTCCACTGCAGGCCTGCAACCCTGGCTACTTTGAAGCTGAACTGGTCTCCCCAGCAAAGTCATAGTTCCCCGCCACCCTACTCCTCTCATGGAGGCGGAGGGAAACACGAATCTTTCAAAGATCTCTGGTTCTTCCTTATGCAAAGTGACCTCTGTTTCAAAAAAAAAAAATTAATTAAAAAAAATCCAAGGGGCATAACGGTGCACGCCTTTACTCCCAGAATAACTCAGGAGGCAGAGGAAGGAAGTTCTCTGTGAGTTTGAGACCAGACTAGTCTATATCTCAAGCTCCAACACGACTTCATAGACAGACCCTGTCTCAAAACAACAACAAAAATTCCTCTTGTTATCATGCCACCATTTAGGCCCACAAAATTCTGGGCTGAGAGAGTGGCAGTCTCAGTGATGATGTGTCCTGCCCAAGGGCACACTTGCTTCTTCAGCCTGTGTCTCAGCAGGTCTGCACCCATTTGAAACCACTCTCCAAAAGTGCCTACTGCAGAAAGCATGGCCTACGGGTTGTGAGGTGCTCAGCAATTAGGGTGTTCGCACAAAACTTGGCTTTCAAATATGCTTGGTTTAGTCACACAAATATCTCTCATAGTACCATGCTAACAGACATGTCAGCAAGAGGGGAACAGCTGGTTGAGCAGAAAATACAGATGCAGGATTCAACTGGGGGTTCTTCTATGGTGAGGATGCTTCAGGAGCTTCGTGGGCTCCTCCACAGTGAAGCTTCCTGTCAAGGCCGGGAGAATGGCACTGGTGGAGATTGCCATTGTGAGCCCAGCAACAATGCCGGAAGTTCAAAGGTCACTGAAGCAGGGACACACACACACACACACACACACACACACACGCCAGTCTCAGGTCCTCTGGTAATGAATATCAACACAAGAGACCAGAGAAACAGCGTCTTGGGAACATGGCAGCAAGATCCTAGAGACCATTACCAAAGTTCCAATTTTTGTATCATTTCTCTGGGCTGTGGCTTTGGGCTATCTGAGCTCAATCACAGTTGTGGAACTAGTCCACTAACATAACAATGTCACCTCTGGGTCGCATGGCTAGTCCCATTAACACATCAGACTCTCCTATCAGAACTGCTTGGTGACCAGCTTAGAGGCCTATTCTAAGTCACACAAAATGGTTCCACTTATGTTCCTAACACCTGACTGCATCTGCATTAAACATGAAGGTTCAATACAGATTCGGCCCTCTGTATTGATGGGGAACTAGTCCCGAGTCTCTCTGGGATATCAAGAATCTGAAGTTCAAGTGCCTTCTGTAGCCGTGCCTCTTTTGCCTGTAACCCATGCGCGTCTTCTCTCGGACCTCAGCTATTCTCTAGATTACTTCCAATACTGCGTGCAATGTAAACCATGTGTTAATTGTTGTTATACTGCATGGTTCTATGACAAGAAAAAACTCCGTGCGTGATTAAGACAGGTATGATGTCCACATTTTTTTTTAAATCCTCGTTTGGTTGAATCCATGGATGTGAAGCCCACAGATGTGAAGAGTCATGAAAAGAAGAAAGGAGAAAATAAATGTCTGAAATCATCCTAAAACTAGAATGTGATGTTCTTATGTTGAGGAAACGTCGTATGTGAACTCAGTGGCTTGAAGCAATTCTCCTAAGGTGCAGTTTTTGTATCATCATATTTTCTTTCGGTCCAGTAACTTCAGCGCTACAGGTAACATTAGAAAGACCCTCACCAATTCCACCCCGACCACCTTCATCTCCAGGTAATCACTTCACCTCCCAGTCTAGCCATATGTTCAGAAAAAGCACAGAATATCACAGAGAAGGCATTACACGCTATGTGTTTTTCCTTGAGTTTACTTTCTCCCTTCTCCATGTTCATGGATAGAAATCTGGTTCATTCCTTTTGATGACTCCATAGTGTTCCACACAATGAAAATACTTTGGTCCATTTAACCACTTCCCCTGGGAATTCAGGTTGTCTCCCAGATTTTCTACCATCAGTCCGCTAATCTAAAACACAGTCTTATATGAGTCTCCTTGGGTCCCTTACAGGAGGATTTCTCTAGAAAAATAACTCCTGGGTCATAGCATGTTTGTTTCTCAACACGGCCCACCTGTTTCTCAAAACGCCCATGTGCAGTCCCACCAGTAGGCTAGGAAGCCCTCTTCTGTGTGTTGCTTAGTTATCCTCTTATTTATTTGCCTTCCTCACTTAAGATTGTCTCTTCCATGCATTTGACGCTCTTTCTGGATCTTCTTTCACGATTTCCATTCATCTACAGGGTGCTTGCCATTTTCTTGTTGTTTCACATCTGAAAGGTGGTCTTTGGCCTCTGCTGGGTTTTAAATATATTTTCATAGTGCCATGTTTAGAAACTTGTGAGTGCAATGTACTTACTAGATGATTGTTCTTGCCTGGTACTGATTTTGCTTTGGGTACCTTTTTCCCCCCTCTAAAGAATGCCTATCTACCCTCAGAAACTTAATTACAGTGTGCTAAATTTTCCCCTAGTTTGTCTGCGGTTTCACTTCTGAACCCTTTGTTCTAGTCCAGTGATCAGCTTGCTTTTTCCTGTTTGGTTCTCACCGTACTGTTTGATTGCACAGTGACTTCTGTAGAAGTTATCCACACTCTCGGGTTTCGCATGGTGGGAAAGGCAAGATGGGTCTCAGGTGTCCTGTGCATAGTTAGTCTA